>NC_134234.1:262584153-262887183 GCF_965152275.1 Natator depressus
ATTCCTGAAAAACTTGGGCTATTTAACGTGTTGTTCTCTTTACTTTTTCTTGTCAGTACTTATCATCTACACTTCCTTAGTCCTGCTTCCTTAATATCTTGTTGCTTTACTCTGAACTGAAAACTAGAACTTCTTTAAGACTAGCTAAGGCGTGATACAGGCCAGAGGTTATATAGTTTACTGATTAACTTCATTACAGTGAAGCCTATTTCTAATTGCTTGAGAGAATAACAATGCCAAATTACAGTATAAATGTCCTTTACTAAAATCTGGATACCTTTCTCTGGGTGAGTGGATTCAAGGGGGCTCTTCCAAATAGCTCCTCCATTACAATTTTGTAATTTTTTGTTTTCGTTCACCTTAGTATTTTGTCTAAATAAAAATCTACTACTTTTTTTAGGTGACTAAACTTAATAGATTAACCATTCAAAATCATTTTGACTGGCTGATGCAGCATGTGTATCATAGGCACAGAGAAAACTCTATTATTTTAGGATGGCCAAATTCTGTCATCTTTACCCAGACAAGAATCACGTGTTCTAGAAAATTCTTGGTCAATAAAATTGCTCAGGAAAGTATCCACGATACCTGGTAGTAAGTGTATATAGAATCAGGCCCTAAAAGTATATCATTCCTTTTAAAAGCTAAAAACCTGCATAGGAGGAACTGAGCACACAAGTGATTCTCTGTTGTCCTGTCCTATAAAATGACCTTGTGCCACATAGCCTTATTCATTCACCTCCTTCAGGTTTAGTTGAGGTATTTCTCATTATTTTAGAACATCTTTCAGGTTACTTCTGCTCCACTGGATCATTTGTTGTCCATAATTATTGTACATACATAATGTTCTGTTTTAGTTTTTGCTGCTTTGTTTCCCTTTGACTTGGAAGTCGACCACTTGCCTATTTATCATAATGATAATGCCAGATGCTGCACCATCTGCCAGATGGTGCTGGATACAAATAGTTAGCTACTTCATCTTATGATCTTTTGGTTGTTAAATAGTTTCCGACCATTGATTTTAGAGATTTTTTAAAAACCAAACAAAAGCTAACAAATGGATCCAGTCTCTACAATTCACTAAGGTGCTATGTCACTGATACAGCTACTATATAGCATTTACTTTTGAGTTTTTTTTCATTGTCCAGTCATTAAGCGCTGCTTAAATATGTTGCTTTGTTTTCTGCTTCTTACATTAATTTATTCTTGTATCTCACTATCCACTCCAGGGGGTCTTTTAATGAATTCTATAAAAAATACTCATGCCATCAAAAATACTTCTACTCTATTTTTCCCATTCTTCTCCAACTTGTCACATTTCCAGTGAGTTTGACATATCTAGTTATTTCCCACATGTACTGTGTTACATTCTGGGGAGAAATTGCTGGAAATCAGCACAAGTTCATAGACTTTAAGGCCAGAAGGGACCATCCTGGTCATCTAGTGTGACCTCCTGCACATCATAGGCTGCAGAACTTTACCCACCCACTCCTGCAATAGGCTCGTAATCTCTAGCTGAGTTAATAAAGTTTTCAAATCTTGATTTGAAGACATCAAGTTACAGAAAATCCACCATTTACTCTAATTCAAACCAGCAAGTGACCCATGTCCCATGCTGCAGAGGAAGGTGAAAAAACCCAGGATCTCTGCAAATGTGAGCTTGGGGAAATTCCTTCCCTACCCCAAATATGGCGATCAGTTAGACCCCGAGGATGTGGGCAAGACCCACCATCCAGACACCTGGGAAAGAATTCTCTGTATGAACTCAGAGCCCTCCCCATCTAGTGTCCCACCTCCAGCTGTTGGAGCTATTTGCTAATAGCAGTAGCAGTTGGGCCATATGCCATTGTAGGCAACCTCATTATACCATCCCCTCCATAAACTTATCAAGTTCAGTCTCGAAACTACAATTACAGATTTTTTTAAACTGAGCCTCTTTATTTGAATCAATTGTATAATTCTATTTTTCTATCTATCTACAACCTTCCATCTTCACAGTATCTGAAGCTGCAAGATTGAACGTCATGCAGATTAACAAAACCTATACAAGAAGTTTCAAGAGAAAGCTGTAATGGGCTACATATTCAAAGCGTTGCAACCCATTTGACACCCTAATACCAGATTTTGTGCACCTGTATGTACATGTAAGATGTTAGGCATGCAGTCCTTACCTAAAGATGACGTCGTCTCATGTCTAAAGACTTGTCCCTTGTAGAAAGGGCAAGGGATAACTGTTGAAGAAAATGGTGGGTGCAAGGGCATTTCACACATATTAGGTGGCTATGTCCCTGTTGTATTAATTTAGATGGAATATATGGCCAGAGGTATTAACATAACCCAGTCACTGTGTGGCATGAAACAGTTTTAAACAAGATTCAGGGTTTGGCATAGAGACCTCAGCCTACTTAGCACCATGGCAAAAGCACCATTAATAATCCTTTTATCTCCCATCTTTTTATTAAAGATACAGAAAAGAAGGGAAAACAGTTAAAGTATTAAAAATGGCTTTCATTTTAATAGCATCCCTTGTTCCCTTTCCCTTTAGCTGGAGACAGTTATTAGAAGGAAAAAAAACCTTGTCTGACAGTCTCTTAGATGGTATTGAAGATGGTAACAACTGTCCTTTGGGGTCGGGGTAGGGGAGAATGAAGAAGTTAGTTGAGATGGGCTGGAACAGTCAGCATTGCTGGCTGTTTTAAAGTCCAATCCCATTTTCTAGAAAACAAACATATACAAAGGAGAAAGAAAAGTACAGCAAAGACAGAAAATGCAGCTTCTGTCTCTGGTGTTGACTCTCAGTTGCACCCTCTCTTCTGGAGAAACACAAACACAGCACGTGTCTCATTAGCCACTCTGAGACCTAACAAACTTGTACCAGCATTAGGCTGTGTAGGGCATTGAATTTAGCTGCCTTTTTCTGGTCACAGGCTTACAGCAGTGTTGCAAAATATACAATCTTGCCCAGTTAATTCAGATTCTGATTAGACAGAAGACAAAAGGAGAGGGATAGAAAAGAGAAGAAATAAGGTGGGGAAAGAAAAGGGCACATGGGGGGAATGGAAATGAAGTCTCACATCCCAGGTGGTGTTCAGGATTCAGCCAGAGCCAGTAGAGATGGCAACATCATCTAGCCCAATCAGTTCAGGACATCTTTCAGGATTACGGTGACAAAGACCCGGCATCCCAGGAGACGGTGGGTGCGGCAGACATAGGGTTGCCAACTTTCTAGTTGCACAAAACCGAACATCCTTGCACTGCCCCTTCACCACCCTTTCCCCAAGGCCCCACTCCTACTCATTCCAGCTCCTCTCCCTCAGTCGCTCGCTCTCCCCCACTCTCACTCACTTCACTGGGCTGGGCAGGGGATTGGAGTGTGGGAGGGGGTGAGGGCTCCAACTGGGGATGCGAGCTCAGGGGTGGGGCCAGAAATAAGAGGTTCAAGGTGCAGGAGAGGGTGCGGGTTCCGGGAGGGAGTTTGGGTGCAGGAGGGGGCTCAGGGCTCAGGTTGGGGGTTGGACTGTGGGACGGGGTGCGGGGTGCAGGCTCCAGGAGGAGGTTCAGGGCTGGGGCAGGGGGTTGTGGTGCAGGTGGGAGTGCAGTGTCCAGAAGGGAGTTAGGGTGTAGGAGGGTGTACCGACCTGGGGCAGGGGGGTTGGGTGCGGGAGGGAGCTCAAGGCTAGGGCAGGAGGTTGGGGTGTGGGTGGGGGTGCAGGGTCTGGGAGGGAGTTAGGGTGTGGGAGCAAGTTCCAGCCTCGGGCAGAGGGTTCATGGTGTTGGCTCCGGCCAGGTGGCACTTACCTCAGGTGGCTCCCGGTCGGCGGCGCAGCAGGGCTAAAGCAGGCTCCCTGCCTGCCCTGGCTCCGCGCTGCACCCAGAAGGGGCTGCCATGTCTGGCCCCTAGGCGGAGGCACAGCCAGGCAGCTCTGCATAGCTCCCACTGGCTGTGGTTCCTGGCCAATGGGAGCTGCAGAGCCGGCGCTGGGGGCGGGGGCAGTGCGCGGAGCTTCCCTGATCACTCCCTTGCCTAGGAGCCGCAGGAACATGCCGTCCACTTCTGGGAGCTGTGCGGAGCCAGGGCAGGCAGGGAGCCTGCCTTAGTCCTGCTGCACCGCCAAGTGGACTTTTAACGGCCTGGTAAGTGGTGCTGACCAGAACTGCCAGAGTCCCTTTTCAACGGGCGTTCTGGTCGAAAACTGGATGCCTGGCAACCCTAGACACTCATGATGGCAAAACTCAATCTAGTAGTCATTTTTCCCCAAAGTCTCTTTCTTTATGGGCCGCAAAGGAGAGTGATGGGTGAAACAGACCATCTTCTCATTATTTTGTCCACCAATTGGGCCTAGTTTCTGATACACCAATTTTGATCTCTGGTTCTACACTTTTCTTGTTTCTTAAGCATGATCTTAACACAATCCTTGAATTATACCAGCAGGTCTTTTTGTTTGTACTAATTCAGTTTGTCTCCCTTTCATACCTTTTCCCATCAACATTTTATAGGTTATTGTGACATCTTATGAACTTACACTCACTTTTTACCACTGAACTCACAGTTAGGGTAAATTTGTAGTCCCAATTATTAGAACAGTCTTAAAATGGGATTATTTTATAAACCAAATTAAATCTATTACCAACTGCTATTTAGCAATGGACCTTGGCATCCTATGACTGGGACTTCCACTGAAAAACCAACAATCTTTAAAACATACTAGATTAATAGCCTATTTATTAGATGTAGCACATTGCTATCACTGGAGGAATATTTGGGAAATATTGGTGATGGAAATACCTATAAAAATTGAAAAAATATTTGGGTTGAATTCACGAAAAAAGGGCTTCATGCTGTCAAGCCCACACAGCTATTCTCTTTTTGTTGTCTATTTACTAGATCATGATAAATAGTTAATAATTAACTGAATTTCCTTGTTATTTCCAAGTGATATTTACACTGATACGAAGCAGCCAAGAAATCACTTGACTCGGCCAACCCTTACTCATATTGAATAGTACTTTACTCCTCAAGTAAACCTCATGATTTCAATTACCATGATTCCAATGCAACTACTCCAGAAGAAAGGTATTACTCAATATGAGTAAGCATAAGACTCTAGAAATATAGGGTGAAATCCTGGCCCCGTAGAAGTAATTAGCAAATCTCCCATTGACTTCACTGGAGCCAGGATTTCACCCATAAATTAGAAGTGTTTGAAAACCTGGTTTGGCAGGTTGCGTTGTACCACTTTTCAACAGGCTCAGGGTATGATACTGGGCGATATCCCGGTTCCTTTACACAATTGGTCCCATTCAATTCAATGGGACTTTGTTGGGTAAGTAAAATAAGTAGCATTTGGCCAGTGAGGAGAAAATGAACCAATCTAAATAGGGAAAGAAGGAGGGAGAGAAAAGGCTAGTAGTCTAATTCTATTCATTTCAGTTTTAACTCCAGTTTGAAAGGCTTTTCCTTTTCTCTCTCATTTCTACTTACCAATAAAAATGAGGAAAAAAGATAAAGAGGACAGAAAACAAAACACAGGAAACAGAAAGGCTGGCCAAAAAAAGGGACACATTTTTCACAAGCATTTTGGGGGGGAAAAAATTGACCCTATTTTTATTGAAATTTTTTTAATTTGCAAATTTCTCAATCAGCTCTAATGCACACAAGTGTGCTCAAGTGGTGCAATCAGTGGTACATGCATGATGAACTCAACTGCAGTTACTAAAGGTGTCAACCAATTTTTTTACCATCATCAGAATCAAAAGAGGAGTAGCTGACCCCTTGTTGGGTATCCCAAAATTTTGCCACATAAAAAAACCCAACTGTATCTACATCCAAATTCCTCTGTTTTTATAGGGAAATAAGCTCTATCTTGAAAGTATGTGTATTCCAGCAGCAGGCTCCTTCTAGGCACTGACCAGTTGACTGCCCTCTATTTCCTGGTTCTCTGCTCTTTTTATGTCTTATTCCCATTGCCCCTTCCTGCTGGACAAGGAAATCCCAGATGCCCTCTGTTTCTGCCTTTCATAGAGCCCCTATTCAGGGACAGGCCCCTTTCCCTTACCTGGAACAGTTGTCATAGCTGTGGGTGAATAGGGGAGGAGGGAAGAAGAGGAACTTTCTCTCCATAGGAGGTCCCCATTCTCCTTACAAATAATGTGGTATAGATGGGTAGTTTAATGTATTTGTTTGCTGACTTCTTCAAACAAGAGATGCTTGCTGTGCAGATATATTAGACATCTGGTTTGTTTCTAAACCATCAGAATGACAAGGTAGATAAACAGAACTTGTTTTCCAGTTATAGAAGACACAATAATAAAGAAATGTCTACATTTTAGTGGCGCTCACATGCGCTGCTCTGGTTAAGGTCACTTTGTCATTTCCAAAGGGAGCACCTCTTTTCAGGAGTTCATAACTCCACAAACAAAATCTCAGTTAAAGAGCGAGAGACTAAATAGACATTAACTAGAATAGATACATTACCCTAGGAATATATTGTTAATACAGCAATTTTTAGTCTCCAGCCACCAAAAGTGAAATTGTTTATCCTGAAGGACACACTGAACTTCTTGCAACTATAAATCTTAAGTGCTGATAAATCTTGAGAGCTACTTTAGGATTACCATGGTGATCAGCTTCACAGTGTAAACCTGCACAATGACAGCATAACTTTACTAAATAACTAGACCCCCAATACTCAGAACTGTACATTCGAAGGGACACTTAGACATACACTCATGGTTCTAACAATGGCTTCCAGGTAGCTCTAGCCTGAATGAACTACAAAGCAAAGCCAATACTTTAAAAGAAACACAAAAGAAAAATGTGTTTAGATTTTTGAGGGGTGGAGGATATTTTGTAGAGAAATCAATTTTGACCGACTAACAGCCCCTCCTGTTATATCAAAGCCATAATATATGAGGCATTGCATGAGAAATTTAATTGTTCCAAGTGTCTTTATAATATAAAATTACCCTCTAACCGCCTTTCGTGTATAAGTCTCAATCTGCCAAGGCCCAAAGCTGAACATAATGTGTCGCAAAGACCAAATTGAGGGACACAAAGAAGTATTCATGCACAAAATTTAAAAAGCACTCAGAGTCATTTCCTTAATATAAGTAATGCTCTCTCATCTTGGTTTCATGATTCTGTATTTCTGATGCAAATAATTTTCAACAATAAAAGTGTGGGGACGCCAAATTTAAGAGAAACATACTAGCTTTGGACTAAATTGAGTGAGATCCCTCTAAAAGAGGGACAGTTGAAAGTTGTGCGTAGGTGAAATACGTCCTTTCTGATTTGAGGCCTAATTCAATTCCATTATACATTAATTATTTATATTACAGAAATACCCCAACTTAGATCAAGGTTCCATTTTGCTAGGCAGTGCACACACATAATATGTAACTCTCACAGCACCTTACAAAGGAGGTAATGAGCATTATGCCATTGCACAATGGAGAAACTGAGCCACGGAGAGATGAAGTGACTTGCCCAAGGTCACTCAGCAGGCCAGTAGCAGAACCCTAGAACCCAGGTCTCCTAAGTCCCTGTACTATTTTCTGACCACTATATCATATTATTTATTGCCTCATGCATGTCCTATTGGATTGTACAAGCCTTGCCCCAAGAACTGATAGTTTCAGCAGGGGTCAGTCAAGCCCTTGTTGAAGAGAACATGTTTTAAATCAACACACTTCCTTGTATTTTGCCCAGCCTTAACCTCTTTTCCAGAAAATATCACTGAACTTAATAACATAGTAGACCTTTGGGGCCAAAATCTACTCTCCCGCAAGTGAAAATCTGGAGTAATTCAATCAAAATCACTCTGGATTTTTACTGGTGAAAATTAATCCAGAATTTGACCCCAAAATTTGAATGCCACCCCTTTTTTCATAGATTTTGGCCTGTGACCATGGGATTTCACAAATAGACAAATATATCTAAAATTGTGGCTATTTATTGCTGTTTTAAAAACTGCATGGTATTGAATTTCCTAAAATATACTTCTCCCAGCACAGGACAGTAGCTCCAAAGTCAAGGGGGAAAAAAATCTCTTTAAAGTTTAAGCATTCATAGGTTTAGTTTGTTTCACGGAGGTTCCCCACTCAAACATCTGCTCATTAACATTCCAGTTGAGCCACAGGGGATCCAGATATACGCTGTTAACAAACTGATGTGGAAAAGAGAAATGATGAACACAATCTTGTGTGATCTTAGCATACAATTTGTACTTGAGATGTGGTCCAGACAGGGAGCCTGTCCCATGGGGGAGTATGCAGGAAAAAAGCACCCAAAACTACAACTTCCTTGAAATATTTCAATTTAGGTCAACCTCTAGCCCCAAATTAAATATTTCATTTTGATTTTCCTGGAGAAAAATTGAAAAAAAATCAGCATATTCAAATTTTCCCAGGGAAATGTGCAATTTTATGGAAAGTAAATTTTCCTTCAAAAAATATTTAGAAGCAAAATTCCTTTGTGAAGAAGAAAATTCATAAAGAGGAAAAATAGTTTTGTTAAGGCACTGTACTGCCCCTTAGCAGATCTGGGTTCCTCTCCTGGCCCTTCCACAGACTTTCTGTGTGACTTTGGGCAAGTCACTCTCTCTGTGCCTCAGTTTCCCAGCTATAAAAGCGGGACAGTAACAATAACCTTAATCCCACCTTTGTCAGTCTTGTCTGTGTAGACTCCAATCCTGCATTTCTTTGTGCACAGGCAGACTTCTGTGCCTGCACAGAGTCCCACTAACTTCAGCGGGTCTCCATATAGGCATAGCAGTCCCCCTGCATGCAGCAAACTGCAGTACCAGGGCCTACAACTCCAAGCTGTCCAGGGCAGGGACGGTACAGTGAATACAACAATGGAGCCCTTACCTAGTCTGTGTCTTCTAAGCAGTAAATGTAATCCGAATAAATAACAACAATAATAATTAATACAGCAAATGGACCAGATCACCAAGATGGCCCTTTGCAGTTGTTGTCAGTGCAGGCATCATCAGGTGATGCGGTTACACATAGTCCTCCAAGAATTTTTTCCTTATGTGAGCAAGTTTTGATTCTTGCCACGTCCACACTACGAACTTCTGCTGGCAGAGCTACGTCAGTCAGGGGTGTGCTCTCTGACTGACATAGCGCTGCTGCAGAAGCCCCTAGTGTAGACGAAGTTATACAGGAAAAGCTGTGCTTGTACCAGTATAACTTGTTTTGCTTGTGAGGGGTGGTTTTACTATACTGGTACAAAGTACAGCTTTGCCAGTATAGCTGTATCCGCACTAGAAGCACTTTGTCAGTGCAGCATATTGGTGTTCCTACACCAGCAAAACACTGCTAGTGTAGACATGGCATTGGAAGACATGCTGTGTTGTGGTTAGTTTTGGGTTATGCAAAGTTCTAAGTGGATGCTGTGGGAGAGAGGAAGTTGTGTGAACAGCAAGTGAGTTTGCTTTCTGCCTGGGGCTCAGATTAGTCAATTCTTGTGGCAGAGTTTCTGAGAACCAGGTGCTGGTGTTGGGCTGAGATTCCTGGAAGAAGAGATTGTCCTACATGCTGTTTGACCATTGCATTTTAGGACTGATGCATAGGTATAAAGAAAGCATGTTACATGTAGCATATCCCCAGACTTCTTGTCACTACTTTTTCCTCGACTGGGAAGCCACTTTGCAAGGCCCCAGACATATGCTCCAACTCAGAAGAGGGGCAACATTGGTGTAGAAGAAAGGGCAGCTATCTTAGTTATTTTCTTCTTTCCCAGTAACACATATAATAGAAGACAGCTTCCCTGTACTCATAAAATATTGACAGAGTATTCTTCATTCGTTAACAAGCCCATGCTTCACAGTGGAAAAATGCAGTGGAGTCTCAGCTATGTAGAATTTTGCAGCCTTTATTATAACTTTTATTATGTACTAAAGTTAATAGCACAGTTTTTAATGGTCTCTATAAAAACAGAGTAATGGTTTTAATACCAATTCAATTCTTTTCATAAATGTATATAAGAAGGCAATACACATATTTTATAGTATCATTTAGTTATAAATTGACTAAAAATATTTTGTATCTGCTCAGCTGGACATAAATGACTAACCTGAAGATCATTTCCTGCCTATCTATAATAGGCAATCCTTGCTGAATAACTTATCATGGCAGCAGAATAATGCTATAATAGTAAACTACAAGCTTTGTTAAACTGTGGCACGTAACAACACATATTGCGCCTTATTTTGTCATTCATTTAAATCGGGAGTTCTGCGTAAAAACTGATTTCACAGCATAGACCATGGTGACTGACTGTAGGACTTCAGTATTTTGATTCTAGGCTATTGGTTCAGGTATAATTTGCTGTAGATACATTTTAAGCTAATTTGATGACTTACCAAATAAATTAGGACCTTCAGGAAGTGAAAATCCATCAGCAACAGGTAGCTGGGAATGTCCGATTAGATTCATTTCAGATCCCATCTGGTCTTTAATTGAAGAACAATGTGACAGTCAGGGCACAGGCTGAAAGGAAACCTTGAAAGATAAAGAAAGAAGGATAAGTAAAGCAAGATAATAATTCATTTCTGTGTACATATTACAGGCCAGAATTCTGAAGGTTGTTTCAGTATTTACTATAACAAACCCTGATGTGAAGTTATAATGTGCAATTTAGCCTTTTAAAAATGTTGTGCCTTTTCCTTGCAACGACATATGTTATATGGGATAATTCTGCTTTCCACAGCAGCTGATGGGGATTAGGCTGTCACATTATTCTTTCATAATTTCCTAAATAAGTGGCCTGAATTTTTAAATGTGCTGCACACACAGTATTGGGCCTCAAGAGGAGCTGTTGTGTGCTCACCACATTTGAAAATCTGGCCACTTATTTAGGTGCTGTGACAAAGTTCCTGCGCTACCTTGGTGGGTCTTGCGCTTATTGGCAGATTTGCTCGCCTTGGAGCTTCACAGCAGCCCTCAGCTTGGCCGTTTTTCTGAATTCACAGTCCAGGTCGACTCCTCCTGTGTCTGACCAGGAGTTGGGAGGATTTGGAGGGAACCCGGGCCCACCCTCTACTCCGGGGTCCAGCCCAGGGCCCTGTGGAATGCAGCTGTCTAGAATGCCTCCTGGAACAGCTGTGCGACAGCTACAACTTCGTGGGCTACTTCCCCATGGCCTCCTCCCAACACCTTCTTTATCCTCACCATAGGACCTTCCTCCTGGTGTCTGATAATGTTTGCACACCTCAGTCCTCCAACAGTCCACGTTCTCACTCTCAGCTCCTAGTGCCTCTTGCTCCCAGCTCCTCACACGCACGCCACAAACTGAAGTGAGCTCCTTTTTAAAACCCAGGTGCCCTGATTAGCCTGCCTTAATTGATTTTAGCAGCTTCTTGATTGGCTGCAGGTGTTCTAATCAGCCTGTCTTAATTGTCTCCAGAAGGTTCCTGATTGTTCTGGAACCTTCCCTGTTACCTTACCCAGGGAAAAGGGACCTACTTAGCCTGGGGCTAATATATCTGCCTTCTATTACTCTCCTCTAGCCATCTGGCCCGACCCTGTCACAGTGCCTAAATATGGATATAAAAGCCTAAATTTAGGCTCCTGTCCTTGAAAATCTTGGCTTTTCCATATTTTGAAAAAAATAACAAAATTCTCAAAACAAATATACAGTTTCTCCCACCTTTATTCACAAATTCAGGGTTACAGTTTTCATTACAGAGTATCATGGCTCAAGCAGGAAGACAATGTGCCTTAGCAATCAGTATGCACTCTCCCCATTTAAAACACAAAGAGCTTTTTGATTAAACAGAGAGAAAAGCTATGAAGAACAACCACCATATGGACTAGGGAGACGATTGGTATGTGTGCATGGTTTTCCCCTTTATAAAAGTGCTTCCTTAATTCAAGCAATTTAAAATGTAATAATAATATAACTGCTGAATTTTCATTGCCCACACTGAAAAAACCATGAATTTTTTGCTTTGTCTTTCCTGTTCTGTTTTATTATTATGACCCAGTATTCAGAGGTTTTTATTAAATGAAGCATTCCTTCACTTGGAAATTATAGTGTGGGTTTCAGGCTTCCATGGGTAAATGAAATCAATGAGTAACATTTTCAAAAGCACTTAATTGACTTTCCATTGGACTTAGACTCCTAAGTCACTTCGTTGCTTTTAAAAATTGAACCCAGTATCTGTAAACCAATAAAGGCTATAGAAAGCTCCCATACCCACAGTGGAAGAGTCTAATAAAGTCTCAGTGTATGAAGAAATCCCAGAGCTGAGTCAACTGGCATGCAATTAATGTTAGGAACAAGTAAAATAAGTGTATAATTATTTTTAGATTGGTTCATAGGGATCTATTAAGCTCTTTCCTAACATAAACCAAGGTCCTCTAATTAGGACAGCTTTTTTTAAAATTGTCCATTCAGACATAAACAGTTTACACAGAAATGTCAAATGGTGCTTGTATCATAGACCAGATGATGTTTCTGTGGCAAACATGTAAACCAATCGCCAGCAGAAAATCATGATTCCACAACTGCAGAAGTCTCTTGGTATCTTGGAATGGGGGTAGAGAGCCCATCCCCTCCTGCTCAGCATGGCCACCTCCAAGCCCCTCCCCACTCGATTCCCTGACTATAATGTATATCACTGGGGGGTGCTGTCAGGGAAAGCAGTGGCCCTCCCGGGTCCCAGTGGAAGGGGCAGGGTCCTCTGACAGCCAGGAAGGGACAAAATGGGCTGATCTGACAAAATATATCTCCTAATGTCTCCTACTTAGAGCTGTCAAGAAGATGGCAACCCATTGTGAGAGTTTCCCCCACAGAGGATCCAGGGAAGCATGGAATTATAGACTAGCAGCTCTCTCATGAACCCCCGCCTCAAGTTCCCAAACCTGAAGGTCCCTTACTAATCACCAGTTATAGGAACCCCTGACTGTGCTTCTGTCCTCTCCTCCAGCAGCTTCTCTACTATAGTTGCTGCTGCTATCGGGTGGCACGAAACTCCATTGTTCAGGGCATCTGGAGAGGGTTTCTGCATCTTGCTCCTTGAGAACAGCTGTGGGAGGCCCTTTTCACCTCTGCAAACTTGACTGAACAGTCCCCAGGACATATGCAGGACTAAGAGCTTAACACCAGTCTAACTTTCCTGCAACTGAGCTGGTAATTAGGTGCTATAAATCTTTAGTTCTTTTCATATTTCCTTGTCAGTGATAAGCGTGATAGTTTACTATTGAATAATTCACACTGCCAGGTATTTAGGACAGGGATTGTCCATGTGATTGTGCAGTGCCTAACACAAAAGGGCTGATCCTGGTGCTACTACAATACATATTCAAATATTAACAAACAGTGCCGGTTGCCACCGGACCCCTTGTTGTTTCTGTGGATACAGACTAACATGGCTACCCCTCTGATACTTGTTCTGATTAATGGAATCTTGTCCGCAGTGAACAGAAATATAGAGCCATCATGCGGCTGATATCATCTGGTGTGTGGCAAGTGATGTCATCTTCACCTGTGGACTGAGTCTTTCTTACTACATGTGGTATTTTGGCAGAGGTGTTTTCACAAACTGTAGAAGATTTTTCTTTGAGAATTCAAACATTAAAGTTGCATCACCACTCCTTCCAGAGTCAGTTCCTTTGTATGAGCAGTGATCAGTAGTCTCTCTCTTAATTCAAAGCTCCGTATCCCAAAAACAAAATGATTTCCAAGAGCTTCTTTTAGAAGGTTACCAAAATGATTAAATGTCTATCTTTCATCTACTTTCTTTCTATCAAGATAAGCCTGGCATAAACCCTAAAGTAAATGACTATCTGATATTCTTTCTGCAGGTGGAACAAAAATGTGTTACTATGGGTAAAAGGTAGATGCTTGAAAGAAAAAAATAGATTGGATAGAAGACCAATGTCCACCTAGGAAAGGGGAGGCCTTACTAAAATACAAAGGAATTAAACAGCACAGACATGATTTGGAAGCTAGAATGCTAGTTTTTAATAGATATTCTTTCCCCATCTACCTATCCAAGCTGATATGAATTTTGCCACTTTTTATCCAGTTTTTCATATGACAAAATTATTTGTAGTAAAGAAACAATGGAAAAACAAAGAGAATTCTTTTAGATAATCAGATATTGAACAGTATCTGATTCCCAATACCTGGAGATTATTTTCACCATATACTTATTAAATACTTTGAGTTAAGTGCAACATTTATATCATCATTACACAGAGATGCCCTACTATACTTCAACAGATTCAAACATTCAATATATATTTTTAATATTCCATATTAAATGGAGATATATATTCCATACACACACTCACAAACACACACGATTTTCACTTTTATTATATATATAATCCCAGAGTTTTCTTATATATATTTCAGTTTTATTGTATATTCCTATCAAGAGCCTGCTTCTGGCCCCACCAGAGTTAAAGCCAGCAAAACTGCTTTTGGCTTCAGTTAAAGCAAGACCAGGCCTCTGTTGAAGCAATTAATTTCAAAAGTATCTAGGTTCATTGAAAGGCAAAAGCACCATAATCACATATTTTCAGGTAAAGTACAAACATAAGTTTGATTATCATGAAAATCTAGTCATATTTGTTATCTTCTTTAGTGAGAGTGATCAAATCTATTTTCAGTTATTAGAAGAAAAAGATACCAAACAAGGGACAGAATTTTTCATACATAAAGATTAGTAAGGTACATTTTCCAAAAAAGTAATATGAGCGTTCGGTTCTTCACATACCTGAACTACCAAATACCCCCAAAATAAATGTTAATACTGGCATAAATTTAGGACCTGACCCAAATGCTACTGAAATCAGTAGAAGGATTCCCCTTGAGTTCAATGGGCTTTGAATCAGAGTCTTACATCTTTTCTGGAATGATTAATGCCGTGTCTTCATTTTTTAAAATTTTTTTTTTAATTCTTTAAAAAATATTTGAGAAACATGAACAAATTTGAAGATTTTTATTTCCAGCCCATGTCACCAAGTAATTTTGAGTTGCATGGCATGGTGGTAACCAATACAACATATGACATAAAGTAATGAGAAGGACATGGGCTAGAGTGAGAACTCTGTGACACACAGACCGAAATACTGTTTTCTTATTTGTTTGAAAATTACGGTTAGGAATTCAACAATTCATTTAAAATTAGCTCAGTAAAGAGATACTCTCCTGTGGCTAAAATGTAGAATAGACTGAAAGGTCTTTCTGAGGAAAAAAATAATGTAAACATTAATACACAAAAGTGAGCAACCTTTCAAAAGAGGTAGTGTGGTTCAGTGGATAGGGCATTGCAATTTGACTCAGGAGAGCTGGGTGCTAATCCTGGCTCTGCTAATACATGACTTTGGGCTAATCATTTCATGTCTCTGTGCCATTCTTTTTCCCCTAGTACCCTTTGTCTGTCTTGCCTATTTAGACTGTAAATGCTGGAGCAGGGGCTGTTTCTTACTATTTGTTTGTACAGTGCCTAGCACACTGAGATCCAAATGTTTGGAGTCTCTAGGTGCTACTGTAATGAACATAATAATAAACAATAGATTCAGAGTAAGAGTGTTTTACCTCAGGTTTTTTTTTTTTTTTTTTAACATAAGTGTCTAGCAGAACAATTCAGGACAAACTGCTATGTTTCTAAAAGCTGTGACTGGAATTAGACAATAGACGCTTCTAGCAGGACACTGTGTATCATTACTTATGATTATATGAAAATAAGTGTTAAAGCTCTGAACGTTAAAAGAGGCTTTATTTTGAAACACTACCAACTGTACCTGAAATTTGCCAACAAAAGAGAAGTACATAAAACAATAACTCTTTCCTGAAGAAAGAACAGGAGGACTCATAAAATGAATCCCATGAAGTGAGCTGTAGCTCACGAAAGCTTATGCTCAAATAAATTGGTTAGTCTCTAAGGTGCCACAAGTCCTCCTGTTCTTTTTGCGAATACAGACTAACACGGCTGCTACTCTGAAATCTTTCCTGAAGAACAATCTATTTTTCTCCCATTATACACACATTTAAAATGCTCTCAGTTTCTAACAGGTCAAAGATGCCAGCTGCTGCTATACAGATGATCTGTATAAATCAACAGGTAGAACTGGCCTATTATTAAAGTTATGCCATATCTACCGATGTAAGATGACATACCCTAATGGTCGCTACTTTTTCATCAATTCAATGAAATTTTCTCAAAGAAAATATCTGTTCTCACACACACTATACTGATGAGATTACATTGTCTTATAGTATTAATATATTTTTCATTCATTTAAGTAATATTTAGAGATTTTGGCGTCCAGATCATTGACTTTTCTAGCTCCTCGAAATGCATTTACATTAATTAAATAATGTAAGTGAGAAAAAAATTGTACTCCATGACTAAATATGATCAAACAGCAAGATTAATACCCACTAAGCAATTATTACTTACTGTCCTTTTCCAGAGTCTTGAGAATGGCCGTGCGTGGAAAGCCTCTGCACTCAGTTCAAAATCCTAATAAGTTTCAAACAGGAACATTTTTGTTTTGCTTTTTTAGGTTTAACAGAAGCCTGTAGTGATAACCGGCTGACTCTGGGCTTGGGCTCATCTCTTCATTGGCTCATTGCCCTAATGGACAAAGATTACTCATTAACAATTCTTTCTTTGCTAACCTATCTAAACATAGATTTCAAGTATTAAAACTTTGTAAACCCAGAAAGTCAGTCAGATCAGAACTTTTGGATGCTTACTGGACACTCTGGGAAGGGGTCTTATTCTAAGCCAGCACGCACAGCAGGGCAGCCGTAAAAAAGGCATGTTGTGGATGTTGACCATTTCACACAGAAATAGGAGTCCAAACCCAGTGGCCTTATGCAGATGGGGAGCCCCTTGCATGTTCTCATGGAGACTGGAGTTCCAAGGCAGCTCTGTGACTTTCCTTCAGTACCTCGGTTATTTTTACATTGCTCAGGAAAGAACAAACATTTCAGAGTGTTACTGTGCTTTAAGGAGAGGTTGTTGGGGAACAGTAGTTACAGCCCTGGACTGAGATTCAAGCAATCTGGGTTTAGTTCCCAGGTCTGCCAAAGACTTCCTTGATGACCTTGAACACTTCACTCAAATGCTTTGTGCC
Organism: Natator depressus; assembly: GCF_965152275.1. Taxonomy (NCBI): domain Eukaryota; kingdom Metazoa; phylum Chordata; order Testudines; family Cheloniidae; genus Natator; species Natator depressus. Next base: position 262,601,257 of record NC_134234.1, read on the forward strand.
TCAGTTCCCCTTCTGTAAAATGGGAATAATACATCCTTGCCCCTTGTGATGATAATGTCAATCTTTAAGGTCTGTGAGGAGTTCAGATACTTTGGCCACAGTGGGGGCCATATAAGTACTTAGATAGAAGAGATAGCAGGCAGCTGTCAGCCCTGAGAGGTGATCTCACTTTGACTTGCTTCTTCTGCCCTCCTCCTTACAGCATTTGCTCTGTCCCGTCCACTTCAGGAAGCAATGGCAGGAAGGCAGAGACTCACGAGGCAAGTTTTCTTGTTGGAGAAAGGAGATGAGCAGAGCCCATGCTTTGCTACAAGAGGGAGCTGGCACTGAATTCAGTGACAGAGCTCCCCCCACCTCTTCTCCCGGCCCTAGCTCAGCTATTTATTTAAAGGGGGGAGAGGGAAGTTCTTCTCCCCCTATCTGGCAAGCTACCAGATACTGCCTGTGGCAGAGAAGGAAACAGTGGTTCCTTCCTGCCATCACTCTCCAAGTACATCTGAAGCAGCAGAAGCAGCCTGCTGTGTTCTCTGCTCGGGCAGCTTCTTCTGCTCTCCCTGGTGCTGTTGGTGGCCATGCTGCCTACAGATGACATGGATAGCAACGCACAGAAGGGGATGAGGCTTCGGGGGGGGGCAAGTATCAGGGCCTTAGGGCCCCCCAAAGTTCCCCAGACTCTAAAATAACCATTAAAAGAAAAAAATATTTTATTCACCCTGATCCTCATTTTTATGGAATTTGGAGTTTTGATGTCTCTCCCCAATCCTCTGTGACTGTAAATAATAATAACCAATCAGCATCATTTGTATTTCCTAGCAAATGCACCCAGCAGCAAGCCATGTACAGAAGAGGTCATCATAATTTGTAGAAAGATCAATAGGGGACCAATGTCATGAGGTTAATACTGAACCTTGGAGTTTTCGACCCTGCAGCCAATAAGCCCCAGGCGAACAACAAGTGAATGACTGGAGCCAATGTGGGTCTGATAACAGTGCTCTGTGTATTATACCCAGGACTCACACCAGCATGCACTTGTTGTGCACTATATTTTAAAACTGGTTTATATTTAGATATTCACGGCTCACTTTCTTAAATACATCTCCGCTGCAGTCTTTGTGAGTGGTGCCTTCACAAAATTCTGAAAGCTTCAGTAAAATTATGGATTTAACAAAGCTGATACCTCACTTTTGAAGATGATAGTTCTTCCAACAATCCTTCCCCACAGGGGATACTCACTTTCCTCCAGTGTCTTATTCAGGATAAGCCAGTGGCCCAAACTGACACTTCCTATCAAAATAGCCACTCGGGGGGCATTCGGAGAAGGGCATGCCACAAGGAGCCCCACAAAAATTTTCACAAGAGAATAGCATAGGGAGTGGAATTTGTCCTCCACTCCAACAGGAGGAGCAGCAGTACTGTTTCAGGAAGCCTCAAATACCCCAGGAGGCCAAGCTCACAGACCCAACTTTACCTTGTGAGGCCTCATGCTTCAGTGCAAGTTTTGGAGCCCTCCAATTCCCCACTCTTGTAGCCATAACCTTGCAGGATTGGGCCCAAACATCTGTTGTCACAGAATATCTGTAATTTAGAGATAGATTTTAGCTAACTCTTTAAAAAGGTCTAGTAAAAAGGCCTTCTCAACGAAGTCATGGACTTGGAAGCTGCTTTACAGCCAATAGCAAAGGAGCTGGAATTAATGGCCACATTAGGGTGACCAGATGTCCCAATTTTATAGGGACAGTCCCAATATTTGGGAATTTTTCTTATATAGGCACCTATTACCTCCCACCCCCGTCCCAATTTTTCACACTTTCTATCTGGTCATGCTAGGCCACATTCACTTACAACTGTTTCATTAAATTATTTTTCTTCTCTCTAGAATAATGAAGAGGCCAAAGGCAAAGTTTGCTTCACCAACCAATCAATATTTATATAGCATTATTGAGGAGAACAATGCAAGCATCTCTGGATCAAAGGAAGAGACTGTTGCCTATAGCAACAATATGTGGAATTACTAGTTCCCTGAGCCAGGTGTTCATATTTTATTGTGGCTAGACGTGCAAATGAAAAATCAAACAGAAAAGAGAATTAGATCAAATCAAGTGAGTCATCTATAATGAGACAAGAGGCTCTTTACAAAATGTTAAGGGGGTAAATTCAAGTCCATCTATTCACCAATAGGATATCTTCATTAAAATAGTATTGTGCACTAATAAAACGTACCTCACTAAACAATATTAGAAATACATGTATAACTGAAGATAGCTTCTGTTCTAAAAGTCTCTTCAGATCATTAACAGTGAGAATACATCTACAGGGCATCCAGGTGATGAATATTGGATCTCAAAAATTAGCTGCGATACTGAACCCCTCTCTCAAGTTTGTTTTCAACAAGAAGGGTCAAGCGAAGAAATGAGGAAGACCTTGTAAAATAAGTTCATGAAGGCGACATGAGATTTCAAACTCCCTTTGTGATTGTAAGCTCTTATATAAATAAGACAAGTTAAGAGACAACAGTTCAGCCATGCAGAGATGTAACATCTATGAAAAGAGTCATCTTCAAAAAGGATTAGTCCTTTAAAGAGTTAAGTGAAACAAAACACAAAATAGGACTAACTTGGTCCTGTTCTCACATGCTTTCCCCAATACAGAACTCCCATATGTCAGTTTAAGAACCCTAGGAAAGTAAGGGTATGTCTACACTACGGAATAAGGTCGAATTTATAGAAGTCGGTTTTTTAGAAATCGGTTTTATATATTCGAGTGTGTGTGTCCCCACAGAAGTGCATTAAGTGCATTAACTCGGCGGAGTGCTTCCACAGTACCGAGGCTAGAGTCGACTTCCGGAGCGTTGCACTGTGGGTAGCTATCCCACAGTTCCCGCAGTCTCCGCTGCCCATTGGAATTCTGGGTTGAGATCCCAATGCCTGATGGGGCTGAAACATTGTCGCGGGTGGTTCTGGGTACATATCGTCAGTCCCCCCTTCCCTCCCTCCCTCCCTCCGTGAAAGCAAGGGCAGACAATCATTTTGCGCCTTTTTTCCTGAGTTACCTGTGCGGACGCCATACCACCGCAAGCCTGGAGCCCGCTCAGGTAACCGTCACCGTATGTCTCCTGGGTGCTGGCAGACGCGGTACGGCATTGCTACACAGTAGCAGCAACCCATTGCCTTGTGGCAGCAGACGGTACAATACGACTGGTAGCCGTCCTCGTCATGTCCGAGGTACTCCTGGTCGCCTGTGTGAGGTCGATCAGGAGTGCCTGGGCAGACATGGGCGCAGGGACTAAATTTTTAGTGACTTGACCAGGTCATTCTCTTAAGTCCGGCAGTCAGTCCTATTGAACCGTCTTATGGTGAGCAGGTAGGCAATATGTCCTTCTGCACCGTCTGCTGCCAGCCAAAGATGTAAAAGATAGATGGAGTGGATCAAAACAAGAAATAGACCAGATTTTTTTTGTACTCATTTGCCTCCTCCCCTGTCTAGGGGACTCATTCCTCTAGGTCACACTGCAGTCACTCACAGAGAAGGTGCAGCGAGGTAAATCTAGCCATGTATCAATCAGAGGCCAGGCTAACCTCCTTGTTCCAATAAGAACAATAACTTAGGTGCACCATTTCTTATTGGAACCCTCCGTGAAGTCCTGCCTGAACTACTCCTTGATGTAAAGCCACCCCCTTTGTGGATTTTAGCTCCCTGAAGCCAACCCTGTAAGCCGTGTCGTCAGTCGCCCCTCCCTCCGTCAGAGCAACGGCAGACAATCATTCCGCGCCTTTTTTCTGTGCGGACGCCATACCAAGGCAAGCATGGAGTCCGCTCAGCTCACTTTGGCAATTAGGAGCACATTAAACACCACACGCATTATCCAGCAGTATATGCAGCACCAGAACCTGGCAAAGCGCTACCGGGCGAGGAGGCGACGTCAGCGCGATCACGTGAGTGATCAGGACATGGACACAGATTTCTCTGAAAGCATGGGCCCTGCCAATGCATGCATCATGGTGCTAATGGGGCAGGTTCATGCTGTGGAACGCCGATTCTGGGCTCGGGAAACAAGCACAGACTGGTGGGACCGCATAGTGTTGCAGGTCTGGGATGATTCCCAGTGGCTGCGAAACTTTCGCATGCGTAAGGGCACTTTCATGGAACTTTGTGACTTGCTTTCCCCTGCCCTGAAGCGCATGAATACCAAGATGAGAGCAGCCCTCACAGTTGAGAAGCGAGTGGCGATAGCCCTGTGGAAGCTTGCAACGCCAGACAGCTACCGGTCAGTTGGGAATCAATTTGGAGTGGGCAAATCTACTGTTGGGGCTGCTGTGATGCAAGTAGCCCACGCAATCAAAGATCTGCTGATATCAAGGGTAGTGACCCTGGGAAATGTGCAGGTCATAGTGGATGGCTTTGCTGCAATGGGATTCCCTAACTGTGGTGGGGCCATAGACGGAACGCATATCCCTATCTTGGCACCGGAGCACCAAGCCGGCGAGTACATAAACCGCAAGGGGTACTTTTCAATAGTGCTGCAAGCTCTGGTGAATCACAAGGGACGTTTCACCAACATCAAAGTGGGATGGCCGGGAAAGGTACATGACGCTCGCATCTTCAGGAACTCTGGTCTGTTTCAAAAGCTGCAAGAAGGGACTTTATTCCCAGACCAGAAAATAACTGTTGGTGATGTTGAAATGTCTATATGTATCCTTGGGGACCCAGCCTACCCCTTAATGCCATGGCTTATGAAGCCGTACACAGGCAGCCTGGACAGTAGTCAGGAGCTGTTCAACTACAGGCTGAGCAAGTGCAGAATGGTGGTAGAATGTTCATTTGGACATTTAAAAGCGCGCTGGCGCAATTTACTGACTCGCTTAGACCTCAGCGAAACCAATATTCCCACTGTTATTACTGCTTGCTGTGTGCTCCACAATATCTGTGAGAGTAAGGGGGAGACGTTTATGGCGGGGTGAGAGGTTGAGGCAAATCGCCTGGCTGCTGGTTACGCGCAGCCAGACACCAGGGCGGTTAGAAGAGCACAGGAGGGCGCGGTACGCATCAGAGAGGCTTTGAAAACCAGTTTCATGACTGGCCAGGCTACGGTGTGAAAGTTCTGTTTGTTTCTCCTTGATGAAACCCCCCGCCCCTTGGTTCACTCTACTTCCCTGTAAGCTAACCACCCTCTCCTCCTCCCTTCGATCACCGCTTGCAGAGGCAATAAAGTCATTGTTGCTTCACATTCATGCATTGTTTATTCATTCATCACACAAATAGGGGGATGACTACCAAGGTAGCCCAGGAGGGGGTGGTGGAGGAGGGAAGGAAAATGCCACACAGCACTTTAAAAGTTTACAACTTTAAAATTTATTGAATGACAGCCTTCTTTTTTTTGGGCAATCCTCTGTGGTGGAGTGGCTGGTTGGCCGGAGGCCCCCCCCACCGCGTTCTTGGGCGTCTGGGTGTGGAGGCTATGGAACTTGGGGAGGAGGGCGGTTGGTTACACAGGGGCTGTAGTGGCAGTCTGTGCTCCAGCTGCCTTTGCTGCAGCTCAACCATACACTGGAGCATACTGGTTTGGTCCTCCAGCAGCCTCAGCATTGAATCCTGCCTCCTCTCATCACGCTGCCGCCACATTCAAGCTTCAGCCCTCTCTTCAGCCCGCCACTTACTCTCTTCAGCCCGCCACCTCTCCTCCTGGTCATTTTGTGCTTTCCTGCAGTCTGACATTATTTGCCTCCACGCATTCATCTGTGCTCTGTCAGTGTGGGAGGACAGCATGAGCTCGGAGAACATTTCATCTCGAGTGCGTTTTTTTTTTTTTCTAATCTTCACTAGCCTCTGGGAAGGAGAAGATCCTGTGATCATTGAAACACATGCAGCTGGTGGAGAAAAAAAAAGGGACAGCGGTATTTAAAAAGACACATTTTATAAAACACTGGCTACACTCTTTCAGGGTAAACCTTGCTGTTAACATTACATACATAGCACATGTGCTTTCGTTACAAGGTCGCATTTTGCCTCCCCCCACCGCGTGGCTACCCCCTCAACCCTCCCCCCTCCCTGTGGCTAACAGCGGGGAACATTTCTGTTCAGCCGCAGTCAAACAGCCCAGCAGGAACGGGCACCTCTGAGTGTCCCCTGAAGAAAAGCACCCTATTTCAACCAGGTGACCATGAATGGTATCTCACTCTCCTGAGGATAACACAGAGAGATAAAGAACGGATGTTGCTTGAACGCCAGCAAACATACACTGCAATGCTTTGTTGTACAATGATTCCCGAGTACGTGTTACTGGCCTGGAGTGGTAAAGTGTCCTACCATGAAGGACGCAATAAGTCTGCCCTCCCCAGAAACCTTTTGCAAAGGCTTTGGGAGTATATCCAGGAGAGCCGCGAATGCCAGGGCAAAGTAATCCTTTCACATGCTTGCTTTTAAACCATGTATAGTATTTTAAAAGGTACACTCACCGGAGGTCCCTTCTCCGCCTGCTGGGTCCAGGAGGCAGCCTTGGGTGGGTTCAGGGGGTACTGGCTCCAGGTCCAGGGTGAGAAACAGTTCCCGGCTGTCGGGAAAACCGGTTTCTCCGCTTGCTTCCTGTGAGCTATCTACAACCTCGTCATCATCATCATCTTCTTCGTCCCCAAAACCTGCTTCCGTATTGCCTCCATCTCCATTGAAGGAGTCAAACAACACGGCTGGGGTAGTGGTGGCTGAACCCCCTAAAATGGCATGCAGCTCATCATAGAAGCGGCATGTTTGGGGCTCTGACCCGGAGCGGCCGTTCGCCTCTCTGATTTTCTGGTAGGCTTGCCTCAGCTCCTTCAGTTTCACGCATCACTGCTTCGGGTCCCTGTTATGGCCTCTGTCCTTCATGCCCTGGGAGATTTTGACAAAGGTTTTGGCATTTCGAAAACTGGAACGGAGTTCTGATAGCACGGATTCCTCTCCCCATACAGCGATCAGATCCCGTACCTCCCGTTCGGTCCATGCTGGAGCTCTTTTGCGATTCTGAGACTCCATCATGGTCACCTCTGCTGATGAGCTCTGCATGGTCACCTGCAGCTTGCCACGCTGGCCAAACAGGAAATGAGATTCAAAAGTTCGCGGTTCTTTTCCTGTCTACCTGGCCAGTGCATCTGAGTTGAGAGTGCTGTCCAGAGCGGTCAAAATGGAGCACTCTGGGATAGCTCCCGGAGGCCAATACCGTTGAATTGTGTCCACAGTACCCCAAAATCGACCCGGCAAGGCCAATTTAAGCGCTAATCCACTTGTCAGGGGTGGAGTAAGGAAATCGATTTTAAGAGCCCTTTAAGTCGAAATAAAGGGCTTCATCGTGTGGACGGGTGCAGGTTTACATCGATTTAATGCTGCTAAATTCGACCTAAAGTCCTAGTGTAGACCAGGGCTAAGGAATTAGTAACTTATGTCTAGCTCTAACTATGGTTCATTTAAATGGCTAATGCTTTGCAAATGTGCTGCTTTTTTTTTTTTTTTTTTTTTTTTTTTTTTAAAGATATCAGGATGAACTCTCAGTCCCATTTAAGTCACTGGCAAAACTCCTCCCATGGGGTCAGAATTTCATCCCAGCTCTTTATGTAGCTTATTTTACTCTGAGATTTTTGGATCATATATCACTGGTCCAAAGTAGATGAAGAATACAGACAGCCTATAAAAAAGTATTCAAATATGAAGATGTGGATATATATGTATAATACTTGAAAAATAAGTAACATTCAGTGCTAAAAGTCAGCATGTATAGAAAATATTGCTTCATAAAACCCACACTCCATGAAAGGAGAGGGACAAGATTAGCTGTGATTTGTGCTTTCCCATCCTCCTATCTCCTTCCTCTAAGCTTCTTCTACTCAAATAATCCCAGTCCCATTTTTGCTGATCTTCCCAGAGCAAAGGTTTGCCACATGCTGCAGCCACCTCCCCACAGATAGGGTATGTCTACATTGCAACGCAAACCCAGGGTTAGTGGGACTCAAGTCAGCAGATCCTGGGTTAGCAAATCCTGGGCTTGAGCATCTACACTGATTGTCAATGCTAGGTTAAGAATTTTCTAGCCTGGGCCTCAACCCAGGGCACTGATGTCCACATTACAGCACGCAGATCTGAGTCAAACCAACTATGTCCAGATTCCTTTCTGCCCTCCTTTGAAATTTGGCTGCTCTAGCCCTTTGGCCAGGATGCGGTTTGGGAAAACTTGATTGTCCACTCTGCAGGTCACATGAAGTTTGAACAGCCCACCAGCACAGCCTCCCAAGCAGTGATTTTGGACTGCATGCTGCCAACAACCAGAGCCAACAATGTGGTGGAGGCGCCATTTGCAGAACTGCTCTCGGTTGTGCTTTCACTCCTGTTTTAGGAAAAGGGAAGAGCTTCCATGAGGCACTGTGGACATTTTAGCAGGGTTTTCTGACCCACCGAAGACAGCTGACTGAGCAGGAGGAGAAAGAGGAGAACACAGACATGGCAGACTCGCACTGGTGGATGCTGCTCAGGATAGCCACTGATGCCCGCTATGTAGACCAGCACTGCTGGAACAGGGCCACAAGCACAGACTGGTGAGATCACATCACCGTGCAGACCTGGGAGGACCAGCAGTGAGTCCAAAAATTTCTCATGAAGACAGCTACATTTCTGAAGCTTTCTGAGCAGTTTGCCTTGTCGCTACAGGGTAAAGACACCCACATGGGGCTGGCCATGCTGGTCCAGTAAGATGGTGGTGGAGGTTTCTGAGGCAATCAGGCGCGTGATTTACCCCAAGATGGTAGACATAAAAGATATCCCTAAAGTAGCTGCTGGCTTTGAAAGAATTGGGTTTACAGACCACACCAGTGGCCATTGATAGAACTCATATGACCATAGTTTATCCTCCTCAAGGACCTCATGTGGCTTGCTGTGCTCTTCACAATCTTTGTGAAGCCAGAGGTGAGCCATTTCCCTGTGAATGGACCTATGACAGTGAGGAGCCGCTGAACCAGTATCTTCAGCCAGATAGTACAGCTATCCCAGCTGGATGCTCCCAGGCAACAGAAGTCAGGAATGCTTTGTGCTCCCAGGTTATGGACTTGCATGGGCCAATGGAAGAGGGAGAATAGTACCTCTGTGAATGTATTTGTGGTGGAAGGAAGGGGCTGACTGCTTGTGGAGGGTTTCAGTGCTTAGGGAGGATGTGGGGGTGGATTGCCATTCAATGTACTTATGAATGATCTGACCACCTATCAAATGCGGGGGAGAAGTGGGGGTTAAGTCATAATATGGATTGATGTAATGAAGTGATTGATGCATGGATTAATGTTGCTAACTGTGCTGAGGAATACAGTTACTTGCATGCAAATTCCCAATTGTCCCGGTAACATGTGTTACCGTCATTAATTGAAATACGCATTGTATGATGTGATGCAGTGATAGCACTAAACTTTTTTGATAAAATGTAAAGCTTTATTGATAAACATGTTTTAGAAAAATGCAACATCTATCCATTGCCAGGCAGGCCAGCTGCCATTACCACACCAAAACATCAGAAACAACAAAACCTTTTTTAAAAAAGTGAATGAACAAGTCCAAACAGTAAAACCATATACAAGACAAAAATAACCTACTGTTGCATGTTCCCTCCCACCCTCCTCTCCATTCTGTTACAATGAGGAGGGAGAAAAATTGTTCTAATTAATCTCTGAGGATAGGACAAGAAGCAATGGGCTTAAATTTCAGCATGGGTGATTTAGGTTGGTGTGGTGGGGCATCTGCCCCACGCTGGCAGAAGAGGGGTTAAAGCAGCCACGGGGAGGCTGCGCAGGAGACAGCCAATTAGGAAAGGGCTTGTATAGTCATCCAATCAGGAGAAGGTTTAGAGAGACAGCCAATCAGGGCCAGGCTGAGCCATATAAGAAGGGCTGCTGAACAGAGCAGTTTCAGCCACTCCCTGGAGTTTGAGGAGGGAAGACTGGCTGCCCTGAAGGAAGGGAGAAGAGACAGCACCATGGTCAGAGCAGTACTTGGTGGGTCAGGGAGCATGAATGAGCTCCTGGCAGACTGAGGCTCTGATACAAAGATGGAGAAGGTGCTAGGGCTCTGGGAAAGTGGCCCAGGGAAACAGACAGTGGGGTTTGGAGGTGACAGCACGTGACTGCTACCCCCCTGCCTTTGGCTCCAGTTGCCACTGATGCAGGTGAATAGACCCTGGACTTTAGCCAGCCACTAAGGCAAGTGGTTGGACAGAGGACTGCTGGCCCCCTGGAAGTGAGGGGGGCAGAGAACCAAGTGAGGTACAGCTGGAGGGCTGTGTCCAGAAGAGGACACTGTGGTCCTGAGAGTAACACAGGTCCTGATGACAGAAATGACAATGGCAAGATGCCACTAGATGAGGGTGCACTGGTGAACCAGAGCTAATTCCCAGGATGGCCAGCAGGAGGCACTGTAGTCGTGAGTCACACCCTGTCACAGTTGGACACAAGAAAAAACTTCCTAACTGTCAGGGTAGTTAAGCACTGGAATAAATTGCCCAGGGAGGTTGTGGAATCTCTGTCACTAGAGATTTTTAAGAGCAGGTTAGACAAACACCTGTCAGGGATGGTCTAGATTGGGGTGGGCAAACTTTTTGGCCCAAGGTCCACATCTGGGTGGGAAAATTGTATGCAGGACCAGGAATGTAGGGCTGGGGCAGGGGGTTGGGGTGTGGGAGGGAGTATGGGGTGCAGGAAGGGGCTTAGGGCAAAGGATTAGGGTGCAGGAGGGGTGCATGATGCAGGAGGGGGCTCAGGGCAGGGGGTTGGGGTGCAGGAGGGTGTGGCAGGGGGCTCAGGGCAGGGGATTGGGGTGCAGCAGTGGTGTGGCAGGGGGCTTAAGGCATGGGGTTGGGGGCTCAGGGCAGGGGGTTGAGGTGTGGGGTGCAGGAGGGGTTCGGGGTGTGGGCTCCGGCCCGGCGTCGCTTACCTCGAGCAGCTCCAGGGTGGCAGCGGTGCATAGCGGGTTAAGGCAGGCTCCCTGCCTGCCCTGGCCCTGCACCGCTCCTGGAAGTCACCAGCATGTCTGGCAGTGGCTACTGGGGGTGGGATGGGGCAGGCGGCTCTGCCACGTGCTGGCCTCACCTGTGGGTACCAGCCCCGAATCTCCCATTGGCTGTGGTCCCTTATTCCCAGCCAATGGGAGCTGCAGGTGGCAGTGCCTGCAGGTGAGGGCAGCGCACGGAGCCCTCTGCCCGCGTCCCCCCCTCGGGGCCACAGGGATGTGGTGCTGGCTGCTTCCAGGAATGGTGCAGGGCCAGGGCAGGCAGGGAGCCTGCCTTAGCCCTGCTGCACCATGGGGCAGGCAATCCCGTGAGCCGTAGTTTGACCTTCCCTGGTCTAGATAATACTTAGCCCTGCCCTGAGTGCAGGGGACTGGACTAGAAGACCTCTCGAGGTCCCTTGCAGTCCTATGATTCTCCTTTCCCTTCCTTCCACTTTTGCCACACATTTGGTGCTAGGGGGAAGCGGTAGAGGCATCCACAGTGGAGGGGTCAATTTGGAGGACTGCATGCAGCAAAGTTGCCCTGTCCAGCCACTCAGAGGGCCCAGTTGCAGGACTACTCAGCCATGGAGTTGTCCAAGCTGTTTCTGGACTGCAGCACAGGGTACTGGGGAGAGGACTCCGGCCGTGGCATGATACAGCAGGAGCCAGTACTCTTGCAGCCATCAGTGATAGAAGCTGCTCAAACAGCTCTTTCTGGTGAGCTCTGTCACCCTCCCTTTGCTGCCATTTCTGTTCCAGGAACTGGGAAGCAAGTGTCTGCTCGTATGCTGAAACCCTGCTCTCAAACTGCACAGCCAGCCTGAGCCTTTCCTCATGCTTCTCTCTATCCCTTTCCTGTAGCAGTAAGTCCCTCTGTTTTGGGTACTGAGCCTGCCTATTGGATCTCTCCAGAACTTCAACATAAATTCACAGTGGAAATGCTTCCACTTGGAGCAGTCTGTGAAGGTACATGAGCCCAGGTTTCTGCTGCAGCATGGGTGAGTTGTGGAGTTACTGCAGCCTGTAGTGATCAAGGGGCCTGGAACAGGAAAAGAGAGGTCTGCCAAAGACGGGTACAGGTTCTGCTCCTGCTGTCTTTCTGGTATGCCGTACCAACTATAAATATCTTGCTGGTACGGCGTACCAGAACGTACCGCCCTACTTGCCCTGCTGCCTATATTAACAAACATTAAAATGGAGCCAGAAACTTACAATGCTTGGGGTGGCTTCTGTCCCTTCCATGTCTGTTGCCAGTTCTGCAAAGGGGCATCAACAAGTTCCTCTGAGTACAGACCCAGGATGTGCTGCAGCTGCTCCTGTGGCAAAGCCTCCTCTGGGACCGGTTTCACCCCCACAGTCATTTCACGACCTCTCTTGGCGCCTGCTGCTGGCTCCCATCAGTCCCTATGTTGGATTCTGGGGCCAGCAAGGCACCATCCTGGCTGATCTGGTCATCATGCACCACTACTGGCTTCATTCTTGGCATAGTACCCAGTCAAACATCCTCACGTGATGCCGGTGAGTTGCACGTGGTTCAGTTCTGATCCCTGGTTTTCCAGTATTTGGTCTTGAACCACTTAACCCACTCCCTGCACTGGGCTGGTAAATTTCTAACACTGCCATCTTCTCTATTTTCTGGTATGCTTGGTCATTCCTGGTACTCTTACTAAAATCCACTGTTTTGCTGGCCTTGCAGCAGAAGTTAACTATAATCTGGCTGTGCTCCCCTGACCATGAAGCAGCGTGCTTTGCAAAGGACTACTTCTGGCCGTCTTCATTGCAAACGCAGAAGGTTCTCCAAAAGGTGTGTTTGCAGCATGGTGGTCAGAAAACAATGGAAAGTTAAACACTGACTCACCAAGCTGCTGCAGTACAACAAGGAAAGTTGCTTCCATTTCCCTGGAGTCACTTGGAGATTCTTGGGTTAGAGACAAAGGAGTCAGTCTATGAAAGTGTGGGATACTTTCGGTGGACTCCCAGGATGGGCTGCGTCTACTCTGCAAAGCAATAGGGATTGAACCCAGGGTTCTGGCTTGACTCGGGCTCAAAATCATCAACTGCACAAGGTCCTAGGACCCTAGGTCTGAGCGATCTGTGTGTAAACAGAAGTGGGGGTTTGGCCTCAAGCCTGAGTCTGAGCCTGGGCTTACCTTGCACTATAGACATTGCCAAGGTTAGTAGGACAATCTGCAATCCCTGCTCCTCAGTGTTTCCCCTATATATGCAATGTGTTCTACGTGGGTTAAGACCTATCTCATGGAGCTCAATCTCTGTGGTGCTAAATGTAAGATTCACAATAGCCATTGGTTAGCCATGAGGAGGCAAATCATGGCATCAGAAATATTTTTTTCAATCAAAGTATGAATAGCACAACCTGGTAAAGGAGGAAGGGAAAAGAGAGAGATTAACTCTCAATATTGAACTGTGTTTCTCCTCTCCAACCCACCCGCATTTGCAATACACACCACAACAGCCATCCAGACCACTACAGACCAATTATATTCCACTCTGCATAGCAACATCACTTTGCCGTTCACATTTCAATGTGCAGCCTTCTGAAAACTTCACAAATTGGCGTTTGGAGCACTAGCACAATACTCGTACAATTTACAAACCAGTCGCTACCAGAGCCCAAACCTGAAGTTGGACTCTAATGACAGACTGAGGGACTCTTTCAGACTTGAATGAAATCTTCTTTGTTCAAGGAGCACATCCACCCAATTCTGCAGTCCCAAAAGTTATGGATAGTGCAGATTTTTGGGTGCCTGCCCAAACTGAACCTTTTGAAGTTTTTCCAGGGCCCTGGATTAAAGCATTGAACACAACCCAAATATACATGGGGCTAATACCTTTATCTGCCTCCTGCCAGCTTTACACCCCTGCATTATGATGTAGTAATCTGTATTGGAGTGAGTAGATCTATTATTTAGCTCACTAGGAAAATCCCTGGTTCGAGCCTTGATCTGATTTTTCTTGAATCTCAGGATGTCAGAAATGAGGACTTGCAGCTATGTCTGGCCAGTCTGTAGGCTGCCTATGAGCACAGTAGGGCTGCCTGATTGACCACTCCATCTGATTGGCCAAGGAAGACAGCAAGCCTGCTTTTAAACCCAACAGCAGCAACTGCTCTCTGGCTGCTCAATAAGCATACTTGCAGCTTTGATCTCTCCTGTGCCCGCTCTGCTCCTAGCCTTGTTCCTGTCCTGCCCAGTCCACTCCAGCCCTCTTCGGTTTCTGAGCCTTGGCTTGACTTCTAGCCCCTTATGCTGTCCCTGACCATTGGCTCTGACTCTGGTCCCTGACCTTTGTCACTGTTCCTGGCCTTTGACTCAGCCCCGACCACTAGGCCTGACAACCTCTGCTCTGACCATTAGGCCAGATCGCATGTCCCAGTTTGTGACAAGGGCTCTACTTATATTACCATTATCTACCACTTTAGTGAAGAAAGGAAAGATTTTTTTTTAATTATGGACAGAATTATCACCAACTTACAATAAATTTTATCAAGCTAAGATAGTCAAGTAATCTTCATAGATAAGGCTGCTTCTGTAGAAATAAAAGAACAATGTGTAAAGTATCAATCAGTTTATTCCAGCAGACATTCCTTTTAATTCTGCTCATTTTTGTTGCATTTTGGAAGTAGAGAGAAGACTATAATAAACTCAATTTTTAAGATTTATTTACCTCATTGAATAATTTCATTAAGCCATACCATAAAATCTATATAATAGTTGATAAACCTCCTATTATAAGCATTTTCTTCTCATAACTTGATCTCTTATGTTTCTCCTTTCTCAGAGATGGGATATTGGATCACTGCAGATAAGAAAAGAGGATTGTTGGATGACCGGATGCATGCAACAATCCTCTTTTCTTCTCTGAGGTGATCCCATATCCCATCTCTGAGAATGTCCAGTTCAGATTCTTCAGAGGAAAGGTCAAGAAACCCTATAATGGTCAATTATGGAATAACCTGGCCAGAGTGGAAATTTCTTCCTAACCATAGACCAGTAGTGCTGGAACATTTTTAATAGTGGGGGTGCTGAAAACCAGGCCCTTTACCCCTGTCCACTCTCCCCCTTTCCCCTCCCTGCCCCCAGGAGCTGAGGCTGGGAACAGAGCCCCAGGCGTGTGCAGCTGGCAGCCAGGACCCCGGGCACATGGGGCCGGAAGCCGAGGGGTGCTGCAGCACCCCTCCCCCGCACCACTAGTTCCCACACCTATGCCATAGACAGTTAATGGTTAGCCAATGCCCTGTAGCAAGTAGAAATATATTCCTTACAAGCCCCAATCTTGCAATGGAAGCAGTGCAGGAAGAATCTTGGGCCCCATGTAAAATCAGTTGCAGGATTGGGGGCCTAAATTTGTATCTATTTAAGCATTTAAGACCTGAGCCAGCTCCCATTGATTTCAACTGGAGCTTTATATATAAGTAATTTTTGGATATTTTGATTATATACTATGTCCCATTTATTTTAAGTATTGTTCTTTTTGATAGCAATTCTGTGGCTTTATAGCTCAGGACTATTTTGTTTCTAAAAGGTTACAAGTTTACAAGCTATTGGAGGAATAATTGCTTTGAGCTAAATATGTTATCGCTATATTACTGATAAATAGTTATGCCAGAGTCCTCAATGTAAATATATATTTAACTCTTTCACATTTTCCCCACTGACATTTTGATGTTAGACAGCTTGGTAGTGAATGATTTCAATAAAGGTTATCCTTAGTTTATGTAAATATTTGGAGAGCTACAAATATTGTGAAATGTTATTCCAGTAAATTAATTTGCTGTCCTTTTATTTAATAAATAGCTGTTTGAAACTAAATGTCAAAAGTGATCCGTGAAGTATTGTACAGTAGAACCTCAGAGTTACGAACTGACTGGTCAACAACACATCTCATTTGGAACCAGAAGTACGCAATCAGGCAGCACCAGAGACACACAAATAAAGCAAATACAGTTCAGTACAGTGTTAAATGTAAACTACTAAAAAAATAAAGGGAAAGTTAAAAAAAAGATTTTACAAGGTAAGGAAACTATTTCTGTGCTTGTTTCGTTTAAATTAAGATGGTTAAAAGCAGCATTTTTCTTCTGCATAGTAAAGTTTCAAAGCTGAATTAAGTCAATATTCAGTTGTAAACTTTTGAAAGAACAACCATAACATTTTGTACAGAGTTACAAACAACCTCCATGCCCGAGGTGTTCAGAACTCTGAGGTTCTACTGTAAATAAATCCTAGGATATTTTTAGATTTTGAATCTATGGCTAAAATTTCCAAACTTAGGAGATCATTTCAGCAAGGCATTTATGCATATGCTTAAGTTTAATCATGTACTTAAGCCCCCAATTATTTAAATGGGGTCTTTGTGTGAGTGCAGAAGTCTGCCAATGAGTATGAGCATGCAAGACAGGGCAAAAGTAGCTTGGTGGTGGTGAAAAATTGTAAGCCACATTCTGCAGTCCTTATTCAGGCAATGAGAACTGCAGGGATGTACATACGTGATCATGGAACTTGATAGAGCACTTATTGCTGGAGCTGGTTGCAAATAGGACTTCCTGTTCCCCTAGAACAGGGGGGAACAGGAGTTCTGAAAATGTTCAAAAGAAATAATTCCATTTTGGAATGAAAAGTAGAAATTTCAAAATCTCCCAAGGAAAGGAAAATTCCAAAAAAGTTGATTCTGAAATAATAAAAATGGTTTGTCTCAAAATTTTCAAAACACAATTCCTCCTGGGAGTCCAGTCTCTGAAGCTCAGGCTTACAGGGAGCTGGGAGTTTAGAATCCATGGGAGCCACAGCTGAGCTCAGATCCTGGGAACCAACGCTCCCATGGCTTGCCGGCTCCCATTTTGGCTGACTCTTCAGGCTGCTGAGGAGCCAGGGGGCAAGCTGGCAGGAAATCAGGCAGATTTCCATTGATGACCTCTCAGGCAAGTTTAGAAAACTGCCTGACAGGCAGGGTTCCATCAAAATGCTGCCCCTGTTCTGGGGGAAAATCAGTTGAAAAACCACGTTTCCACAAAAGTTTTCGTTTTCAATGAATCAGCATTTCCTGAGATAAATTATTCCTATCAGAAAATTTCAGACTACCTCTACTAGTTGCCAGTCTGCTGCATTCTTCCTCTGGAAGTGGGATCAGTGAGAGGGAGACTACTGTGGGTTATTGGTGAGAGGAGTAGAAAGATAAACATCTTCCTGTTGAAAATAGACTTTTTTTTTGCTCCAGAACATCGGAAGCAATGTGCCCCCTCAAACTTGCCGGGTGATGAGTCCACAGTAATGACTAACCACTGTTCAAGGTGAATTGAAAAAAACAATTAAAATGGTGAGTTTAACAATTCACATTGAGAAATAGCCAAAGATTTTTGAGCTTCTAAAACTCATTCTCCCTGCTCCTGTATGGTGCAGTAGCTGGGACTGTCAGGGAATTGCTATTAGAATACAGAGAGGTAATAATTTTATGAACACTGTATGCAATCTGGTCAGTGAGGGGAAGTTATTGTATATTGGGTGATAAGGCTTTCCTATGTGAATGTGTTGATCTCACTTAATAGTGGGATGTTGTATGAACAAACAGGAAGAAGACAATGGCCCCAGAAAAGGACATCCCAGCACCCACTTGGAAAGACTGTTGGCAAAGCTGCCAGCTTTGAGGACCTTACATTTGGTCTCCAACAATTGGCAAACCTTGTTCAGCCAGTGCTGGGAACTAACAAATCACAGGGCTATAAACTGTTAAAAAGTGACTTGACCTTAGGGGAAAGTGGAGTGATCAAAATGACTAAGCAGCTTTTTTTCCCTCTTTCCCTGAGGCTGGGAGAGAAAAAATGGTTTGTGAGTTAAAGGAACAGACTACACCAGACAGGCGCTTGAGGTCTCTGTAGGAAGTTTAGACCTAGAGGATCCCAGGTGGAAGATGGTTAGACTCCTGGTAAGATAGACATGTTTACAGTCTGTTTTATTAGTTTAAAGCCAGTTTTTTTCTGAAATGCTTTTGTTCTAACTAAATAATACTTTCCTTTAAGGACGCTGGGTGGTCACCGCTTACCACTGTCATTGTTCCCGGAAGGAACAGACTTGCAGATGCTGGACAGAAGTCAGACCTGTTGAGGTAATCACTGTTGATACACAAGGGACTGCAACCCAAGGTCTGGTCTGATAGTGGGAGAATCATGTGATTCCATCCTGAGTGAAGTGGCTGCCTGAGACTTGAAGGTGGGGTGGCATTCAAAGAGAAGAGAGGTGCAGTTCATCTGACAACTTTGACTGCAGCATCTCTCAGGGTTGGTGGGAAACTATGCTCACCCCCAGGGCTTAATTTTTGCCAGGGCTGAGCCCTGGCACCTCTAGGCTTGGCAGTTCATAGCCCCAGCACCTCTGGGCTTGCTGTGTCAGTTATGAATGTAAAAAAATTGCTTGAGCCCCGGCACATCTTTCATTACAAATTAAGCACTGCCCACCCTTGCCCGGTATGACCAGGAGGCCTGGGCCTGGCTGTCAAGGAAAGAGTGGGAGATTTAACTGTAAAGGACGTCATTCCGCAGCCCTGAGGTTTCATTTGGTGGGTACGGGTTATGTTGGGCTTTTCCTTCAAAGCACAAATGTAAGGCTCCAGTTATGTTTCCATAAACACCTAGTGGCTCTGTCTCTGTTCCTTTTCAGACTATCATCAGGGAGTGAATGTTATTTCTGGTCCCTGTCTCAGCTGAGCAGAGGAGTCACAGCAGCAGGATTAGAACCCAAATCTCCTACTTAAGGCTCACACAGCCTTCCTTGGTGACTGCATTGGGATGTGTATCTAATCAGCTTGCGCGTAAAATGGATTCAGTGAGTCAAACTGAAGACAGTCGATGAATTAGACCGGGGCTGAGAGGACACAGAAGGGGGCTGGGGATGAGACAATGATGATTCTAGGTTCAAGACAGCTGGGGTACTGCCACACTCAGAAAAATAAGGAAAAAAATCAGATTTTTCTTTTAAATGCCTTCATCCTAATTCTATGCGCCAGCACAGCTGCTAATTTAATAGTATTGTCCTTCCATCTTCTGCATGAGAGCTCTTGTTAGGGTAACTGCTCCCAGGGCCAGTGTGGTGTATTGAACATGTGGACATTCCAGCAAAGGACTCCAAAGCTGCAGCCGTCTTCTAGAACAGACCAGCAACCACAGCTGAGAATGGAAGGGCATTTTAAAAATGCTCTATGCAATGGGCGCGCGTGTACCTAAGAGGTTTACAGTGCCCCACTGACTGTGTTGACCTATAGCTCCTGTCGGGTTGAGAGAGAGGTTTGAAGGCCCTGAATAGAAAGAATGGGAGTTGGGGAGCTGAGGAGAGAGTTAGGGAAAAATGAATGAGGAGACAGAGGATTACATTTCTTCTTTCTTTACCTTTTTCTTTCTCCCCTTAGCTTCCTTTTAAAGCTTTCCTTTTAAAGAACAAATTAGTTCCCTTTTAAAAAAGACATTAAATGCAATATCAAGCGTATTAAATTTAAGCTAAACAAGTCCAGAACTGCAGACATTAAGTATCTCATAGTATTATTAATGAAGAATCTTCTTATCTGAAAAGCATATTGTTCAAAATCGGGTCATAGCCTAAAATATGCCTCCTTTGCATTGGCAAATCCCTCATTTATCTCAGATCTCGTTTTATACAGATACATTTCAGGTCCCCATCTTGCCCTAGGGCAGAAAGGATATATCGGAAACAGCGGT
This sequence comes from Natator depressus, assembly GCF_965152275.1. Taxonomy (NCBI): domain Eukaryota; kingdom Metazoa; phylum Chordata; order Testudines; family Cheloniidae; genus Natator; species Natator depressus. Next base: position 262,620,962 of record NC_134234.1, read on the forward strand.
GGTTCGAAGAATGGTGACAAGAATAATTAAGTGTATAAAAAAAAAAAGTATCCCTGTTCCAGAAGGTTGCCAGAACCAGCTGCTTCACAGGAAGGTGCAAGAAACCGTGCAGTAGGAAGTTATGGAATAACCAGCCCATAAGGAAAATTTCCAGTGGCTAGAGGCTGGCTGATATCCTGAAGCATGAGAGCTCGTATCCTTTCCAAAATACTGGGTTTTTTTAATCCTTAGTAGTATAACTCAGGATAATCCTTTCTGAATCCTGCTAAACTCAATATCTCAAGGCAACTAGTTATACACGCTGATGGCACAATGTGTGGAAAAATATTTCCTTTTCAGTTTTAAAATTTGCTACCTTTCAATTTGTTGAACACCCCTAACCTAGTTCTTGTATGATGAGAAAGGATTAGTAGAAGTGCCTAATCTGTCTTCTCCATTCATTACTTTTACATATCTCCTCTCTGTGGTGAACAGCCCCATTCCTTTCACTCTCTCTTCATATGAAAGGTTTTCCATGCTTTTGATCATTTTTGTGCCCAGTCTCTGAACATCCTGTTTCTGGTCTCTATTTTTGAGGTAGGGTGACTATAGCTGAACACCATATTCAATATATAGCTTCAATACAGCAATCCATGCTTACATCCCCTCATGTATAGACTATTGCAATAAGCTCAACCTTGACCCTAAAGGCCGTCCAAAAAACTATCCTTAGTTCTACATGTGGCTGCCTGCCTCCAAAATAGAGCAGATCAGCCTGAGCACATCATGCTAATCATCTGTGCTCCACAATGGCAACCCTCCAATGCCAAGTCCATTTCAAGATCCATCTCCCATCTTACTCAGTGCTTAGAGGACATCAGCAGCTAAATCCAGGCAAGACAGAAATAAGTTGTCAGGCATGGGAAGCACTTGTAGGAAATTGTGTTATGAAAACATCACCCATCATGTGAGGGGTCTGCACCCAAGTCATCAAGCCAGTTTGTAGCCTGGGGATCCCATATAAATAAAAACCTACCGGATCCCACATAAATAAGTAATCCTTATAATAATATAACAATCCTTAAATAAATAATCCTGGGCCTGGCCAGGAGACTGTGACGCATCCTACCAGCCCTGCAATTGGACATGGTGGTTTACAAATTCATGACCTCCAGAGTCTAGCTAATGCAATGCCCATATACCTAGGTGTGAAAGAATCACCCTGTAAAAAGCTCCACTGAGTTCAAAATGCTGCAGTTCCCCTATTCAGAAGCACAGGCCATTGCTTCCTTGTCTGCCCTGGCTCCCCATTAAACAAACAGTCAAGCTAATGGTTCCAGGCTCAGATCCTCAAAGTTATTTATTGAATTCAAGGGGGGGTAGGCACCGCTGAGGATCTGGGCCTCATTCCTTATCTTCAAAGTCTCCATAGAATTAGGCCCTACTACCTCAGCAACTGTCAGTCTCCAAATTCAGGCCCTCCCACAACAGCTGTGTTCCACCTGAGCAAAGGAATTGTCAACCTTGAGAGTAAGCCTGGCTTGCACAGGGGACACAACCATTTCAGCAGCTGGCCCATGACTGTGGAAGTCTCTGTAAACCTCTGGTCCCCCTCAGCTCCACGGCAGTGTTTAGTGATCTATTATTGCACCTCTCATTCCATCTCCTGGGCACAGAAACTGATTGTGTTATGACAAAGGAGATTATAAAAGGTACGTTATAAATTATTGATAAATATCGAATCTGAAATTCTCCACAGAAAGATCTAGACATAGGGGAGTTCCTGTCCAGATGGTGACTAGCAGTGAAGCCAGCTACAAAGAACATTGGATATAGACAAACATGTCTGACATTCCTTTGTTTTGTAGAATTGCTGGACAAAAGGGGCACCTAGGTCCACATGAACTAGCTCAGGCTTCGTGCTGAGAATGCTGAGGACCATGTGACTTTGGTGGGGCGGGGGTCCAGTTTGAGATCTCATAAGGAAGGCTTCACAGGAGAAGACTGTGTGCTGGAAGCAGGACAGAGAGACAAAGGGTCAGAAAACGGAGTTTCTTTCTGGTTCCAGCATCGGTTTTAGTGGTTGGTGCAAGTGGAATGCCTGTGTGTGTGGTTTTGCTCTTGTTTTTTCAATTTCTGTTCATGCTAAACAGGACCTTTGTGTAAATTTCAGGAAGAAATTAATTACTCTAGAAAATGCCCTGAACCTGTCATTAATTTCTCTTGAAGTGGGAAACTGACACACTGCAAAATCGCAATCTCTGCTAGTGGTCAGCAGAAAATTGCACCCTTTGCATTAGGCTTTTCCCAGCAACGTCAGCTGATGGCAGAAATGTGAAAGCAAAAGTTTTACACCCCATCAAAAGCGGAAAACACAGTAGTAGCATGATTATTGGATGCAACTGAGACTGCTCTACATTTATTAAACTAAGGAATTCCTGTGTGTACAGCAGATTGCAAGGAGAGTTTTTGTCACAAGGGATGTGTCTACACTACAATTAGATACCCGTGGCTGGCCTGTGCCAGCTGTCTTGGGCATGCGGGGCTCAGGCTAAGGGGTTGTTTAATTGTGGTGTACCCTCCAACCTTGTAGGTTCCTAGAGCTCAGGCTGCAGCCCAAGCCTGAATGTCTACAAAGCAATTAAACTGCTCCTTAGCCCAAGCCCCACAACCCCAAGTAAGCTGGCATGGGCCAGCCATGGGTTTTTAATTGCAGCATAGACATAACCCCAAACACAAGAAAGGAGAATTCCTTTTCTCATGCCTGCACTGAAATAACCTTGTAGAGACATTAGCACATGGCTTTGTACTTCAGATAGTCTATCTACTGAATGATGTGAAGCCAACAAATATACATCCTGTCAAATAAAAGATTGATGGAGAAAAAAAGAATTCAGTTATTTGAAAACAGCATCCATCCCCTGTTGAATATAGAATATTGATTTGGAAATACATGTAAACCACGTAATTGCATTCTGTTTTCTACATGTCAGATTCATTTACAGGGGGTTAAAGAAAAGATTAAGTAGTTCTTAGCCCTTTCAGTTGAATCAAGGAAAGAAGATAACTCAAATTCAGAAAAGCCTAACTAGAGTGTTGATTAATTAAATACTTAAGTAATGTAACTTTGATCTGTGCTGAACCTTAATACCACCAATATGCTACCATGCACTCTGAAGATATATATGAATTGTTTAAAACACAACACCTCAATCGTTTTAGGAAAATTTGCCAAAGAGACACCCACCTCTGCTATAAAGATGATCTAAAATGAAATTTATGGAACATATGTTTCTACTTCATGAAAATCTAGAACTAGTTTATACAAGTAATAGTTGCCTGAAGAAAATAATAGTTTAGAAACACCGGAGTCTGTAAATAAGTATTAGGAACTGAAAAACGTTTATTGCAACAGCAAATTTTACTGGCTCAGCCTCCGTGCAACAGAGATTTATATTTTTTTATAGTTGTAGCATAAAAGCTCTTTAAAATGAGTACTGTTCATACTTGTATCAGCTTAATAATTGACTAGTTGTTGCTTAATCTGTCTCTAGTACATAGGCCTTTAAAAGTCAACAGATAACATTAAATAAATAAAACCTTTGTCACTCACTGCTACATCAGGTTTTACGTAATTGTCCTAAAAATGAGTTGCAACAGAACCCTTTGAACAGCATGCCAGTAAAATGTACTGTATTGCAAAGAAGCTGATAACGTCTTGTTTGGAATGCTGTCAATTTATTCCAGGAATTTAACAGTAATTAACCCAACACTTTAAGCCTCTTGGCTGTTTTATATGTTTATGATGTAAATAATACCACTCTTCAGTTCTTCAAGTGACAAAACTGGATGATGTGGTGGGTCAGCTCGATTTCTGGTTTTCAGTTTGAAAGGGGGATGGAGTGTGTTCCTAAGGCTTCTCTGCTGAGATTACCAGTAAGAGGCCACACTGGAGGTATGATGGTTGTAAAATGGGTGCCTGTCCAAAAGGCACTAAAAGAAATGTGGCTGCTTAGCCAACCAAACACCCATCTACATTAGTTCACACAACTCATCTTAGGTTACTTCAAGCCAGCAATGGAGTTGTGATAAGCTCTAAACTCCCTCACTAGTCCCCTGATCCATCTAGCCACCTTTCTGATGTTTCAAATTGACTGCATTTAGCAATATTCATCACGGCCAAGATTTTCAGAAGTGACTTGTGACTTCAGAAGTGATTTGGGGCGCCTCAATTTTGGGGGTTTCAACTTGAAACCCCTTAAAAGAGCTGCCTTTTCAGAGGGTGGACGCTCAGCACTCTCTGACAATCAGGTCTCTCTGAGTTGCGAACCCAAGTTGAGAACCCAAAATCACGAGTCACTTCTGAAAATCTTGGCCATAAACATATGCCTTAGGCACCTATTTATTCTTCAGCGATTGTCTAGGTGCCTTGCAAAAAATACAGCTGGCCATTTACTGTCATCCTGAGTCCTAAAAATTATTGATTGTGGCAAGTCTCATGTTGACAGTCTGGTTTTATTAACGGCCACGTAAAAAAGTGTCAGTGCTTTAGATTGTTTTGCTGACAGAAGTGTCCTTGATGATCTGAGCAGGTCCTTGAGCATTTGGCCCTTTCAGCTCAGATGAAACTATTAGACATTCTAAACCCCAGATAGTTTCAGTTGGTTCATTGGCCTTTTTTCCATAGGGTTGTATATTGAATTATAGATACATCGTGTACTAAATTCCAGACCAATTTTCACTTAATCATGGCCGTATCTCTATATAGAATTGCAGACATACAAGCATTTTGTAAATGGCCAAATCATCAGAAACTTTATATAAATCATTAAATATTTTCCATCCTTTTCCCACCCCTGCATAAACTCTGAAGAACAGAGGGAGAAAAAATTTTTCTAGCAATATTTTTGTTCCCAAAATTGAGTTCCGCAGTTTGCTCAGCCCTATCCAAACATATTGAACAGAACATTGATCTGCTCCAAGGAGCTTACAGTCTATAGTACGGATAGTCAAAACCAAATCAAACATATTATAGCGGAACAGCTGCCAGCACTAGCTGGGTATGTTGTGTTGTAAGAATCTGGACACTTTTTTTTTTTTTTTTTTTAAACTCAGTGGGTTAAAAAATACCCATAATTATACACTAATAAAATGTAGTCTATTGACTGTTCCAGATATTCCATACATGAATGAAAGCCATTTGCAAAAAGTTCAGCTGAGCTGACAGTTCATTTGCCAGATTTTATCATGTTGGAAAATTAAAATGTCTGCATTATAAGTTCTTGGGAGAAAGCATGTTCAAAACTGGCTCTTTAACTTCACTGTTTCAAAGGCAACTTTGTACTGATAAACTAGTCAATCAAATATTACTGCATTTCTAACAGTAACATGTGAAGCTATTTCTTTAGTTATGTAATCTAGCAGATACAGAAGCTTTAAAAACACCATATGCTAAATAACATAAACACGCCAGAGAACATGTTGTGATTAATAAAACCCGAATGAATTTCTTGCCCTGTCTAAGCATCAGTATCAGATAAAAGTTAAGAAATAATTAGTTTTAGTATGTCAGTAATTCTAGACCGCTTTAAAAAGGAAAAGTTTAGATGGGATTTCTACTACTTAGTCATAGAATGGCCTCATGGTTATAGATAGCCAAGGCATACTTTGTGTGGTAACACTATCTTTGGGAGAGGTTTAAATTTTTCCATTTTTGTTTTCCAGGCAATTGTTAGGTGTTACATTTAGAAATGCAACCAAAGTGGGACTCCAGCTTCAAACTCTCCTGAACTTTGGGAGTGTATAGAATACCTAAACCAGCTCCATTTTATGGATTTTAGATCGAAAATCTGGAACAGGTTAATCTCAGTTTCCAGGATTTGGAAGTAGAAATTTGGCTATTCTGTGCCCCCAACTCTGTCCAGCCCCTTACTCCTCCCCTTTATTCTTGCTCTCTTCCCTCCTCCCTCCCTTCCCACCTCAAGAAGAATCTTATCTTCCTGCAAGGACCTCTCAAAGCAAAAATAAAATTAATTGCAACCTCAGGTCCATTGTTTAACTGTTTGAAAGAAAACTGGAAAGAAATACAGACCAATGAATCTGTTTTGCCAATATTCCCTTTTACAACATGTTTTTAAACTGATAACTAACCTCCCAGGATCTTTGTAACCAGTTAACTATAAGATCAGAGTAAAGCCTGGTCTACACTAAAAAGTTAGGTCAACCCAGCTACATCGCTGAGGGGTGAGAAAAATCCATGCTCCTGAGCGACATGTTAAGCCAGCCTAACCCCGAGGGTAGACAGCTAAGAATTCTTCCACTGACCTAGCTCCGACCTCTGGGAGTTGGATTAACTACACCGATGAGAGAACCCCTGCTGTTGGGCGGATGTAATGGCTACACTGCAGCACTACACTGGGGCAGCAGCAGCATTGCAGCTGTGACACTGTAGAGTTTCAAGCATAGACAAGTCCTAAAACAGAGAAATGCATGCGGAGCAGCATCTGAGTTGGAGGACACACTTTGCATGACCCTGGATTAGTTTTACCTTGCTAATTTCAATTCAAGTTATGTTACATTCATGGAACCATATGAGACCCCTCTGGGGAGCTCATTTAACATCTGGTTGCTCTTGCTTTTTTTGACCAAAATTCTGTGTATCCCGTTGGACAAGGAGGTTATTTCTGTGGGTTCCATTCCTACTCAGCTGATGTTTCCATTCTTTCTATCTTTAATCCATGGTTTTCCTCTCAGTGAGAGTGAAATCTCATTTAACTCCCACTTTTAGTTGTTTCCAAGCATAAGAAGAGGGAATATTTGATTGTATTAAACTTCTACCACATAATAGCTAGAAAACATCAGTTGTATAGGGAAGCAATTCTTGGTAGCTTCCCTAGAGAAATGAAGTCCTTATTAGTAGCACAGTGTAGGAACGGCAAAGAGTCCCGTGGCACCTTATAGACTAACAGACGTATTAGGTCCTGTGATGGTTTTGCTGGTGTAGATATGTGGGCAGAATTGGCATTGAGGTTTGTTGCATGGATTGGTTCCTGAGTTAGAGTTACTATGGGGCGGTGTGTAGTTGCTGGTGAGAATATGCTTCAGGTTGGCAGGTTGTCTGTGGGCGAGGACTGGCCTGCCTCCCAAGGCCTGTGAAAGTGAGGGATTGTTGTCCAGGATGGGTTGTAGATCATTGATGATGCGTTAGAAAGGTTTTAGCTGGGGGCTGTATGTGATGGCCAGTTGAGTTCTGTTGGTTTCTTTCTTAGGCTTGTCTTGCAGCAGGAGGCTTCTGGGTACACATCTGGCTTTGTTGATCTGTTTCCTTATTTCCTTATGTATGTATCGTAGTTCTGAGAATGCCTGGTGAAGATCTTGTAGGTGTTGGTCTCTGTCTGAGGGGTTGGAGCAAATGTGGTTGTACCTCAGCGCTTGGCTGTAGACAATGGATTGTGTGGTGTGTCTGGGGTGGAAGCTGGAGGCATGAAGGCAGGCATAGCGGTCAGTGGGTTTTCGGTATAGGGTGGTGTTAATGTGACCGTCACTTATTTGCTCTGTGGTGTCTAGGAAGTGGACCTCCCATGTAGATTGGTCAATTTTGGTCATATTCTCACCAGCAACTACACACCACACCATAGTAACTCTAACTCAGGAACCAATCCATGCAACAAATCTCAATGCCAACTCTGCCCACATATCTACGCCACCGACACCCTCACAGGACCTAACCAGATCAGCCACACCATCACCGGTTCATTCACCTGTACATCCACCAATGCAATATACGCCATCATGTGCCAGCAATACCCCTCTGCTATGTACATCAGCCAAACTGGACAGTCCCTACGTAAAAGGATAAATGGACACAAATCAGATATTAGGAACGGCGATATACAAAAACCTGTAGGAGAACACTTCAACCTCACTGGACACACAATAGCAGATTTAAAGGTAGCCATGCTGCAGCAAAAAAAACTTCAAGACCAGACTTCAAAGAGAAACTGCTGAGCTTCAGTTCATTTGCAAATTTGACACTATCAGCTCAGGATTAAACAAAGACTGTGAATGGCTCGCCAGCTTCAAAAGCAGTTTCTCCTCCCTTGCTGTTCACACGTCAACTGCTAGAAGAGGGCCTCATCCTCCCTGATTGAACTAAACTCATTATCCCTAGCCTGATTCTTGCTTGCATATTTATACCTGCCTCTGGAAATTTCCACTACATGCATCCAACGAAGTTAGTATTCACCCGCGAAAGCTAATGCTCCAATATGTCTGTTAGGTGCCACGGGAGTCTTTGCCACTTTTACAGATCCAGACTAACATGGCTACCCCTCTGATGCTTGACAGTGTAGGAAGAGTCTTCTGTAGGCATTTCTTGGAGCTGAGATGGAAATAAGGTCCTGGAAATAAACATCTTCCCCACATTGGAAGTTCTGTCTCTTTGTTTAATTTGGCAGCATACAGGTGGATAGAAGCAAAATTTTTAATTTCCCGCCCAGGCGCTGAGTTGGTTACAGAAAGCATGTGCCAGCCTAAGCCCCTAGCAGGCATGAAATACTGCTAGTTGCCACAATAACTAAATGCTTTTAACCATGTGGTATGTGATCTGTATTGAGATCCAATCATCTTAAGGCATGGCTATATTTGCAGATGTAGAGCACTTTGAATTAAACCAGCCTTCGGAGAGTGCATTAGGGAAAGTGTTGTAGTGTGTCCACACTGACAGCTGCAAGCGCACTAGCATGGCCACATTTGCAGCACTTGCATTGGCATTGGGAGCGGTGCATTATGAGCAGCTATCCTACAGAGCCCCTCTTCCCATTCTGGCGCTGTGGCTTGTGGGAAGGGGGTGGGGATTGCGGGGCATTCTGGGTCCTGTCCCAATACCGCATGATGCATCGCTTCGCATCCCAGGAATCCCTGTGCTTCCGTCCACATTTGGCGCCATCTTTCAATGGTTTTTGTACTGTGCGCTCTGTCTTCCCTTTCGGTCTGCGGGAATGAAGCCCGAACTGCTGAGGAATATGCTGACAAGCCTCACCAGCACGTCATGTTTGGCAGTCGAGTTACTCCTTAAGATCCAAACTGACAGTAAGGACTCCGACAATGATATCGATGTTAGTAATGCATACAACACGAGACTGCTTATGGGATTCAAGGACATGCTCACCACAGCGGAACACTGCATCTGGGCTCGGGAAACAAGCACTGAATGGTGGGATCACATCGTCATGCAAGTCTGGGATGATGAGCAGTGGCTGCAGAAATTTCGGATGAGAAAAGCCACTTTCATGGGACTGTGTGAGGAGCTCGCCCCCACCCTGCGGTGCAAGGACACGAGATTGAGAGCTGCCCTGATGGTGGAGAAGCAGGTGGCTATTGCATTCTGGAAGCTGGCAACTCCAGACAGCTACCGCCATCAGTTGCTAACCAGTTTGAAGTGGGAAAGTCGACCGTTGGAATTGCGTTGATGCAAATTTGCAGGGCCATTAATCGCATCCTGTTCAGAAGAACCGTGATTCTGGGTAACGTGCATGACATTGTGGCTGGCTTTGCACTAATGGGTTTCCCTAACTGCGGAGGGGCAATAGATGGGACGCATATTCCAATTCTGGCACCAGCCCACCAAGCCTCAGAGTACATTAATCGGAAGAGGTATTTCTCTATGGTTCTCCAGGCACTTGTGGATCACCGTGGGCATTTCATTGACATTAACGCAGGCTGGCCCGGAAAGGTGCATGATGCATGCATTTTTGGAACACTGGCCTGTTCAGAAAGCTGCAAGCCGGGACTTTTTTCCCAGACCAGAAGATCACTGTAGGGGAAGTTGAAATGGTAATTGTGATCCTTGGAGACCCCACTTACCCTTTAATGCCATGGCTCATGAAACCCTACACAGGGAGCCTTGACAGCAGCAAGGAGTGGTTCAACAACAGGCTGAGCCGGTGCAGAATGACTGTGGAGTGTGCTTTTGGCCATTTAAAGGGCTGCTGGCGCTCTCTGTATGGGAAGCTGGACCTGGCCAATGATAGCATCCCCGTGGTTATAGTCGCGTGCTGTACCCTCCATAACATTTGTGAAGGGAAGGGTGAAAGAGTCATTCAGGCATGGAACTCGGAGGTTCAACACCTGGAGGCTGAATTTGAACAACTAGAGAGCAGGGCTATTAGAGGCGCCCAGCATGGGGCTGCAAGGATTAGGGATGCCTTGAGGGAGCAATTTGAGGCTGAAAGCCACCAGTAATGTTTGGTGCCCTGCACGGGAGTGAAGAGTGGTGGTTCTAATGTTAGTTGGAATCTGTGTTTGATATGCTAACTTGCAGTGCCTGTTGCTTTCCTGAGCTAAGATATCTTTTACTTTAGCAATAATAAAGAATGTTTTCAAAGCCAAAAAATCCATTTATTGAAAAGAAACACAACAACTTGGGAAACAGAAAGGGCAAGGGTGGGGCGGGGAACGGTTCAGTCACAGATTTGCATATGTCCTGTTCTCATACTCAGACTTCCTGTCTGAGTGCTGCACTTCAGGATGGCTATAATGCATGGTGATGGGGGTTGAGTGCAGTGGGTAATGGTCATAGTTTTCAGGGCTGGGTGGTGAAGCTACAAGTGTTGGAGGCAGCTGGTGGCAATAAGAACCCAGATGTTGGGGAAAGTGGGTTGGAGGTGACATGTGGACACAAGGGAAAGAGTTTGGGGACAAGGGCTGCAAGGGTGGGCGGGCGCAGTAGTGCTCCACCTGCATGGCTGCAAGCGCCTGGATCAAGTCCGCTTGGTGCTCCAGGATGCTTATCAGCTAATCCGTGCTTTGCTGCTGGAGCTCTGCGCTTTTGTGCCAGCGCTCCTCATTCTGCTGGTGGATCCTCCTTTCACTCTCCCTCCACTCCTGTGCTTTTAGATTCTCGTTAAGGGACTGCTGCATGACTTCATGCAGCATGTCTTCTTTGCTTCTATGTGGCCTCTTCCGAATTCTTTGCAGTCTTTCGGCCAGTGATAACACAGACGGCTGCATCTGTAAAGGCAAAATGCAACAGTTAACAGAGGCAGCATTGTTCACACCAGACAGAGCAATGATTCCCCCATACTTAAGGGCAAGCACAGTGTACACAATAGCAGAATTTGCCCGTCCCAAAGTGAGTGCACATAACCCACAGGAGCCCCAAAATGGTGAGTAAGCACAGGGACAAAAGGGACTGATTGTTTCATGACTGTATTGTCCTCTGGGTTTCTGTGCCTTGGGGAGAGCCAACAGCTGCAGGGGGCCCCTACACTGAACACTGTCCACACATTTTCCGCAGGAGTTCATCCTGGAAGATATCTCGCTGCTGAGGGTGACCTGGGAAGCAAGGGAGGGTCTTCTACTACAATGCGGCTTCCGGCCTGGCCCATATGCAGCTTGCCTGTGTGCAGCAATGGTCCCCCCACCCCTCATAGCACAGTGGCACGGACATGTTAGCCTGACTGGGACAAGGACCACAGTGGCTCTCCCAAGAAACCTACGCAAGCGTATTGCCCAAGTTCTGGATGAGACCTTTGAAGAGATCACTGAGGCTGATTACCGCGATGTGAAAGAGCACATCAACACCCTATTCCGCATCTAGGCATGCATGCAACCCTAACCCTCCTCGCCCCAAGAGCCCACACCGAATAACTTCCTTCCCAAAATAAAAGCCGCTTACCGGGAACCTCCTCTGGTGTTTGTCCTTCCCCAAGCACCGGCTGCCGCGACTGGCTACCTTCCTCCTGGCTTGAGCGCAGCTCCTGGCTGCATGCATCTAGGGATTCTGGGGTGTATTCCTCCTCCTCCTCAGCACCCTCTCTCCTGCTTTCCTCCTCCTGCCTTGTTAAACTGGCCTCTGAAGTGTCCATGGTGGTCCTCGGAGTGGAGGTGGGGTCGCCCCCAAATATCCCGTCCAGTTCTTTGTAGAAATGGCAGGTTGTGGGGGCAGCACTGGAGTGGCTGTTTGCCTGGCGAGCTTTATGGCAGGTGTTCCGCAGCTCCTTCACTTTAATCCTGCACTGCAGAGCATCCTGGTCATAGCCCCTTTCCATCATGTCCCTTGATATCTGCCTGAAGGTATCATAATTCCTACGGCTGGAGCGCAGCTGGGACTGGACAGCTTCCTCTCCCCAAACACTGATGAGGTCTAGCACCTCACCATTGCTCCATACTGGGGATCGCCTGGTGCATGGAGGCATGGTCACCTGGAAAGATGTGCTGAGAGCACTCCATGCCTGGCTGAGCAAACAGGAAGGGGATTTTCAAAATTCCCAGAGAATTTAAAGGGCTGGTCTGACGGTTGGTCACCTGAGGGCAGGGCAGTAGAGTTCAAAAAGTGATGACCAGAGTGGCTAGAACAGGCATTGTGGGACACTTCTGGAGGCCAATCAGAGTGCACTAATGGACCAGGGTGTCCACCCTGTCACCGCGGCGCTCCAGCGGGGAAGCATCAAGCATTATTCCACTTGCCAAGGTGGAGTACCAGGAGCGCTCCAGCCACGGAGTCTGGGCGCTCTACGTGCCTTGCCAGTGTGGATGCATCGTGAGTTAGGGCACCTGAAGCTGCTTTAATGCGCTCGAACTCGCAAGTGTAGCCAAGCCCTTAGTAACTAATTACACAAATTTAGTTAAAAGAAAAGGAGTACTTGTGGCACCTTAGAGACTAACAAATTTATTTGAGCATAAGCTTTTGTGAGCTACAGCTCACTTCATCGGATGCTGCGCCTTAGAGACTAACCAATTTATTTGAGCATAAGCTTTCATGACTACAGCTCAAGTCACGAAAGCTTATGCTCAAATAAATTGGTTAGTCTCTAAGGTGCCACAAGTACTCCTTTTTTTTCTGCGAATAGAGACTAACATGGCTGCTACTCTGAAACAAATTTAGTTATAAGTTATAGTGTGGACAGAGACTAAAGATCAGCCTGCCTTTTCTACTGATAAGCAATTGGATCGCAAACCCACCTGAAGTGATAATCTTATTGCCAAGATTCAGTGAGTAGGAATATGGATTCTACAGCTAATTAAAATCTGTTAATTATAATCTAAAATTCACTGGGTTAGGCAATAATGTTTCACATTTATACTCTGCCTCAGATGGGCATGATTTAATGTTTGCTGTACTAAAGGGAACAAAACCCAGCTGAATCACTTCAGAACAAGTATGTATGAAAAACCCTTAATGCAGTGAGTTTGCAATAAAATGTACATTCACAGGACATATAGTGTCAGGTTTTTATTTTGTGAAAATGGCTGCCTAAACTCACTGTTCAAAAATTGATTTCATAAAGGCAGTTCTAGGATCATGAACCACATGGCTAATTCAAGTCATTTGCATCTAGTGACTGAGTCGGCTGTTTCTCACCATGAGGAACTTCTGAATAATTTTGCTCAGATCCAACTCAAGCCCATACGACAGAACCATGCCTAGTAGAAACAAATGCACAGTCCTCCTGTCAACGTTCTAGAGGTATTAAGAGAGCAATGGACTATGCCCTGTGAGTTAGAGCCATGCCTCTCCTAGCTACTGGGAATCTGATGGGGCTGTTCCTGGAGTTGGTTGTAAGTGCACCAAAGGATGATTTCTATTAAAGAAGAAATTATTAGAAGAAACGCTGGTGATGTTGCACTCTATATGATTTTATGAAAGTATGCTGATGAGTGTGAATATAATGTAACTAAAATATGATTCATGGAAAAGGTCTCTTGTAAGGTATCATTACAAAGCTTATACTCTACCGAGTGTGGTCATTCTATTTGTATAAATATATCACTCTTGTATCCGAAACTAGAAATATAAAATATAACTCTGAGGGCCTATTGTAATTATGCAAAGTGTGAGCCATTAATGGTGGTTTAGAATCTTGATGGCTCCCATTAACCAGGACAGTTGTCTGAAGATGGCTCCGTTTCACTTGTAAGTCTTCCTGTATACGTGTGTGCTGGCAAGCGGGTAATAAAGTCTTACACTGACATGTGATCATGTCACCTGAACTGGAATCCATCTTTAACCTGGTGTTTTTCCATTGAGAAGGCGGGATGGGAATCCAGAGAGACAAAGGATTCCTGCCTTATGCAAAAGATATATAAGTGGGTGGAACAGAACAAGGAGGCTGCCATCTTGAGAAATCCCCTAGCTACCACCTGTGCTGGAACAAGGGCTGTACCAGGGGAAAGGATTGTGCCCAGACTAGAAAGGTGTACGGTCTTTGAAAGAAACTTATTGAAACATCTCTAAGAGTGAGATTTTATCTGTATTCAGTTTTTATTACTGTATTAGACTTAGACTTGCATGTTTTATTTTGCTTGGTAATTCACTATCTTCTGTCTGTTACTACTTGGAACCACTTAAATTCTACTTTCTGTATTCTGTATCTAAAATCACTTTTGACTTATTAATTAACCCAGAATATGTATTAATACCTGTGGGGGAGGGGTAAACAGCTATGCATACCTCTCTATCAGTGTTATAGAGGGCGAACAATTTATGAGTTTCTTATACAGGGTAAAACTGATTTATTTAGGGTTTGGACCCCATTGGGCATTTGAGTGTTAAAGACAGGAACACTTCTGTAAGCTGCTTTTGAGTTAAGCCTACAGCTGTTAGGGGAGGTGGTTCAGACCTGGGTCTGGGTTTGCAACAGGCTAGCAGGTCTGGCTCAAACCAGGCAGGGCACTGAAGTCCTAAGCTGACAGGGCAGGAAAGCAGGGGCAGAAGTAGTCTTGACACATCAGGTGGCAGCTCCCAAGGGGGTTTCTGTGATCCAACCCGTCACAACACTCTTTAGACTGACACTCTTGCAATAATTTCTCTGTCTTGAGTCTTGTGACAAGAGAGTTGAAAAGGTTGTGTCCAAATAGCTCTGGAGTCCTCAAGACCACTTGATCCCAGTGAGTTTGGTTTTAGGCTTGGGCATACAATCATACAGAGATGCACTGGCTGTGCTGGTCAATGATCTCCTCGTAGTGATAGACAGAGGTCAGATGTTCATGCCAGTGCTTTTATTGGCAAAAACGTTTTAATGCTTGGGATTTTCCACTCCCTCTCCACTACTATCTGATGATATTGCTCAAGGCAGAAGCTTCAGCAGTTGCTAGAAGTTGTTATTTGCCTTCTTGGGAAATTTTGCCTTTCAGCTGCAATATATGATTTTGATATGATTAAACTACTGAGTATGAGGACTTACATGAAGTGCCACAGTCCTGAGCCTGTGAGGATTATCATGCCTCCCACCCCCACCCCTCCAACATGTGCACAACATTAAACAAAGTTAGCAATAACAGAACGGTTATTTGGGTTTTATATCAGAGAAGTTTGATTCAAGCGAACCTTCAGATATAAACATTGTTCCCTGCCCTGTATCCGTCTCCACCTCCCCCCCCACCACACACACACACACTCACTCCCCTATAATTGAATGGTCTTTAAGGAGTCCTATTCTTTTTGGCTAAAGGGCCTTATTTGAGGAACAGAGGAGTGGCCATAACACATTAGATCATTGATCCTTGTATTCTGCCTGTGACAACCATTAGAACTTCCAGAGGAAGGTGAAAAGACTCAGTTGCACCGAACAGCTAAACCTGAAAGGGTCTGAGTCACTGTGTTTGAGGTTCTGACAAAGGCTCAGCTCCCACTAAAATCATCTTGAATGGATCTTCCATGGAATCAGTGCAATCTATTGAACAGTTAGGAATGAGCTCCTAGCCAAATGTGTAATAGTGTACAAGGAGAAGGAAATCACTCTGAGGACTTCTAGGATGATCAAACAATAAAAATAATAATAATGATCATTAGAGATTGTCCTATAAAGCTCAGATACGTTGGCTCCCAAACTGAGGTGTTTGTCTCTCTTTATTAAGAATAATTTGCACTTAATGTATGTGCCCTATAGATAAGGATTACCCTTAGCATGCCGAAGTGTAACTATTACTGTTCATAAAGTAGTTTATCCCAGTGATTTTCAAACTGTGGAATGCTGGCTGGCTGTCTTTCTTGTTCCTCCCTACCAAGTTAAAAAGAGACACACACACACACACACACACATATATATGTATATATATATAAAAAAAACTGTTGCATGTAAACATTTGCTGTAACTGCCCCAGACATGTTATGTGATTGTAAATGGAAGGGGAGGTTGTCTGTGCGGTTGTGAATATGAAGGGAGCTAATGCTCTTGCTCACGCTCTCTTTCTCAAGTAAGATATGGTGGATGCAAAGGAATAATTTGGGAATGGTTGATGCAACCCTTTTTGTAATCTAATCGCAATATTTGACTACCTCCTGTGACACTAAATCCCAAAGGACTGACTATACGCTGTGTGACAAGTTTCAATCGGTCCTCCGAGCCCCTAGGGGGCGATGGAGAGCTATGGTCCCACTGGCAGGCCTCAGTCACACCTTTTGGGCGCTGGGGAATTAGCGGGAAAGGTGTGCTGGCCCGAGCTTGCAGCACGCCCCTCCGGCAGGGGAGCGTCGGCACGGGTTTGTCATGCACAGTCCTGCTACCCAAGGCGGGTTGGCCGGGGTAGGGGAACTCAGGCCCACCCAACTCCACTGTGTTCCAGCCCAGGGCCCTGACAGTGGCGAGGCGAAGGTCCCACCGCTCGGTTAGCGGGGGGCCATCCACACCCCGCTGACCAAATACACCCACCTCAAGGTGCAGTTCTGTCCCTGGGCTACTTCCTACCCGGTCTCGCAAGCGGGCCTCTCTGGTCCCTCCAGCTCGTCCGGGTATTCCACCGCTGGCAGCTCCAGCTCCCCCTCTGTGTCGGGCTCACGCTGGCCCGGGCTACAGCCGGGCCCCTCCAGGTCCTCCGGGTACTCAGCGGCTGGCAGTCCTGGTCGCCACAGGCCTTCCTCCCGGTCAGGTTCCTCCTGGCCCAGGGCCTCCCATGGGTCGGCAGCAGGATCGCAAGGGAGCAGCCTGTGTCTGTCTCCCTGCCTGGTGCTCTCCTCACTGGGCAAAGGGCCCCGCCCTTTGTACTTCCTGTCCCACCCCTCCCCTTCCGGGGATTGGCGGAAGCTCGCTCTGGTCCCGCCCACTCAGGCTGAGAGGGTGGCTCTTTACCCTCTGGTTCGGAGGGAAGCCACCCTGGCTCCCTACACACTGTAAGAAAAAGCTTTTTCTTGTAGCTATTCCAAATTTAATCAAATAGGTAGCCAATGAACCCTTTTAGAATTTAGCTTAAAGGTTTCTAAAAGAGCAAAAAGTGTGTTGGGTTTTCTTCTGTTCTAATAGAACAGGACTTACTTGTGGCATTTTTAAATGTATAGGAAAAGGGGTTTGTATGATTTGGATAATCAAATTATTACAAAATTAATAGATGACCATTGCTTTTTAATAGACTGTGTTGTGTAAAAGGACAACTATATTTTTGATGTAGTGGTAAAGATACTGGCTCAAATTCTCTGCATTTATTTACATCAGCAGAGAATTTGGCCCATTCTATTTGGTTTTATCTATATATTCTAGACTGGATTTTGCTGTATAGGAAAGCGATTGTAGTCAGGGAAAGAGGATTGGCTGACTTCCTTGTCTCTCTTGTTTAATTATGTGTGTGGAAGATAAGTCATCTGTGGATTCAAGTGAATATGTCTCAGGGTGTATCTACACTGGAGCTGGAAGGTGTAATTTCCAGAGATGTAGGCTGACCGGATAGCAAGTGTGAAAAATCAGGACAGAGGGTGAAGGGCAATAACTGCCTATAAAAGACAAAGCCCTGAATATTGGCACCATCCCTATAAAATCAGGATACCTGGTCACCCTCCTGAGACACACCTGCACTAGCTCTGATCTAGCTAGCGCACTAGAAATAGAAGTGCAGCTGCAGCAGCACGAGTGGCTGGGTGGGTTAGCCAGTCTGAGACCCTAGATATGCACTTGGGCAGCTATCCTGTCCTGCTTCTGCCACTACACTGTTATGTTTAGCATGGGTTTGTCTACTTTAGCTGAAATTCATACCTTCCACCTTCAGCGAACGGGTACTCTAAGGATAGTCCCACCTATGCACTCAATTACACAACAGTAAAACAGCCAGATTAGTGCCTATAACATGTTTTAAATTTCTAATCTTATCATGCACTTTACATTGGCTATAAAAGATGCATTATAACCCCACATGACAAGATTGAGATGTGACATAAAACATCACAAAGTAAACAGGGTCATTTTACTTGATTTTACTGAGACATTTATCCGAATGTAAAACAAACAGTTGACTGAAATTCTTCATTAAGAAAATATTATTATTGCCACAATGAGCTTTTGAGCGCAGCTAAAGGTTTCAGATGATATAGGCCGCTCCAGTGTAATCTTGGTAGCTTCCAAAGATGGTGGAAAAAAATCTAAAGCCATTTTATGATATCCAACATGTACTGATAGCAGAGAGAGAGTAAAATTAGAATATCTGAGAATCGGGTCATTTCTTTAAAGAGAAACCCTTTTTCCCAAAAAAACGTACCATACCTCACTCACAGCAATGGAGACACGGCAGCAGTATGTAAAAGGAAAGAGCTATAGGCCCAAAACTATAGACTTTACTCACATAAGTGATCTCATTCACGGAAACAAGGGCTGCTAGGCTGAGGCCTATAATTTTACCCACATTTTATTCTAGAAAAATATATTTAAAGCGCTTTACAATAAGGAACTGAGTGAAAATCTTATCTTTATGGGACTATGATGAATAGGAAGATGATTTTTGTTTCAAAAGTATTTTTTCATGCCAACACAAAATCAGGGGTGGGGGAGGTTGAGGGAAATAATCTCTACAGTAGCCATTATATTGCTTGATCCAACCTGGGTGCATCATGTATAAAGAAAAAAGTCTCTCTCCTGGAACAAAAGCATTGTTGGAATAATCGTTTCAGCAATCTTGGTTACACATTCCCCTACTGCTGTTGGGTGACCATATTTGACTATATTTTAATTTAATAATTTTAAATTTCCTTCACTCTCATCGCTCAGCAGGAACCTAAAACTTGACCAAACTTTTGTACTGGTGACCCCCTTTCACACGGCAAGCCTCTGAGTGCGACCCCCCCCCCTTATAAATTAACACCATATTTTTTTATATTTAACACTATTATAAATGCTGGAAGCAAAGTGGGGTTTGGGTGGGGACAGCTCATGACCCCCATGTCATAACCTTGCAACGCCCTGAGAGGTCATGACCCCCAGTTTGAGAACCCCTGTCCTAGGTAGGCAACAATGGCCAAACTTCTATGTCTATGGGCTTCCTAGTAAACACACATTGGGGTAGGGGGAATGTCATTAAATTACTATGAATCCCACAACCCATTATGGCCTTTTCCTTACTTGAAGGGCCCTGCTCCCACAATCAGAGCCAAGCAGACAGACCTGCTTCACCAATGCTAAATTCAGTAGGGCTGTGTAGGGAGCCCTCAGTCCATCCCACACAGATCTGATTGAAAGCCAAACCTAGGTTTGCCAGTTATATTTCTATTAGCTCTTTTTCTGTGCTACAAGGAGAGAATTACTCCAGCTTACATCTAGCCATTTGGCAGGATTTTCCATGAATGAATAAGCAAGTACATATGGATACTGTCTGACTAGGAGGCGGTTGGGCAGGAGGGGCTGGGACACTTGCCACACGAATCACACATTTTCAGATATTATGACCTATCTTGAAAATTTCCATTTTCATAATGGTAGGAAGTCTGTTCCTCTATGTCCTGCATTACTCCCTTTTGCTTTCTCCATGCCTTTTTCCGCACATCGTTGTTTTGACTGGTAGCGCCGTATGTTTTCTTTGGACTAACAAAAGTATCACTGCTCAGTTCCGTTTCTTCAGCCAGTTCATCTTGATCGATTATGCCACATTTCTCTTCGCTGTGGCTTTCAGGATCAGCCCATTCTTGCTTCTCACCAGAAGCGAAGATAGCATAGAATATCACTCCACTGTAGTGCACAAGAGCTGCTATCAGAAAGACATTTTGCCACTCTTCCCGGGTCTGAAAGAATGATATAGGACTCATTAGGTTTGCAGTAAATGGAAATATTAACTGCTGGATTAGACCAGGAGTTAGCACACATTGTACATTGATTGTCTGATTCCTAATTTTATAAATAAAACATTTGAAGAAAATAATTGTAAAGAATATTTCTTTTTCCTCCATAATGATAGCTAATAAAATACTAATGGGATTTCAGGTTGTAGGACACTCATGAAGTTAGAAGGCCATGGCCCTTACTAAATGCGAGGAGGCAAACCCCATTTCAGAGCGATGATTGCTTAGGAACCTCAGCAGTATTACACTTCAGTTTTCCAAGTAACTCTTGCGGGTTTTTCTGCAGGAGAGCATGATACCACCCTAAGACAGTACCCTAGTGAAATTTCAGGGCAAGATGCTTAGCAGGTGTAAACTGGTATCCCCCTTCCATTGATACCAGCTGAGGATACAGCACCTAGTATTTTGGTAAAGGGGAAAAAAACCACACATACTGCTGAAAAAAATTAGAGATCCAATAACCTTTGAAATGATCTTAATCTTGCATGTAATTCAATCCTCATTCTAGAAACAGGTAAGGAAACATTACCTTGTGTTTAGTCATCGCACCAACAATGAGTGGGCACACCATTCCTGACAGCGTCCCCACACCATTGGAGATCCCCATCAGAATGCTGGCATACCGGGGTGCAATATCCAAATGGTTGACATTAAATCCTGTAACAGCAGCAGCAACAATCAACTACACAGTCAGTTTCACGCCCCGGGGCTAATACGATTTGCTTAACAGTGGTTAAAGGAGATTGCCAAAGGAGCGAGAATCCACACTGCATTGACTAGGGAGAATGGGGAGCAATCCCTCTGCTTTTAGCAAAGAAAGGGGAAGCTGCACCCCTTTATCCTGCTTCCCCCTTCTTTTAACCCCTGCAGCTCCACTTTTGGGGCATAACAGAGTACAGGAGATATTGCTTATTTTGACTACTTGATCCTTTAAGGCTTCAGTGCCTGCAGTCACCTAGCATCTGAAGTGATGCACCCAACATTGAATCTTTCATTAAAGGATTAACAACTCATAAGTCTGAGTCTCTAATTCTTCAACTGAGTTTCATGCTTTAATTTAGGGAGCATTTTCAGAAACTTTTTCCCCTGTAGTTTTAGTGACAATTTGCCAAAATACCAGACAGCCAGAATATATAGTGGAAAGTTTAATTACAGTTCCTGTAGATTTCTAGTGGATAAATATTTTATTAGAAAAGAAACCCCAAGATAAAAAGCAATTTAAGTGATTGTCAAGCAGTGTAATACTGTAGGTAACAAAAGCTGTGCGTATCAGCTGCGGATAACTGCAAGGAAAAGCCATGTACATTCCAAACGGTATTTTCTCAAGAGTTCCAGGGAACTGAAAGCACTAGAAAGGCTGAGTATTGGTAAAATGGAAATTAGAAATAAAAACTCCTCTCCGATGAGAAAAATCGTGATATTTCTGCAGTGGAACACAAGTTTCCTCTTTATCAGGATCTCTCTGTGGTCAGCCTTCCATGCTCATTACCAGGAATTCCTGATGAACAGAAGTCACCATCTGGAAAACAATGGTGTCCAAGGAGCTGCAGAGCCCAGCATGTGCTGGATAAGCCCATGGAGTTGAAAGGAACTACCTGTCCAGGGGCAGAGACAGTTATAGGACACACAGCGTGATGACCCAGCAGGTGCAGCTGGCAGGGGAAAAGCCAGCTGACAACTAGGCTACAGGCAGTGGAGAAGTAATTCATACACTTTCTGCAAGTATCAGAGTTACAGAAGGACTGAAGGGGGCTGTCAGAGGAGCAAACAGACAGAACCAGCATGATTACAGTCTGAGAATTATACTGACTGTTTAAACCACATTTCAAACCTTCTCATCTTACATTTGAGTTTCAGAATAGTTAGCCCTGTATCCTATTAGGTTTAATGTTTTGAATGGTAACAGCCCAATGTTCTGAGGTAAATGTGTGTTGCAATCTGAAGAGCATGGAGGTATTGTAAACCTAGAGTGATAAAGACTCAGATTCTCACGAACTCCATATAATGCAGGTACTCCAATAATCATTGTTGGAGCAGGAAACAGGGCTTTCCCATAAGCAGCCATGTAAGTAGCTAATATGATAATTAATAAGATGAAGCTTTACCTGAAATAGCAAATCCACTAAATCCTACTGCCAGCACCAAGAAGGAGATAGCCACACCTCTTGTATGAGAGTAACCAACTACCAAAAGCAAAGTTGCTTCCATACCAAAACCTGCAAAAGAAACACGGGACTAAATTAAGTTCTATAAAATATACTGGTTAAAAAGACACCAATAAGGACAAATCAATCTAGTGAGTTTTAAAATATGAGTTAATGCAATCAGTTGCCAATTTTTTGTGGGTTCACTATAAGATTTTAGGTTTCAGAGTAGCAGCCGTGTTAGTCTGTATTCGCAAAAAGAAAAGGAGTACTTGTGGCACCTTAGAGACTAACCAATTTATCTGAGCATAAGCTTGCGTGAGCTACAGCTCACTTCATCGGATGCATAAAGTGGAAAATGCAGTGAGGATGTTTTATACACACAGACCATGAAAAAATGGGTGTCTATCACTTCAAAAGGTTTTCTCTCCCCCCACCCCACTCTCCTGCTGGTAATAGCTTATCTAAAGTGATCACTCTCCTTACAATGTGTATGATAATCAAGGTGGGCCATTTCCAGCACAAGGGTTTAACAAGAACGTCTGAGGAACGGGGCGGGGGGGAGAGGGGGATGGTAGGAAAAAACAAGGGGAAATAGGCTTGAATAGAGACTGGGAGTGGTTAAGTCATTATGCAAGGTAACCTAAGTTAATTGTATCCAATTTGCAAATGAATTCCAATTCAGCAGTCTCTCGCTGGAGTCTGGTTTTGAAGTTTTTCTGTTGTAATATCGCAACTTTCATGTCTGTAATCACGTGACCAGAGAGATTGAAGTGTTCTCCGACTGGTTTATGAATGTTATAATTCTTGACATCTGATTTGTGCCCACTTATTCTTTTATGTAGAGACTGTCCAGTTTGACCAATGTACATGGCAGAGGGGCATTGCTTGCACATGATGGCATATATCACATTGGTAGATGTGCAGGTGAACGAGCCTCTGATAGTGTGGCTGATGTTATTAGGCCCTGTGATGGTGTCCCCTGAATAGATATGTGGGCACAGTTGGCAACGGGCTTTGTTGCAAGGATAGGTTCCTGGGTTAGTGGTTCTGTTGTGTGGTATGTAGTTGCTGGTGAGTATTTGCTTCAGGTTGGGGGGCTGTCTGTAGGCAAGGACTGGCCTGCCTCCCAAGATTTGAGAGAGTGATGGGTCGTCCTTCAGGATAGGTTGTAGATCCTTGATAATGCGTTGGAGAGGTTTTAGTTGGGGGCTGAAGGTGACAGCTAGTAGCGTTCTGTTATTTTCTTTGTTAGGCCTGTCCTGTAGTAGGTGACTTCTGGGTACTCTTCTGGCTCTGTCAATCTGTTTCTTCACTTCAGCAGGTGGGTATTGTAGTTGTAAGAATGCTTGATAGAGATCTTGTAGGTGTTTGTCTCTGTCTGAGGGGTTGGAGCAAATGCAGTTGTATCGTAGAGTTTGGCTGTAGACAATGGACCGTGTGGTGTGATCTGGGTGAAAGCTGGAGGCATGTAGGTAGGAATAGCGGTCAGTAGGTTTCCGGTATAGGGTGGTGTTTATGTGACCATCGCTTATTAGCACCGTAGTGTCCAGGAAGTGGATCTCTTGTGTGGACTAGTCCAGGCTGAGGTTGATGGTGGGATGGAAATTGTTGAAATCATGGTGGAATTCCTCAAGGGCTTCTTTTCCATGGGTCCAGATGATGAAGATGTCATCAATATAGCGCAAGTAGAGTAGAGGTATTAGGGGACAGAGCTGAGGAAGCGTTGTTCTAAGTCAGCCATAAAAATGTTGGCATACTGTGGGGCCATGCGGGTACCCATAGCAGTGCTGCTGTTTTGAAGGTATACATTGTCCCCAAATGTGAAATAGTTATGGGTGAGGACAAAGTCAAAGTTCAGCCACCAGGTTTGCCGTGACATTATCGGGGATAGTGTTCCTGATGGCTTGTAGTCCATCTTTGTGTGGAATGTTGGTGTAGAGGGCTTCTACATCCGTAGTGGCCAGGATGGTATTTTCAGGAAGATCACCGATGGATTGTAGTTTCCTTAGGAAGTCAGTGGTGTCTCAAAGATAGCTGGGAGTGCTGGTAGCATAGGGCCTGAGGAGGGAGTCTACATAGCCAGACAATCCTGCCGTCAGGGTGCCAATGCCTGAGATGATGGGGAGCCCAGGATTTCCAGGTTTATGGATCTTGGGTAGTAGATAGAATATCCCAGGTCGGGGTTCCAGGGGTGTCTCTGTGCGGATTTGATCTTGTGCTTTTTCAGGGAGTTTCTTGAGCAAATTCTGTAGTTTCTTTTGGTAATCCTCAGTGGGATCAGAGGGTAATGGCTTGTAGAAAGTGGTGTTGGAGAGCTGCCGAGCAGCCTCTTGTTCATATTCCGACCTATTCATGATGACAACAGCACCTCCTTTGTCAGCCATTTTGATTATGATGTCAGAGTTGTTTCTGAGGCTATGGATGGCATTGTGTTCTGCACGGCTGAGGTTGTGGGGCAAGTGATGCTGCTTTTCCACAATTTCAGCCCGTGCATGTCGGCGGAAGCACTCTATGTAGAAGTCCAGTCTGCTGTCTCGGCCTTCAGGAGGAGTCCACCTAGAATCCCTCTTTTGGTAGTGTTGGTAGGGAGGTCTCTGTGGATTAGTATGTTAGTATGTTGTTCAGAGGAGTGTTGGAAATATTCCTTGAGTCGGAGACGTCGAAAATAGGATTCTAGGTCACCACAGAGCTATATCATGTTTTTTCATGGTCTGTGTGTATAAAACATCCTCACTGCATTTTCCACTTTATACCTCCGATGAAGTGAGCTGTAGCTCACGCAAGCTTATGCTCAGATAAATTGGTTAGTCTCTAAGGTGCCACAAGTACTCCTTTTCTTTATAAGATTTTACTGTTTGTATGTTTATTTATTTTAATAGTTCTTCTTTTCCCTGTTGCTGTGTGAGAGACCCAGACAAAAAACCAGGGAAACTGACACACTGACTATACAGGGGAAACAGTGAACATGATTATATGCAAGGTACTGTCAAATACCTCAAGTAAACAAACTTGGAAAAAAGAGAGAAATATTTCTCTCCTGTAATTCATTTCAATTTTGTCACGGATTCTGTGACTTTAAGAGATGCCCGTGAGTTTGGGTTTCAGCCCTGGGTGGTGGGCCTGGGGGAGGAAGTACCACCTCTACCCACTGACTCACCCCAGTGGGCAACCCAGCCTGTGCGTCAGTGTCAATGCCTCCGAGTTACCCTGTAATACTTTACTGTTAAATTGTTACCCATTTTTGTTGCCTTGACTGTACCCGAAGTGAGAGAGGGACTCTATTCTTCTCCATTGTGCCTCCCCCTCGATTTGTTTGGCCCCTGCCAGAATCACCACTGCCCTCAATCCCAGCATATTTCTGGCTTGTCCCCAGTAGCCAGGTCTGGGCAGGGAGCAGATGGGGTGGGCCACTGCTGCCTCCCCAGCCAGGCTCT
Organism: Natator depressus; assembly: GCF_965152275.1. Taxonomy (NCBI): domain Eukaryota; kingdom Metazoa; phylum Chordata; order Testudines; family Cheloniidae; genus Natator; species Natator depressus. Next base: position 262,646,554 of record NC_134234.1, read on the forward strand.
CTCTCAGCCAGTTGCTGCACTGGACAGAGCAGTGACCTAGAGCAGCCATCTTCAGCCAGTGAGAGAAGTGGTTCCATCCCGCTCCCCACGCAGGCCCAGTTACCAGGGAGAGCGACCAAACGTGCCATGGGGTAGACACGGTGGGAGGAAGACACAGCCCCCTGCAGGTAACTCTGGCAGGGTGGGCAGAGCATAGCTAAGATACAAAGCCAGGAAGTTTGCAGCAGAAAGGGGCTGCAATGTGGAAGTTGGCAGTCACTCTCTGGGCTTTGAGAGGGAAAAATAGGAAACCCATGGAAAGAGAAGTTGTGATTTGTGCAGAAATTGCAACACATGACTATATGTTTGATCTGTAAAATCCAACAGTACCTCCACAATTCATGATTTTTCTTACAGTGGTAGTGGTTAAAATCTTTCTGCTTCGTAAAAAGTCAGCTAATTGCCCACCAATGGGAACAATAATTGTCATGACCATATGTGGAACTGCAGACAAAAGGCCAACCTGAAATTAAATAAAGTATATGTAAGCCAATGTCTTCTCTTGTTCTATTTTTATCTTTTGTTCAACAATATTTTTCCCTTCTGGTATTTATTTGTTTAAACAGATACTAAGGCAGAGGATTCCGGGCTGCACCTTTTAAAGAATTTTCAGCCCAAGGAGAAGGGGGTTATGGTATCTTTAAGCCACCTTTGTGTCATCCCAGTTTTGTGCTGTTCTAGGAGCTGGAGAGGCCTTGGCATAATTTAGACAGCCCCGGAGGCCTGAGTCATGGCAGCCTCCTTTGGCCAGCCAGTAGGCCACAGCACTGCCAGAAATCTACTGCCCCTATCCTGCCCCTTTGGGGGTCCCCCTACACAAGGGCTTGTGACAGGGTCCTTGGGTGGCAGCTCTCTGGCTCTCTCCATAGCTTCTGCATCAGGGGAACTCTCCCTCAGCCTGAAATGGGGCTTTTAGGGCCCTTTTATGCCACTCTGTCCCTCTCTGTCAGCTTAGAGGAGCCAGAGAATGGTTGGGAATCTCACTCTAGTATTTTCATACATTTTTCTGGTTCTTATAGTTCCTCTTGCCAAGGAGTTAATTAGAAGAAAGTTAAAATTCCACTTACCCCAGCACTTGTTATAAATAAGCTTAGAAGGATTAGATTTTTATTGGTAAATGTCAGTAAACGTTGTTTTCACCATATACACAGCAACCAACAAAAATAATTCTATCTATAATAATTGACATTTATGGCTTGGCAAAGAAAGAAAAATGCTACTTGAGAACTTATTAGGGTTTGATTTAAGGATATTTACTTTGTATATTTTGACATGTGATGTTGACAATTTGTGTTTTAATGGTTATAAAAGCTTTACCTTTTTCAATCTCAATGTCTGCTGTCATTCAATTATTGTCTAACCCTCTCCCCTCATAATTTCCCACAACTGTGAAAATTTAAATAGATAAAAATAAGAAAAAAAAGCTTAAAGATAAACGTTGATATTATCAGCTGTAACTGGCTTTGGAGGGAGTTGAGGCCTCTCAGCACCTTGCAGGACCAGGTCCAAAGTGAAAGAGCTGGAATTAAGAAACGTACCTTACTTATTGCAAAGCCAAAGACCTCTTCAAAGTAAGCAGGCTGACTTATAAGCAGCAAATAGAAGGTCCAGCTTCTACAAAAGTTTGCCACGATAATTGCATACACCGGCATTGAAGTGAAAAACTTCTTCCAAGGGGTACTAAATTTCTAGAACAGACAAACTGAAGATGTTTTGTACAGGTAAAAGCAAGGCAAAGACAGATTTTCCTTTCATATTGGTTGTATCCCCCAGTGCAACTTCACTGATTGCAGAACAGTTTCTCCTGATTTATACTGGTCTAAGCAAGGGGAGAATCAACTCCTTGAGGGTTTGTGGCTGGGAGCAAGATAGAGCTTCTTTCTTTGAAGGGTTAGGACTTTTGAGAGACTGTGTAGAGCAGTGGTTTTACAACTGTGGGTCACGACCCACTACTGGGTCGCAGAATGTAAGGCACTGGGTCACGCTGGCTCTGGTCAGCACCGCCGACCGGGCCATTAAAAGTCCCATTGCAGTGCTGCCCAGCTATGGCAGGCTAGCCCCTACCTTTTCTGACACCGCACTGTGTGCCCTGGAAGCGGCCAGCAGCAGGTCCCGCTCCTAGGTGGGGGTGCCACAGGGCTCCACGTGCTGCCCCCAGCCCAAGCACCAGCTCTGCACTGTTTCCAGCCAGTTCCCGGCCAATGGGAGCTTGGGGGGGGGTGCCTGCGGTTGAGAGCCACATGCGTACCTCCGCCTCGGAGCAGGACCTGCTGCTGGCCGCTTCCAGGGCCCAGCGCAGTTCACGGTGCCAGGACAGACAGAAAGCCTGCCTTAGCACACCCCCCCCTGCGCCGCTGACCGGCAGACACCCAAGTTAAGACCACGCCCCAACCCTGCTCCCAAATCCCCTGCCCCAGCCCTGAGCCCCCCCAAACCCAGAGCCCCTCCCTGCACCCCAAACCCCTCATTCCTGGCCCCACACCAGAGCCTGCACCTCCAGCCCAGAGTCCTGACCCTCTCATGCACCCCAACCCCCTGCCAGCCCTGATCCCTCCCCGCCCCAGAGCCACCTCCTGCACCCCAACCCCCTCATCCCCGGCCCCACCCCAGAGCCTGCACCCTGAGCCCTGACCCCTTCACCCCTTCAGCCCTCACCTCCACACCGCAACCCTCTGCACCAGCCCTGAGCCCCTCTCACACCACAATCCCTCATCCCCAGCTCAGTTGGGTCATGAGCATCAACAATTTTCTTCAACTGGGTCACCAGAAAAAAAAAGTTTGAAAACCACTGGTGTAGAGCAACAGTGGTACAGTGGGTAAGAAGAATTATAAAGTAAATTGCGGGAAAGCCTTGATATGTTCCTCAATGTCTTCTGGTGTGATTCAATCTGATAAATTCAATATTGTAAATATGCAGTAATTAAGTGACAGGCAGATATCAGTTTTAGTCTAAATTGGGACTTGAAGTAAAGTCCTTGGGATCAAATGGAATTTATGCAATTCACTATTCTCACTTTGAGTTTCCATTTATGCTTCAGTAATCCGTACAGCAGGAAGGAAATTACTTCAGAACCACGCTTATTTACAATAGAATTCCTAAAAGAAACAATTTGTAATGATGATAACATGGATATATTTTTTTTCTTCTTTTTAAGATGGACCTATTATGTACACAGCATGGTATGAACTCCACATGGATGTATTTATGTTGATCCAATTAATATTAAGGGTGCAATGGTACCTTGGATGAGCATGTGTGTCTCCAGCCAAGGTCTGATTGATTTCAATGAATGCATCAGTTGTGCATCCAAGGGTAGAATCTGACACATTATCCAACCACCACGATTGTTAGCCAAATCATCAATAATCCAAAGACAATTTTAGTTATTTTGTTACAGAATGTTGAAGAATGGAAGCCAGGAAGGAATAGGTTATCAAGAAACAGCTTTTGTTTTTACAAACAATAGCAAAACCAAGTTACATAAATGGAGGAAGACAAATTTGATTGGAAAATATATTTTGGAATCAGGTTTCCAGTCTGTTACTGGTAACAAAGCTAAGGAAAGGTCTGGGGAGTGGAAGGGGGGGGGACAAAAACAAAAAACGTAGGCTGTCTGAAGATCAAGAGAGTCAGAGAACCCCGACTGTGCATTCAGACCTTCCACGGACAAGAATTGTTGGCAGCGTCTGAGCTAGGGAGCAAAATTGACTTCATTTTTTCTGAACTCAGTTGGATTACTCGTAAGCGAGATCAGAATCTGTCCCCTTAAGTTTAGACAGGAGTAGAACCCTTGAGCTGAAAGGACATTGAATTGTGTATATTGATTAGGATTTGTATATTTTTATGCATGGGCTGGATTCTGTAGCCTTTAAGAAAATAAAAGCTTCCCTTATGTATGCTAAAGTTCTACACTGTATCCCTATCCACACACTGATGTAATGCAAAGTTTTAATATGTTTGTTTGCCATAAATGACAATGACCACCAAAACCCAGGTATTTTCTGTCTATGACCATTAAATTATACTTACATTTGCACTTACACTAACGAGGCTGGCCCCTTCTCCTATACTTGTTTCTATGTATGTCCTTTCTTCACTGGTTATTGTTGGGTGTGCAGCAGGGCTCTCATAGGCATGAAGCAGCCAGAACATGTACCAAACAATTCCAAACATTCCTGTAGAGGTGGAAAGAAAACAGATTGGTTTCAAATGCCATTGTGCAATGGTAAAGTATCTGTAATGCCTAATGTTTCAATTATTTATCTGAGGACCAAATCAAATCAAACTCCGGCAGGAAATCTGCACAAATTCACATGGAAAAGTTATAGCTGTGTATTTATACTCTGCCCATCACAGGGGTATCTGAGCACTTATTCAGCACACTGCACTTATGTGCCTGGGGAGGTGGGGGAAGGCAGAAGCACATATCTACATGGGATGTGCGTGGGGGGCCGGGGGAATTGTGATTAATCCGAAAAAAAAAATTGGTATGGGCTATGTAAAGCAGATCCTGATTGGCAAACCTTGCAGCACACTCTGTGCAAAGGATCAGTGTAAACTATCCTGCCTCTGAAACAGACAAACATGCAGGGGTGAGCTTCCCTACTGTGCGTGGCTTTTGGAGCCCCTACTTTTTTGTGAATGGGTAAGCGTTTAAGCACAGAGAAGATGCAACTTCAGGGATGTATCAGCATGCTTGGGGCATCTTTGGGTGGTTAAGTGGGCTTTCACAAGGGCTCGCCAGTATGTAGCCCTGCACTATATGTTGAAATCATTACAGTTTAAAAGCATTTTACCATAGTATCTTGTAACACTTCACAGAAAGCTGACAATAAGACTGAACAATATTGATTGGTACTACTTTTAAATCAGATTTGTACTACACTGTCTAACAATGCTGATCCAACTGTGCGCCATTTTACATTAAACAACTCACCATAAATATAAAAGACTGATGGCCACCCTATGTACTGTACCAATATCCCTGCCAAGGGCATGGCAACCACTGCCCCAGCGTAGGAACCTGAAGATCAAAAGGATTGAGAAAACATGTCAGCTATGTTACCTAATTCCTCCAACTTGTTTCCTATAGGAATTAGAACAACTACACAGGGAGGCTGGAATAATTTGTGTACCAAACTGTAAACCCTGTATATGATGGAAACCACTTCAAGCCGGCACCCCTGGTTCCACCACCCAGCAACTACAGTGTGCTCTTAAGACCAGCATCACAAAGTCCAGGTGGTACCTTTATCATGCAGCAGCATATGTTGAGGTAGGTAAGCTGTATTATCTGTATTATGCATATGGATGAATTGCGCTACGGAGAAGTTAAGAGCCTGATATTCAGAAGCAGTGAGCAGCCACAATTTTACACGGAGAACTTAAATACATTCTCCCATTGTTATGCTTGTCCCCGTGAAACTCCACCAATGCTAGCAACAGTGGATTGCTCATCTAGACCTGCCATCAGTATGTTCAACAATATGTTGACTGTAGGCGCGTTTCCCAAACTGGGGTCCGCGGGCCCTTATGATCAACTCCTCTCCCTCCTTTTCCCTCCCAGCACCTCCTGCATGCTAAAAGTCCGGCAGCGCAGTGGGACTAAGGCAGGCTTCCTACCTCCCCTGACCCTGCCCCGCTCCCGGAAGCAGCCCTGCCGACCTTGGGGGTGGGGGAAGAGGACAAGGGGTCTCTGCGCACTGCCCCCACCCTGAGTGCCAACTCTGTGCACCCAAACTCCCTCCGTCCCAGAGGCTGCACCCCTCACCCCCTCCCAAACTCAAATACCCTCCCAGAGCTCAGAGCCACACCCCTCTTGTACCTAAAGTCCGCACACCGCACCCAAACTCCCTCTCAGAACCCAGAGCCCACACCCAAACTCCCTCTCCGAGCCCGCACCCCTCCTGCACCCAAACTCCCTGCCCCAGCCTGGTGAAAGTGAGTGAGTGTGGGGGAGACAAAGTGACGGAGGGAGGGGGAATGGAGTGAGCAAGGGAGGGGTCTCGGAGAAGGGGCAGAGGAGGGGCAGGGCCTCAGGGAAGGGGGCAGGGCAAGGGATGAGCGGAGGACTTGAGGGTCCCTGAAAAATTGTAAATCAAAATGGGGGTCCTCGGGTTGCTAAAATTTGAGAACTACTGGACTATACCAATAGTATGCAGAAATGGTTAAAATAAAGAGTCAATTTTCAACATGGCAACAGGTTAACAAGTCTGAGTTCCAGACCAAAAGAGGTGTGTGATGTGGAAAAGGACATGAGCATTTAAGTGTTTGAACAAGGAATTTCCACTGAGAATTCATGTAGACTGGTGATGAAACTCTAGTTTAGCATTGGCAAGTGGGTATCTGACCTGTTCTAGTCAGAATACCTAGAACTGTGAACCACTGGGTTACCCCACTGCCTTAGCGAGAGTGAGAGCTTTGCTGCTGCTAAGCTGTGGGTCAGCTCCCTGACACACCAGCCTGTCTGCCTCACCAGCAAAGTCTTCAAGTCTCTGCCAGTCTAAATCTTGCCTTGCAGGTAACAATCAGCAAAACCTCGTTCCCCAGGGATGTCTCCTGTGTCCAGTCCCTCTTACTGGACCCTCACAGAAATTATTAGGGTCGTTGCCTCCAAAGATACAGAGCGCACATGCTGCTTGGTAGATTAGCTGAAGTCTTGCACTTCACTGTAATACTCAGCACTAAGATGGTTTTGTAATAAAACAAGAATAAGGTTAGTAACAAAGACCAGAGATTTAAGTGACACTAAGCAGGAACAAAAGAGACAGGTATGGTTACAAACAAAACATGATTTCTAGTGACCAAAAAACTTAATCCTCGCTAGTTACAATCTTTGCCTAAGCAGTTTTGTTACTCACATCAAGTTATCAGCAACTCCAGGCTAAGGAAACCAGCACTGAGAGAATCAAAAGGTGCTGCTCCCAAAGATCACTAAAAGCCTGTTTGCTCCCATTGTATTACCCAAAGTCCATGGTCTCTGCCTCAAGAGCCAGGAAGGATTCCTGGGGTGCAGACTCTGTCCCCCAGTATGCTCTCTAAGTTGCTGCTTGACAGCTTTGTTTACCCTGTATGTAAATGTACCTTCATGGTCCTCTGCTTGTAACCAAGCTGCTCAGGCAGGTAAGTCCACATTCCTTTGTCTAGGGCAAGCTGAGTTTTTGCTCTGCCTCCCAAATACATTTTAAGAACTTATTTCCAGCACACACACACACATTCTTTCTATACAACCTGTACACACATCACGGATTATATTCGGGACCAGTGTGTCACCAGTTTACGTATGATTAAGGCTAAGATTTTGTCACAGATATTTTTAGTAAAAGTCACGGACAGGTCAGGGGCAATAAAGAAAAATTCACTGAAGCCCGTGACCTATCCCTGATTTTTACTAAAAATATCCATGACAAAATGGGGTGCCGCTGGGCAGCTGTGGGGGACGGCCAGGAACTGCGGGGTCCCCTGGTGGTGGCTCAGAGACCCCCGCTGCTTGGAGCTCCGGGGGTCCCCCGCCACCCGCAGCCAGGAGCTGCAGTGTCCCCACCAAAGTGGCTTGGAGCCGCCTGCTGCCCGGAGTGGCCAGGAACTCCAGGGTCACCCCAGCACCTGCGGCAGCTGGGAGCTGTGGGGGGACCCCACCAGGTGCTGTGGGTTGCGGCGGGACCCTGCAGCTCCCAGCCACCATGGGCTGAAGTCACGGAGGTCTTTGGAAGTCATGGCTTCCATGACTTCCGCAATCTCCGTGACAAAATCGTAACCTTACGTATGATGCCTTACATGGCACCTTTTAGATACATATTATGACAACAATGTGTTGGGGGGAATGGGTGTCTGGCCTGATATGAGTTATTGTACGGTGGGCTGCTGCCAGTTGGCTCTGAGGTCTTCCTGGATTAACTCTGCCATAGGTAAGAAGTACTGCTAATGAATTATTCTGAGGAAGGAGCAGACTCAGGTCTTCACTGTTTGTTTGACATTAGCTCATACTTTGTTAATGAACACTTTTGACCTACGTACAAACTATTGTCAGACATGCAGAGAACACCTCACTCTACTAGTTTCTTGGAATAACTCATTTGCAAATACTTTTCACTGGTGATTACTCAGGCTGGAGTTTCATATCTAGTCTACGTCCCAAATTACTCCTGCAGGATTAACTAAGATGAATGCAAGGATTTGATGTGACAAAGTGTGGAATTTTTTAACATTTTTATGAAGCCCATGTGTGCCTCAGTTTCCCCTACATGCAGCATTGTTACAGAGTGGGTGCAAAGAGATTGTGTGCTCTCAGGGCAGGCTAAGACACAGGTGCGAATGGTGCCTAGCTATCTGGGCCCTTAGGTCCCATATCAATGGAGCTCTTGAGAAGAAAGTGCCAAATCCACTTGCCTGAACATGGACACCAAGCAACCAATGATGCAGAGAGATATGGATGTCCCTTGCCTCCCATCCCCAGCTTGGGAACAAAGGACTGTGTGTGTGTGGGCAGGGGGAAAGATAAAAGGTAGGGTGTTGACTGGGGGAAACAGTTGGGAGCACACACCTGGGAGTCTGACAAAGGAGATCAGATGGACGGGGTGACAGAACTTGAACAACAGGGTTCACTGCAGCTTGGCTGGGCTCTGGCTACCCAGAATGGACTGCACTTTAACCTTCATTTCCCTGTGCTAACCAAGGACTTCCTATGCTGTGTTCCAGACGACTGATAGACCCTACTGTTTGACAATGCTGGCTGAGTGTCACTGCAGATGCTTGCATAGGTGCATTGCTCCTTAAGATTGTACAAGTCTCCCTCAGGGGTCGGTCTCATTGGCACTCATCAAATAGAGCTCACAGTGTGAAACAGCAGAGCTGAAGGCCCAGAGGTCCAATCTAAGGAGGCAGTGAAGTGGTGTGGCTTACCCTAGAGGAAAAGTGAGACTCCTAGGGGGGCCTAGCATATTGAAGGGATCTTCCCAGAGACTGTTCCAAAGCTGGAGCCATAGCACCAATCCTGTGGCTCTTTGACGCTTAGTCAGAGAAATCTGGCAGCTACTCAGAAATATTGTGGCTTCCTAATTTTTCATTCATACCAGTTCACTTCTCAAATATAAAATGGGGTGTGTTCCACAGTATCCAAAGTGGCTGGGGGTCTGAGGGAGTTTGTCAGGATTTTCCCATCCATTAAATTGTAGATTCAAAACATGTATAAAGCGAAATTCCTGTACATTCTTTAAAAAAAAGTCTCCCTTTTTTGCACTTTTGCCTTTTCCTAGTCTCCCTCTTTTCATCCTGTATTTGATATTACAGACCCCTAGTCCCTCAATGCCTGCATTTGCTAGCAGGCTATTTTTTTCTGTGATTTTTCTTCCTTGTTTTTCCCCCCACTGTCCACTTTTACCTTCATTGCTTTCACTCTTCTCTTCACCTCTCTGTCCCAGCGTCTCTGCAGCATTCTCTCCCCACCCACCAACCCACCAGTTCTACCTCGTCTTGGTCCTCTCTCCTCTCCATCACTATCCTCCCCCTCCATATTTCACTTGCAAACCAATAGGAATAAATACAATAAGGCATTTCTAAATGGAAACACCAATACATTAGAAACACAGGGTCAGAAAATCTAGAAATCACTAAACTTACCACAGAAAGACGTGGTTGCCAACCTGCTTCTCTCCAGCGGGGGAGCCCATTTGCTCCACATCCCATGGCATGCTGGATAGGTCACGCCCTAGCAAATATGTCATACACACATCACAGGATTTTGCTTTTACTGTATACAGTTGCTGTTATTTTCAACTGGTATAATTGCTCTTCAATATTAAGAGGTACGGGAAGGGTTAAGGAGAGCTATGAAGAAGTTTGTTGGTTGCTTATGAAGATTTTGAATGGCTTTGAACAAGAATTTAAGTGGTAAAGTGCTGTGGTGGAAATGTTTACATATATAGTGCATGCAGTGAATGATAGTATTAAAATGTGGTAGATCTACTTTCCATTCCATAATCCTGGTCTTTTCACTTTATAGTTTAGACTAATTGAAATATGTAAATGGGTATAATTAAAATTTAATCAACTTAAAAAGCATAAAAAATGTTATAAAGATGGGGCTTTTCCCGAGTAATAATACTTGGCAGGAGTAAAACAAACTAACATCACTTGCTAAAAATGAACAATAAGGAAATTATAAGGAACAATAAGGAAAATAAGATTATTTAGAAAATAAGATTTAGAAAACTTGAGTGAATCTTTTTCTGACATTATAAAACGGAACCCCCCAAAATATAATCAGGCCAAAATGCTGAGTGCTCCTACCTCTACGAGACCTTGCAAAATTCTTATAAACATAACACAGCCATAATGTACTCTTGCAGCAGACGGGATGAACATATTCAGTGTAGATGTTAGGAAAATAGCTGCTCCAAATACCCTGTGGAAAGAAACAGCATAAAAGTGGATATAATTATTGTTCACTGGGCAGAAAAGACATTGGCCCATACTTTGTGCCATTTCACCTGCAAAGGACTTGCACAATGAGCCAAGGTCAATCCTGAATATGAAGTCAACAGAGTTGCAGCTACAAACACCGGAGCTGAATCTATCCCTGGGATGAGTCCTCTACCTAAAACAAGAGTTTTGCATAAACTCAAAAATTGGTACAGAAAAGTCTACTGGTATTTTTCTTCTTCTCAAACTGGGGTCCTTAGAGCACTTGCTGGAGGTTCATGGTGAACTGATTGGTTCCATGAGTACTGATTCAGGAAAGCATCCCTGTTTAGGAAAATGCTTAAGCCCATGCTTAAATCCTATTGAATTCAAGGGAATCTAAGCACATGCTTAATGTGAAGCACTGGCTCAAGTGCTTTCCTGAGCCATGTTGCTGGTTCTGCTAGTTTCCAGCAGCTAATCTGCATTAGAAAACAGTTTAAAAGATACTACTTTCCTAATATTACTTTTCCATGTCAGCAATTGCCATGAGGATTTTATGTGATAGTGACTGGGAGGGGACGTGTCTAAAAGGCAGCATCTTTAATAAGATATGGTGCACCCTACAAAAAAATTATGAATCCGTACTCTTGAATTCTTAATAAGGTAGGGCACGGCTATGTTCAAATTAATCAAGAATCTGAATTCACATAGGGCTAGAGGAGTTCTGAAAATTATTTATATTGGCTGCAGTCACCCAACCTATATATTCGATTTCAGACACAAAGAAAAGAGTAGCAGAAAGGTCTGTGGCATGACCACAGATATAGGCAACATTCTTGGGTGCCCAACATAGTTGGAGTTGAAGGACAGGACCACCCAACTTTCCAGTGCAGGTTTACCTAGTACACCCAAGTCTGACTGTGAATCCTTTCAGCCTGGGGTTTTCTGAGTGTAAATAGAGAGCAGTTCAACACTTACTGCACCATAAAAATAGTAAATAACAGTAACAATAGAAGTGACAGAAAAAGTGTCTGAAACTGAATCATATGACGATCATTTTCTACCTGGCATAAACTGGATGCTTGCCAGCAATGCTTAATTTATAATGAAAGAAGAGCCATGGTTCAAGCAATTAGGTGCCAATGCTCAAGCAATTTTTTTTTTTTTACTTTCATAAATGATGTGGCAAGCCCAGAGGTTCCGGGGCTGAGCCCTGGCACAAATTGAGCACTGCTTGCCAATCTCTAGGGCCATGGCATAGCTGAAGCACCTACTTGCCTGTCTGAGTCCTCATATATGGCACTTGGATGCCCTCTTAAAGAATTCATTGAAAAACTGGACCCCACAGTGCCACAGGAAAGAAAACAGAAAAAATAGACAGTGGGAATAATAAGGTGGAAAGAAGGTACCTGACAAAAAATGGGAATCTTTATTTAGTTAGGATTATTAATATAAGAATTAACTAAAACTTACTGTATTTCTCAAATTTTCATACCTTGTCGACAAAATCTATGAATTTCATTTCTAGACAACAAATCAGTTCTGTGGATTGCATTACATATGCTATGCATCTCCTAGGTTCACTAATCCAATGTCTCTGGAAATTATTAAACTTGATATCACCAAGAACCAGCTTAATGATCATATCACAGTAGTGATCCCTGATAAGATGTCTACAGTAGTAACAGGACATTTTCAGGCCACCTTTTTAAGTTTAATGAGTCAGATTCTTGGCTGGGTTCTGTGCCCTTTGCACTGCCTAAGTCTCAAATCAGCCAGATCCAGCTCACTGAGAATTATCCTAGTCTGCTCTCACCTAGTGCAAAGTTGAAGTATCAGGTCCCTGTGACACGGTCCACTCATGCACATATTTGGCCCTGGTGCACAGGGACCATAGCCAGTTGGCAGACATTAAAGCAGCCCCCCAGGGCTGCTACCTTAGAAACACAGAAATGTGGGTCTGGAAGGGACCTCAAGAGGTCCTCTAGTCCTTCCCCCGCATGCCAAAGCTAGATTTATATCCAGCATGCCTTCACCCATCTCTGGGTAGAACCACAAGTTCTACCACTCTCAGACTTGATCTCTGGGCTGCATCCCCTCCTCCCCCATTTTCCAGCCATGTTATTCTGACAGGCCCAACTGTGTTTGGCACCTGTCAGCCCTTTTCGTCCTGTGACAATAGCTGATTAAAGTGGCTCAAAACAAAGCTTTCTTCAAAACAAAGCTTTATTTATTCACCCACATGTACAGAGCACACAAAGCAAAGGGATCAAACAAACAAACAAAGGCTTATCTGACTGGGGTCTTACCTACACTGTATTGTTTCCCTGCCAGCTTTTGTAAGTTCCCCTCAGCCCAGTTATCCCCCGTCTCTATCCAAGAAAAACAGCCCGCTTGCTGCCATTTCTCTCTCTCTCTCAGTGTCTCTGTCAATTGCTGTCCCTGGGCGCTCAACTCCCTCCCCACCTTCTTTGCCAGACCAGCATCATTAAGGTTTTAGCATCCCCACTAGTCCTGGGTTCATGTCTGGGCAAATAAACCTTGCCTGCCTAGCTGTAACCATGCAGGGTGTATTGCCCAATTAATAACTTCCCCATTATTTCCTCAAGGACCTTTGCTATTACCTGGACTGTACCTCATCTTTGCCATTGTTTTGTTTCCTGTTTGTCTCCAAACAGACTCCCTTGATTTAGCTCCTTGTAGTCTGGCATGATAACAGGTAAATTGCAGTGCACCTGATATTCATAAAATTAAAACACATCACTCCCTGATTCTCCACAATCACAGTAGTGCCTACGAACCCAAGGTTCCTTTGGGTGCTAAGTATTGTACATACATCAGCAAAGAAGACAGTCTCAGCCTTTGACCGCTTCAGTGACAAGCAGGATTCAGCTGAGGGACACAACAGATAAAGGGGCTGGGAGAGGACAGTAACAATAAAATGAACAGAGTCAATATGAAAAGTGTTCTAAGAATCAGAATGCCAAAATGGCGGTGGAAGCAAATGGTTACCCACGAACATTTAAGGGGCCATTTTCAAAGCTGAGTGAATATTTAGTTGTGCTACATCCATCATCACTAAAGGAGGTGAGGAGGCTGTCTACACTGGCCACGCCTTGCCATCAAGGGAAATGCATTCTTTATTGTAGTGCTGTAGGAGCCCTCACGCTTCAGGGAATTACAGTGCATTACATAGAATGTAGGTAAAAATGTGAGGGAAAGAATTATCTACAGGGAAAGAGTAGGATTTATTTTCCACTTGCACAGTTCTAATAATTGAATTCACATTCTGTATTATTTCATTCCATATAGTTTCTTTGTACACCAAAGATATAAATAAGAGTGGCTGAGCTAGAATTAGCTAGTGTTTTGCTACTCTTTATGAGGGTGAGGCATGTTTGCAAAAACAGCCATCATCTTGCCAGCAGTGTAGTACCTTGAATCTAAGATAAGCTGGTCTCTTCCTTGGCTAAAAATAGCCCAGTGTTTCTAATTCATTCATGTATTCTTTTCGCCTCCCCATCTGGGTCCCTGGCAAGCTGCCATTGTGAAATCAGAACAGAGCTCTTAAATGATAGACTCTGCTGACCATTGGTGTTCTATTCCTTAAAGCCGATATCAGGATGCGCCTCAGGTTCAGTCTCTTTTTATTAGGAAATAACAATGGACAAGTTAAAATGGTGCTTACAGTAATCAGACATATTTTGTAATGGTGAGCAGTAATTTAAGGGGCACTGTCATTAAATGGTTGATGTGAACTTTTCAAGTCAATGTGGATCTGTGGAAATGTTGGGTAATTTATGATTTTACACCATAATGAAGGGAAATTTGTGGGTTTGAGTGGTTTTGAATCACTTCCAGTACAAAACCAGGTTACCCAGTGAGTTTTCAGCTGAGCTTTGCGCTGAGAATTGAAATTATTATTATAAATTATTTGTATTATAGTAGGGCTTAGAGAGTTCAGCTGAGTTTGAGGTTCTACGGTGGTGCTATACTCAATACAAACATGTGGTGAGATAGTCCCTGTCCCAAAGAGCTTAGAGTGTAAGCAGACAGGACCAACAAAGGGTAGGGGGAAAGAAATAAATACTATCACCATTTATAGAAGGGGCACAGGGAGATCAAACAACCACCCCAAGTTTGCAAAGAGAGTCGGTAGCAGAGTCAGGAATTGAGCCCAGATCTCCTACTTACTATCCAGGTCCTTAACAACAAGGCCATCCTTCCTCTTCTAAAAGAGAAACTTGGGATGGGTGGTGAACCCACCAGGACTGAATCTGGAGAAAACATGAGTAAACACAAGGGAGTTTGGAGTATCTCTAGATATAAACCTTAATACTATTACTGCAAATAGAAATTTCCCTTTTAGGGAATTTTTCAAGGACCTAGTCTGTCTTAAGACATCCTGAGTTCTAAACATACTTATCATGGTCAAGTCCTTGAGGCCACAATATACTGCATAGATGACAACTATGAAAATCATGTGGCCACAGAAGTATTACATTGTGTGCATCAATAGCATGATATGTGCCTATGGATGGATATAATAAATGCAGTTAGGTCACAATTACCTATGATTTTGTTGTTTACAAGAAAATAGAGGAAACAACCAAAAATTAATTTGACCAAAGAGCAAAGTACAATGTACTTTTTTAAAAAGTCAGTAAAAGCTGGAGAAAATTGTTGTGTCTGTATCGGTTTCTCTGAGAATCTATTCTGCAACTTAGAAACAGGATTTGGAGGCTCTGATGCAAAGTGAACATGATAACCAAGTAGTATAATTAATGCTAGGAACGATAACAGTAGCTTGCCACTTCCTGTATAAAACCTAACTGAATTCTTGCCTGTGATGTACGGTAAGTGATACACCCATTTAAGGTTCCCATCCCAGCACCAATTTCTCTGCTGAATTGGTAGAGTTTGGTTATTAGATCAAATAGGCATATTGAGACCATAAATTAGATTCATGAGCCACAGAATACATATAGACAGGTTTCAGAGTAGCAGCCGTGTTAGCTGGTTAATCTCTAAGGTGCCACTAGTACTCCTTTTCTTTTTGAGAATACATGTACCAGCTGATATGGACATATTCTGTACTTTTTCAATACAAGTACATGGAAACCCCTACCAAAATGTCACAGAAGTGTTTTTGATGGTGTTTTTTGTTGTTGTTTTTTGATATTACAAGCAATAACTTTATGTTATTTAAAATACGGACAATTTGATACACTATAAATTTCACTATAGAAAGAATGCTCTGGATTGAGTTCACATTTTCCATTAGATTGTATGTAATTTGCAGTGTATTTGGATTGTAGAAATGGATATGTGTATTTTAAATCAGCTGTAAGGTCTCACAGATTCATCTTCCCACCAAGAGTGCTATTTGTCAGACCTTAAAAAAAAATTTCTTCAGCTTTACTCGGTAAAATATTGGTACGTTTGTGGAAGTTTGAGTTGGTCCATTCTGTGGGCAGCTCAGAGAGATCAGAAGACTGGGGATACCTCTACGGTCAGGCCAGCTGATTTGCAGACTGGATGGATAAGAGAAACACTGAGATCAGACAATTTTGTCTGGTGGAGGAATCAAGAGTAGAGGATGCTAATTTTGTAAGAGGAATGATGCAAACTAAGCCCAGAGTACATTTTGGAAGATCTGAGGAGAGGGGTTGGAGCCATGGACCATTCCGTGTGGAAAGTTAAAAGTCCCAGAGTCATTATAGAAGTAGCTGTGCATGGGAGGGACTCTATGCTTTGATGAAGAACTGCCATGCAGTGGACTTTTGCCATATGTAACTTTTTATAGCTCTTGGCAAAATGCAGAGGGCAAGGGACTTTGATTTCAAGCAAGACAGCACAATGAAGCCAGTTGTACTGTTCCCTTCTTTTCTTACCATACAAATAAACAAACTCTTTTCAATTTGTGGAGACATTTGTATCTAGATGGTGCAAAGCACTAGTAAGTAAACATCTACCTTACACTGAGAAGGAATAGGCTTGATGACCAAACAGCTATTTTCCATCTATAATTTCTGTGATCTCTCCCCCCCCCCCTCACATATATATACTTTAGAAAACCTGGTTAACAATATTAGAGATAGTGCCATCTTGAAAACCACCAGACATTTTGAGACAACCTTATTTATCCATCACCTATGTTCATGCTCCAAATCCTGGAAACTCTTCAAACAAATGTTTGCAGATACTATTTACTTAATGAAAAATAGCTAGTTTTGTTAAAGTTCATTCTGAAAACAATTGAGTGGGGTTTTTTAACTTGAATTTTTTTTAAAATCAGCAAGCTTGGAAAATGGCTGCACAAATGTGTAAAGTCTGGTGAAGTTACAAGAAACTGAAAACAGAGGCTTTAATGCAAAGTGCTAGGCGGCCTTAGCCATAGATGTTACCACTAGCTCAGCCCATAATACAGGTATTTAAGCGAAGGTCTAGCTGTATTTTTGTGTGTACGTGCACTTTCAGGATAGCATCTTTAAATAGCTCCACAATTCCAACATGCTCCTCTTCAAAACCTATGAAAAGCATCTCTATACATTACGGATCCTTGAAGAGAAAAAGCTGAAGTTTCTTTGCGAATCTATTTCAGAGAGAAGATGAGCCAAAAAAGCATTAGAAAAATCTTTGAAAAGCAAATGACAGGGACATGTGTAAATAAGCAAATGACAGGGACATGTGTAAATCCCCTTGTGTGATTTGCCCAAAACTTTTCAGAAAACATTTTCTGGGATGACATGAAACATGTAAAAATTTCAGATAGACGAAGTGGTTTGGGTTCTATTAGGAGTGCATTTCTTTGACCTGCCTACTCTAACCCAAATACAAAACAACATGTATATTAAACACCTGCAAACCCACTCCTCACCCCCATCAGAAAACCCTACCAAAACAAGACACTCCATTGCACATATTTCTGTCCCCTGGGGAGAGGACAAGAGAACAAACAACATGTGATAGATGTTAGTCACGTCACCTAATTTGCTACTGGAATGCAGTCAGGTACTATTGTGATGAGCACAATGTTGTAACCTGTTAGAATGGAGTCGGAAATCGAGCTTAGACTGGGAAGCTAGCTCCATTGTTAGCTACAGCGGGAGTAGCACCACTCCATAATAGACATAAATACCACATATTGATTACTACCCATAATATCCCTGAAATACATTTATCACAATAAAATATTATGTTAAATGATGTAACAGTGATCATGAAAAAATATTTATATGCCCCATTATTTTATCTTACCTGTTAGCAGCTAGTTTGTTTGAGATAAACCCTCCTGGAATTTGTGTCACAATGTAACCCCAGAAAAATGAGCCATGTATAAGTCCTACTGTCTCTGGATCCCAGCTGAACTGAGCTTTCTGCAAATGAAACAGCATTTTAACTATAAGGTGAATATTTAACATATTGATTCCTGGATAAATCCTGTTTGGAAGTTGTTTAAAAGTCACCATTAGAGCCACACTTCCCATAGTACCATGGATACCATACACTGGACGTGTACAGACTACTTCTCAACCCGTTACAGCACGGCTATGACAACTAGCTCATTAAATAGTGCCTTGAAACACATTTGAGATAATCTCTTAAGCAGTCAAGTTTTGATTCTGGGGTTCAACCAGGATAAAACCAAGGACAGGTCTTCCTCAGTCAAGTCGTTGTGCAACTACCTCCTGGCGCTGATCTGCCTTGACCATTTTTGAGGCCCTAATAGCAATCCCCTTTTTAAATTCCTTTTCTTTGCATTAATAGGGAACTGATCTCTTTCATCTGGTGAGTTAGGTCCCTGGCAGTTATCATGTTTGCCCTTGTGACACATCCTTTGTTTTGGGTGGGATGCATATTTGGACCATTTGGACCTTTTTATTTGATTGCAGTGTTTTTATTGTTGAGCCCTTAGATTCCTAGCATCAACCATCTGTGTTCAGTGGTGTGTGTGGGACGGGAGGGGAGGGGAGGGGAGGGGAGGGAGGGAGGAGGTGGGGATGAAATGCCCAAAGAGGAGACACTCTGCTGGCTAGTGGGGAGAGATGGCTCCTTAAAACAAACCTGGATAAAAATAGCTAGCTAGGTATGTTATATTAGATTAAATGTGATAAGAATTATATTAGTTTTAAATTGGGGTACCAGCGCAATCAACACAGATGATCCATAGCCTACAAATATCTGATGAACAGACACAAGCCTGAACTGTGTGTATCTGTCCCTATTTAATGTAATTGCATTCGGAAATATTTTCAGTCTACCTCTCAAAGCTCTCCCTGCATGCAGCTGTTACTGTTCTTTGTAAGAATGCTTAAATGAGCCTGTGTGACATCCTTTGTTTGGATCAACCTTCTACTGCTGGGCATAGGAGAAGTGTGACATTCTGTTTCATGGTCATCCTCATGGTGTGGAAACAGAGAGGAGGGGTGGTTAGCCTTCAGATGAATCTTTCAAAAACAGCACCATCATTTGTATTGTTAATCAGGAAGCCTCACTAAAACACTACCCAAAAAATGGAAACTAAAGAGAGTCCTTAGCAGTGACATTTTGGTTTATGTTTGTGCCTTTCTGTATGCTACAAGGCAGACTCAGTTCGCCCTGTTAGATTTTTTCAAACAAACAAAATGCAAAACAGTTTCTCATTTTGATCAGACACTTTAATTAGCCAGTCACTCTAACAAAGAGCTGAAAACATTGCTCTCACCCATCAATACAAAACTCAGATGAGATCATGCTAGTGGGCTGGGGTATTTTTTTATGGTTATTTTTTCCAAGTGCATGAATTAACTTTGCAGAATGTCCCCATTTTCTATTAATGATTTCTAGTTTAAAGCTTAAAATAATGGTCAGTCCTGAAAGCACAAAGGACTGACCAGTGTCTTGGTGTTTGGGAGACCTATAAGGGCACCTTCTCAAGAAGAAGGGAGGATTTGTGCCCAGAGCAGGGTAAGGACTAAATCAAGACTTGTGGGCACAGGCAATCCAATCTCAACCTGCCTCTTCTCATCTGGGAGCTCCCTCTCTTCCCTGGCCTGTGTAGGAGATTATTCTGCTTCTTACCGAGTCCTGCCTCATTGTGAGAAGCAGCATAGGCTGGATGGATCCTAGAGATCAGGAATTAGACAGAATAAGCCCAGGGCCAGCATGCAGCTCCATGCTCAGGGACTGGCCAATGGTGACTACCAGTGAGGAAGAAGTAGTAGGCTTTCCATCCACTTCTGGGGGGCTCATTTAGTGCTTGCTGAATCTGATCAGTTTGTTTAGCAGATGGGAGGAGAAGGAGGGAGAAGAATGGGAAAGGTTGTGGAGACACAGCATGATGGGAAGGGTTTATCCAGCTCCCATCTTCCACATAGAATGATAAGAAAGAAGCTTCTTGTCTTTAGAGTCATAGGGGTGGGAATGTCCCTATGATCACAAGTAGAATTGATCAGCATTTTTTAGTCTTGAAAAATACTGTGGGCCCTTTTTACATTTTTCTAAAAACTGGTGACAATTTTCAAAAAAATTCATGAAGATTTTGACTTTTTTCCAAGCAGCTCTAGTAACAAACTGGTAGCAGCAAGGAAGTGCCTGCTTCCCATTAGAGCTGAGCTGATGACTTGGAAAAATGTGTACAATGGCAAAACAAAGGCCATCTATAGGCAGGCAGGCAGGCAAGGCTATGCTCTCCTGCTACGTCTGGGAGTAATATGATGCTTTGCAGTTCCACAGCGAATGGCCTTTGTCCAAGGAGCACAAAGCACATTAAAAATGTAAGTTAAAGCTCAATACTCCTGTGAAGTAGGTTATTATCCCCATTTTAGAAAAATCAGTCAAAAGACACAGAAAAGGTAAGTAACACAGTCAAGTTCACACCGGGAGCCAGTAGCAGAGCCAGGAATTAGACCCAAAATTCTGATGGCAAAATTTTTACAGGAATTTAGGCACTTAGTGAGATTTTTCAAAGCATCTAAATGCTTAATTCAAATTGAAATGAATGGAAGTTGGGCGCCTAAGTGGTTTTGAAAATCCCACTAGGCATATATCTGCACCTGTAGGCATCCAAATCTCTTTAAAAATCTGGCCCTAAGGTATTAGTCACCTGCTCTAAGGACTTGAAAACCTCTCATTGATGTTAATGGAGCAGAATCAAACCCTGACTATTGGACTTCACTACTTCTCCCACAGAAGTCAAGAAGTCAACAGAATACACCTGAGAAAAGACTATTTTTCCACTTAAATAAAGATATTGATGTGAGGTCTTAAAGAAATCACTCTAGCTGTGGGACCAGCAACTTTGATCCTTCGGTACTTGATGACGACAAACTTTTCCCCCCTCACTGCAGTTAAGTTAAAGACCCAGCCACTGATGGAATGATGGAAGACATCAAAAGTAAAGAATAATTGTAGGATTTTAAAAAAAATCAGACATTGCTGACTAAAATTTTTTTTTAAATGAGTTTTTGTAAAGTTAGGCCCCTAAAACCAAACTGAGGCAGTGGCCTGATTCTCAAAAGTACTGGGCACCCTATCGCCAGAGTTGCCAACTTTCACGTGGTAAATAAGCACCCCGACTTTCACAATAAACCAAAAATCAAGCTAATCCCATTTCAAAACAAGGCCAAAACAAGCCAATCCCTAAAAGCCCCAACACTCTATGTGACTAGATCCCCCCGGCGTGCAGTCTGGGACTGTAATGGGCCTGCTGTGCACCCCTGACTCTCTCCCTCCCTTGCCCCAGCTTGCCCCCCTTTGCTGGGAGCCAATCAAAAAAAAGAAGAAACAAGCAACAAGCTACAAGCCAAACAAGCAACAAGCTACAGCCCAAAACTAGCCAACAAGCAACTCACAATCCAATTAAGCCAAAAACAAGCCCAATTTCTGCATTTTTTTTTCATGGGTTTGGCATGTCTGCCTATTGCTCCCCTTTGCTAGGTTCTCAGCACTGAATTCATCAATGACCTGATTTTCAAAAATTAGGATTTAGGAGCCTATCTTTAGGCACCTGTTTTTTAAATCTTTGGCCCTATATGCATAATAGGATCATCCGGAGTTACACTAGTTAGGATAAATGTACAGGGCATATCAACCTTTCGCTCCAGAACATAAAACAACTAATTACTACTGAGGATTAGGAAAGACCTTCCCCCTTAGCTATGTTCTTGATAATTGTTTATTATGGAGGTTATTATACCTTCCTTGGACATTTCTGCTATTGGCTGCTATCAGAGCCAGGATACTGTTCTGATCGTGATAACCCTTATGTTTCTTCCCCATTTAGCATCTTATCTTTTGGGGATATTCCTGCAAAAGGGATAACGAGGGAAATCAGTGGGATGGGTTGCTGCTCCTTGTATACAAGTAGCTCCCTGTCCCCCAAGAGTTACTAGGTTTTGCACACGCAACTTCCCTTCTCTGTTGCTTCCCACCTGCCAGACCTGGCTGCAGAACACCCTTCGTTTTGGGAGTGACTGCTCCAAAAACAATGTCTTTTTAAAGCATGGTGGGGAGAAGTTTAGAAGCAATGCTATTAGATTTGTTTTCTCTACGCGACCCCCTTCCCATGGCAATGCACAGGAATCCCCATGCATTTATCTGACAATATCGCCTGAGCCATAAGGAAAACCAATAAATTGGGTATTAAACAGTAAAATGCCCAAGCCTAAATAAAACATGAGTCATGAAATACTTCTGGCTAAAGGCAAAACAATCCAAAAAATGTTAATTGTACCTTGCATGGAAACGCTAAAAATCTTTGCATTCCCATTTCTCAGCTTAATCTAATGTTAAACTAAGCAGTTTGGAACTCAGAAAAAGCTCACTGGACTCAGAACAAGCTCTGTACAGGCCACAGCAAGGCAACCTTGTCTATATGCTGCTCCATGGTGTGCTCAACCCTGACCGAGAGGGACCAAACCCTGACCCAGAGGGGACCACCTCTGGGATTGAAAAGCAATTTTGGGGGGGAAGCCATTATAAGTAGAGGGTGCTCAGCACCTTCTTTGGACCAGTGTATGCCCATGCATTGTGTGAAAGATGTAGGTTTCTATAAGTAGGCCCATCTTGTGATTAAGATATTCGACTGAGACCCACAAGACCCAAATTCAATTTATGGCTCTGCCACAGACTTCCTGTGTGATCTTGGGCTAGTCTCTCTGCGTCTCCGTTTTCCCATCTGCAATAGCACTTCCCTACCTCACTGGGGTGTTATGAAGATAAGTATTTGTGAGGTACTTTGATGGTGCGGTAGTAGAGGCCAGATAAGAACGAAGACCAACAGATGCTTCTTTACCTGAAGCTCTGGTTTTCCATTCACATAGATTGTGCTGTTGTTAACCATTTCCACTATGGCAACACCCAGATTGCACCTAATTCCAAAAGAAATGCAAAAGCCCAGACCACTCATTATGGCAATGATGTAGCGCTTGGGTAGTCCACAGCAATAGCAGTCACATAGGGGAGGTTTGTGAGTAGTCGCCAGCACAGGCCTTCCCTCTTCAGTCAATTCAATGTGATCTTCTTCTGTGTTGGTTCCATCAATTTTTCTAAAAGGATATGAAGGAGAAAAGGAAAATGTATTATTCTGCCAGTAAAACTCTTTCATATGTGCATGGCAGCAACACACTCTAATCGGCCACAACACACTAAATCCGTAGAAGAGATTTAACTCTTGCTATAATGCAGTGAATTAAAAAGCAGTTACACTTTTAAAGGGCTAGATCTTCAAAAGCTGCCTGAAATTTTTTGCATGTGCAACCTTCCAAGTCCACAGACCCACATCAGGTAGTTGGACATCTAACTGGCCAGATGGTCGTGCAAGTGCTGTTTGCAAGCACAAATATGGAAGCTGTGCTGAGGTTATCAGAAATGACAAACTCCACAAAGGAAAATAAACTCCACATTGCCAGTGCTCTCCAGTTTAACCATAATTACCAAATGTTCTAAATTATACTGAAAGCACACACAAAGCTCTCTTTATTTATAGATCTCAGAGTGCTATACAAAAGGAGGGTATTAGCAGCCCCATTTTACAGATGGTGTTGTAATTGTAGGGATCCTGACCCAAAAAGGAGTTGGAGGGGTGGTCGCAAAGTTATCGTGTGTGAGGGGTGGGGGGGTTGCGGACCTGCTACCCTTACTTCTGAGCTGCTGCTGGCAATGGCACTGCCTTCAGAGCTGGGCAGCTGGACAGCGGTGGCTGCAGGCTGAGAGCTCAGCTCTGAAGGCAGAGCCGCAGCCAGCAGCAGCGCAGAAGTACAGATGGCATGGTATGGTATTGCCAAGGGCGGCTGGTGAACCGCCAGATGGGGGAGGCTAGTCCCCAGCCGGCCCCACCCCACCGCCTGAGGACCTGCGCGCCCCTTCCCCCGAAGGAGCCTCCCCCTTTCTGCGGCCGCCAGCCCCACCCCAGCCCCGGAGCACCGGGCAGGTGGGCCAGCAGTACAGCCACTGAAAACAGGGTGGGTGGGTAGTGTGTGCCCCCCCCGCCCCAGAGCGCAGGGCAGGCAGCATGCAGCCCCACCCCCTGAGCACAGGGTGGGCTCCCCTGGCCCCCAAAGCGTAGGGCTCATGGGCCCCGCTTCCTGGCCCCAGCGCCAGGCAATCCAGCCCCAGCACCCGGGGCCCCCCAGCCACCCCAAGTCCAAGCCACCCCAGCCGGCTTCCCTGAAGAGGAGCAGCCTGCGTGGGCTGGGGCAGGGCAAGCAGGAGGTGGCTCACTCAGGGAGAAGCGTGGGCGGGGCCATGCTGGGCTGTTTGGGAAAGCAAAGCCTTCCCCAGCCTATGTGACACGTCACCCATGGGTATTGCCACCCTTACTTCTGCGCTGCTGCCTACAGAGCTGGGCCCTCCATTAGCAGCTGCCATTGTCCGGCCGGCCAGCTCTGAAGGCAGCAGCGCAGAAGTAAGGGTGGCCTGGTATGGTGTCGCCACCCTTACTTCTGCGCTGCTGCTGGTGGGGCGCTGCCTTCAGAGATTGGCGCCTGGCCAGCCGCCCCGATCTCCAGCTGACTAGATCTGAAGGCAGAGCAGAAGTAAGGATGGCAATACCGTGACCCCCTAAAATAACCTTGTGACCCCCCCTGCAACTCCCTTTGGGGTCAGGACCCCCAATTTGACAAACGCTGGTCTCCTCTGTGAAATCTGTATAATATAAGGTAAAAGCACACAAAGACCAAATTTCATGGGGGGAGACCAGATTTCACAGTGCGTGATGCGTTTTTCATGGCCGTGAATTTGGTAGGGCCCTACTCATTACAGAACGCACCACCTGTTTGGGGTGTCTGCCCTGTTTTCTGACAGTCATCCCTGAGATTGGCACTCACAAACAGAATGACAGAGGGGTAGTCAGATCTCTGGGCCTGTTTCAGTTTCAAATAATTTTTTTTTGAAGGAAGGCATGCAGAGTATTCAGGTTATACTATTATACAAATATCTGGACACCATTTACAAAAACATCCCAATACAAGTGGAACGCAACTTGTTTAATACAAAAATATTGTAACATCTCTTAACAACCACCTTTCTGGGCACACTCAGATTGCTCTAATACAGTGTCTCTCAGCGTTTTCAGGTGGGCAACCGTTTATTCAATATCAAAAATGTTCATGACGTCCTTGCATGTATTATAAAAGTAAGAGTAAAAAGTGTATCCATACTAACAATAAGCCTATATAATTTATTTGTGTGTGTGTTTTGAGAGGTTGATGGAATACTAGAACTTGAAGGATAAGAATGAGCAGGGAGTGGGGAAGCAAGGTTTTGTTTGCTTTCAATTGTTATCAACACCTCCCAACCCCCCAGGGGTCATGACCAAACAGTTGAGAGACATTGCTCTAATAAATTCTTATCCCCCTATTTGGTCAGACAAAAGCAACTTCGCTTTATTTAGTGCAAGCATCTCTTCTTAATGAATTCATAGCTACCAGAACTATTAGTTCTTCTGGGCAATGACTGCTCCAGCTTACAGCACTTAACACCATGAGGCCCCTGGTGATGGAGGCTCTGGGTTCTTCAGTGATGTAAACAGGGGTTAAAGTAACTTAAAGGACTTACCAGTAATCAGGGTGGCCGAGGTCCTGGGCAAGGTGGGGGGTGGCTCTGGGTCCCCGGAAGGGGTGGGGCCTCGGGCAGAAGGGTGGGGCTGGGGCCAGACTCCCCCAGCCAGCCCTGCCCAGCCCACACCGCCCGGGACTCTGGTGACGATTTAAAGGGCTCGGGGAAATCACTGGGCCCTGGGGCAGCTGCCCCTTTTGTGCCCTCCCCCTCCCAGCAGCCCTGTTGGTATGGTGCTTAAAGCTCTGCCACGGCAGCGCTTTAATGTCAGCTGTGTACCGGCCCATACCGGCAGCCACTTTCTTACCAGTACACCGTATCGGCCCATATCGGCTTACTTTCACCTCTCAATGTAAGTATTAGAAAAGAATAATAGTGAACTCGGTGCTGGTGAAAAGTGCCAAACTGGCAGCCTGGAGCTCCCAAGCCTTCTGTTTATCCACACGAAAGATCCAGTGCCTGCAGCGACAGTGTAAACTTCCCCACACTGTTCCTATATCATGCCTTGAGCGTGCTTTGAAGGGTAAGAAAATAATTTAATCTCCTGGTCCTAGCCTCTTTGCTGAGATTGCCTGTTGTGGGGATAAATTTTGTGATGTAAACACTGACCACTGCAACCAGATTGAAACTTAATTCACACTGGGCAATAAATCACCACTAAATAGTAACAATGTGCTGTCCTGGCCTGGATTTGACCCAGTGAGCTAGTGGCGACAGGTTCACTTCTACAGCCCACTTAAAAATCTCCTTAAATCCAGTAGTTCCCAGACTTCTCCTGAGCCCCCATTGTGCTGGATTGATTGGAAGATGTGACTCCCCCTGCTGTGCTTCCTCACACTGTGCTCTAGCACCATTCCTGTAATCTCATTTTCTGTCTCCTGGCCTCTAGTCCTTTCTTTTTCCTTTGCATCTTTTACGTGTGTGTGTGTGTGCGCATGTGCATTCCAATTATTATTCCTCTGCTCGTTTGCTTTGTCTCTCCCTCCTGGATCCTCATTCACTAGAAGGCAACATGCTATCTGGTTTAGAGGCAGCTATTGGTGGCTGCATGGGGCCAGACTATATGTGCTCCCTTGGGCCAGTGAGAGACTAGTTCTCTACATGCAAACTGTTCCTGTGGCTGGTTGCTTTAGGGGTCATTGTGGACATAGGGAAGGAAGTTGAGTGACTTTCAAGGAGCCAGCTGCTGCTTCAACTGTCATCACGTGAGCACATTTGCAATGAGAGTTGGAGCTGACTGGGGGCTAAGCCTTCCCCTCTTCCCCAAGGCGGCCTGTCCTCCATTGCTGGGAAGCACTGCCCTAAGCCACCCACCTATCAGAAATCATTAAGACATGAGAGCATTTTCTGTTCCGCTTAAACTATTGATAAAAGAAACGTCTTTAAAACCAAACCTCATTTGGCTCATGATTGTATTTACATTAACTATCATTATAGTTAGCATTATTCCTTTCAAAGCACTCTCCTACTTCTGATACTACTCCTGGCCCTAGCATAGATGAGTCAAATCTCTTACATTTAGACAATGCTGTTACACAGGACG
The DNA here is from genome assembly GCF_965152275.1 of Natator depressus. Taxonomy (NCBI): domain Eukaryota; kingdom Metazoa; phylum Chordata; order Testudines; family Cheloniidae; genus Natator; species Natator depressus. The sequence goes on from NC_134234.1 coordinate 262,673,577, forward strand.
TTGCTTTCCAATCCAACCAGAAGCAGGATTTTTTAGAAATATTGGAAAAAAAATACTGTTAGTGTGAGATTTCCAACCACATTTTGCAGACTGAAGAGGTGTGAATAAGCTTTGGAAAAGCATCTTTGCTTTGGGGGATTCATCACAGTTTTGCACCTCTTGCCATTCACCCAATATAAGATTCAATTTTGCTATGTATAGTTTTAAAGTCTAGCTAAGCAAGAATTTTCATTTTAACACAACTAAAAAGTTGCAAAACCAACTAGCATAACAATCTAGGCACTTGTCTTTTCAAGAGCAAGTTCATTTTTCTGTGGTTATGCATTTCATATTCATCATGCCCAATCTACAAGAATATCGCTGGTAGAACTGGTAGTTAGTTACCTTAAGAGCAGAATGAACTTTAAGTGCACTCTCTGTACATAAGCTAAATTTTTCCCTTCCCAACATTAACTTTTTATTCATTGCTTTAAAATGGTGGATTTGGGCCTTAGGCCTCAATCCATCAAAACACTTAAAAGCATGATCAACTTTGAACATACGAATATCCACGTTGAAGTCAATAGCCAACTCATAAGCTTAAGCATGTGCTTAATCCAATGAAGCCTGGAGCCCTTAGACAGCACTTGCATTACACAAAGCCTTTCAGTTTATGTTATTTGTCACCTGGAAATCAGCTTTGAAATGACAGACTCAGAATGCGACTCTCTGCATCTCCTGAGGAATTACTATTGAAGGATTTTATTGCTGTGAAATGATGAGCAGAATTACTTAGAAACGCCGAGGAAGACTGAACTGCTTTGCAAGGTTATGAAATGGTTTAACTTTTTCTGATAAGAGCTAGTTATTTCCTTTTTCCAGGTACCCGGCCTGTAGCATATTTGCAGTACATCACTCTTCTATTTTCCCTTGTTAATATCTCCTGTTGTATAGCCACACTCACCCTTGGTTGATGTTCGTTCATACAAAACAGTAAAAAAAAAAAAAAAAAATTGATATTCACATAATTCTCTGATAAGATGTCACGGTGATGTTGGTCTGGTTGCTTAAGAAATGGCTAATTTACACCATTCCGTAGCCTTTAGGGGCTTGTCAGAACTATTTACTCACAGTCTAAATAACCACTGTAATTACGGGATATGATTAAAACAGAAATAATTTCACACACAAAACTGTGCTGAGGGCCATCCTGCTGGCACAAGGCAACTTAGACTTAACTATAGCTTGCTACATTTTTTTAAATACTCATTTCTTCTCAAAAGTTACTAAACTTGATCAGAAGTAGGCGTTTTCCCCCCTGCTTCCAATAGACACAAGAGTAGAATTCAGAGTTTTAAAAAGTGGAGATTCCTGAACAAAGCTGTTGCAGATCTTACATATTTTGTATTTAAGGGGGATGATTTTGTTTCCTGATTATTTTAGGCTCATTTAAAAGAAATGGTTGTGTCACTTATATGGACAATATGAAGTTGTTTTTCCACACTCAGCATTAAAATATAGCTGTCTGCCAGTGGAACCTCCATAGCATCTCTTAGTTGGGTGTGTGGCAGAAAAGCTGTTCTAGAGACAACACATATTTAAATCTTGGAAGAAATTCAAGGCCCCTTTTGAACCTTCAGTCCTGCCAAAGCTTTAACAGCACCATAGCTGTAAACAGTGTTGAGTGATTCTATTCTGTTACCACACTGAAATCAGATAGAGAAATCTTGCCAGAGCACATGCAGGTGGGCTGTCTCCAGCTGATCTACCTGTAGCTAGCTGAAGCATCCTGGGAGAGCTGTAATGCCTTAAGCATAACATCCTCCTGACCGCTATAATTGTAACCTACCATCCCTCCCTAACCAGCAGGTAGTGTCCCACGCAAAAGACTGTGCAAATCCATAAGGCAAAAATAATAGATTTAGCGGTTTCCTATTGATTTTACCATATCCTTTCAAACATGAGATTTCATTTAAAAGTTCTGAAGTCTCTACACTTTGCAATGACAATGCTAACTGATACATCACACGCTGTATGTCTTATGTTTTCACCGTAACACAAAAGTTTAACGCCAGCCTCAGACTTCCTCACATCATAAATAACATATCATACTGTCCACCATTGCATGGATTTCTAAGAGATCTTGATGAGGTTGGAATTAAAATTTTGTTTTATAGTACCATCACAAAGAATGTGGGATGTATAAATGTTGGACTTGTTTAGGACTTGTAGACAAAGGATCAAAGTTTGTCAGTGAAAGTAATGTGTGAAAATTAAGATATATTACATGAGGACACATTCAATGGACAGTTTCTTGCTTTTAAGGGTTTGTGTGGGTTGGTTTGCCCTTTAAGCAACTGGTTTTAATTACCTTTTTTTCTTTGGGGAAATTGAACGTAAAAGTGAAATTGATCCGTCTGGTTTCATTGTCCAAGCTGAGTGAAATGCCAGAAGTAAACAACCATAGAAAGTGAAAAGGTTAAATTATTAAGACTGCTGTGATATAAAAGTAGTTATTAGTAAGCCAAAATATGTAATTAGTAAGCCAAAGTATGTAATTATCTTCCTTTGACAATCTAAGTCAGAAGTTATTGATCAACAAAGCAAATATTTCAAAGAACAGTTCTTTAATTTACTTTTGCCTGCCTCTCGCTCCACTTTCTTGGAAGAAGTAAGATTTTAAGTAACAGCAGCATTTTGGGCAGCTGGCAGAGATGAGATGATTGTGCAAAGCTGAAACATCTGTTCACACCTATACATTTTCAGCTGACTGACAATGCTCATAGACATGAAAACATTCCTCTGACCCAAGACTTGGTGTAGTGCTTAGTGAACCAGGAAAACTAGGATCTTGGGCCCAGTATTGCTTCCACTGAGTCACAGTTTTACTATGGACTTCAATGAGAGCTGGACTGGGCCCTAAGAAGATATAGGTTGAATATTCAAATCTCCCTTATAGCACAGTAACCCAATTAAAAAATGTGTGTATGCCTCACATCTGAGGCATATTGCAAGATGCTTCAGAATACATGCAATGCCCTCTTTTGTCTAGTTTAATCTGACCAGAGTGCTGTAGGACATTGTTCCGCCTGTGCTCATACTGGCCATGATCATCTCGTATATCACGCCATTTCTTTGCCCTTCACACTATTTTTTTTCTTTTTGGTATTAAGTTCTGAAAAATAAAATATGAGAATGAACATTTGGACATCAAGCACGGATGAACAGATCTCCACAAGGCATGGCCTCGCACACTTGCTCGCCCTTTTTACACTGGTACTTCCTAAAATTCAGAAACAAGAAAACAAAATGGTGGTTACAATAATAATTTAAAATAGGGCTTTGTTTAAAAAACATTTATGGCCACCTGGCATGCATGACCTCTCTCTCCACAGCCCCTGGATTTTAAGGCTATTCCCAGTTGTGCATTGTAAATTATTCATCTTCGAATCTGATCATGTTTCTTCTTGAGGGACTCCCAATCTTTCACCCCTTCAGCAGTCTTATCTTGCCTTGTCTTCTGCCCTACCTCTCCCCATGCAGAGCCTCAGGCCTTAGGCTTCACTCACTTCTTCCATACAGGTAGGTAGTCCCATATGGGGAGAGGAGCAAGCAAAGAACACTCCACATCTCCTCTCCTGTGGGAAGGTTCCACTCCTCTTGACTGGGTCTGCATGTGATTCCAAGCCAGAGGAGAGCTTAATGCTGCATGCTGGGATGCATTTGCCAGGATAGGTCGGACTTACTATACAAAAGTCTCTTGGATTTTCCTACAAGCCTTCTTATTTTCATCATTTATGAAGGATTAGTTTTAGAAGTTCAGAAATGTCCCCTTTTAGTGTGTGTGTACTTCTCAGGGGCATTATCCACACACTTTCAGATTTATTACCCATTCATCTACCCCATAGATAGCCATCTAAACTTTTGGACACAATCCACCTGGGAATTTTAAGGATGTATGTATCCCACCCTTAAAGTTCATACACTAAATATTTGAAAATCTATTCAAAACAGAACGTCAGTAGAGCTCCTATATTTAGTGTTCATAGACACGGTACTCGTTTATCCTTTGCCGCTTTCTCTAGTCATTTTCTTTCATCTTGAACAAGGTCTTTGGATTTTTCATACTAAAACTACTGATTAAACAGCCTGAATGAACTTTTTAAAAGTCCCAAAATTACTAAGAAAAAAAAATAATTTTTAGAGCAAGTGCACTTTCACCTTGCTGTATTTATTTATTTTGGTGTAGAAACTAAACCACATTTGGCAAAGACAGGCAATTACATACAAGGATAGAGCAGAATTTAAACAGTTTCATTTTTTAATTATTTAAAATTGCACAGATGCTATAGTGATGGGAAAATTATAAATACCTACAATAAATTAGATCAAATTGATACATTTCAGAATAACCGTTACCTGATACAAGGGGGCTGTAGCAACATGAGACAATTACACAACATTCAAATCTCACATCTTCCTCTTTAACATCATTAACCATCCTCAACACACTCATCAGTTTCATCGTGGCAGCAAGAATTAGCAGATTCAGTGTAACCTCAAGGATTCAAATATCAGTCAAATAAAACCCTCATTTATCCAAAGATGAACACACCTTCTGAGGTCTTGTTCAATCACTCGGGATTTGTCCAGGTTCTAGTCATTGATAGCCAACTCTTGGAATAGCAGCACCAATGCAAAAACCTTAGTGTAGACAGGCAAACGCTATGCAAACTGTGATTTGCAACACAGCAGCTTACCCCCGTTTCAAGCAGGGGTAAACTACACGGAGTGGCACAATAGTAGATTTGGTTGTCTAAACTAGGGGTGCAGCTACACAAGTGGTTGCTCAAAGACAGCTGAGATCCTCATGGTATACAAGGCCTGAGATTGTGCTGTAGCGTATAAAGTTTTCTACACGGAAATCCTTAAGCGCATACGTCTGCAGAGTTTAGAAGTTTTGCAGGAGAAAGCCTGTTTTCCTGGGAAATGCAGAAAAGCCTGCAGACTCCTGGCCCCAACACCCATTAATCCAAATCCAAAATCAGCTGAATGAATTTCAGGTGCCCCATTATATTAGGCTAATCAAGAACATGCTATTATTGCACTTTAAGCTTGTTCTAAATTGGAATGGTTAAAGCAATTTCTAAAACCTCTAGCTAAGTTATTCCAACTGATGACAAGCTAGGGTTAGCAGATAGCAACTGTGAAAAAACTGGACACGGGTGGGGGGTAATAGGCGCCTATATAAGAAAAAGTCCCCCAAAACAGACTATCCCTTTAAAAACGAGACATCTGGTCACCCTACGACAAACAGCAACTTGAGCTTCCATAAGATCACACAGGAGGGAATTATTGGATCAATGGATCTTAAATTGCAAGGATCATTTTAAAATATTTGAATGGAAAGTAGAATAATACCGTTTATACAATTATTTTGGAAAAAAAATCACACCTTTAACCCATCATATTTTCCAATGCCTGTAATTTTTTCTACAGGTTGCTAAATAGCAATCTGTAATCAGTCATCAACCAAATATTACAAAATGTGTAATATTCTGTGCTGATTTACATACTGTTGAAGTCAGTGTGGCTGGATGGGGAACAAAGTCAAGGCTGAATTTGGCCCAGCACAATTACCATCATAAAAGCAAAGTTCATATTTTTAGTTTCTGTTTTAAATAGCCGTGGGTGAACCTCAAGCTAAACAGCTACGTTTTAATAGTTTACAGAACTTTTTCAAACATAAACAAACTAGTTTGGGCTCCAGATCTCCCCAGAACAGGTTTTGTTATTAAACTTTCAATGCTTCTTGGTTTGGGCCTGGTTTTAGACACAATGAGAATAGCCTTGCATTGTATTCTCCCTTGGCATTAAAATTGGGAAGGGCAGAAGCATGTGAACATTTAAAAAGAAAAAGTTTAACAGACTTTTCTCTACCTCAAATAGGGCTTGGTTTGGCTCACAACAAGTTCTGGGCAAAGCTTGAGACCAGTTCTTACTGATGGGTATTTGAACCAGTTTGCCAGCTCTTGTTAGAGTTCAGCAACATTTGGGTAACAAAGACAATTCAAAGCTTGAGTGAGTTTTTCACATGGCAACCAAATGCACTGCCAACAAGCCACATGGATATGCCACCTGAATGTTACACTATAAACCCTAAGTACATTTGTTCATATGGACCAGCAGGATTCACAGCAAAATGACTTGTGATTTAGTTGTACAACCATGCTCCTTGGTTGTGTGTGTGTGTGTGTGTGTGTGTGTATACTGTTTATATATTTTGCAAATCAAAAAGCAAATGCCTGGCTTTGTATAAAAGATGGAGAAAAGTTCAGGAGAAACTATGCAGGGAATAAATACTCTGAGTATGCTGCAGTGTGTTTACAAGGTGTGAAACAGAGGAGGGCAAACTATGGCCCACGGGCCACATCTGGCCCGTGGGACCATCCTGCCCGGCCCCTGAGTTCCCAGCCGGGGAGGCTAGCCCCTGGCTCCTCCCCCGCTGTGCCCCCTCCCCTGCAGCCTCAGCGCGCTGCACCGCCAGTGCTCTGGCCTGTCACTCCTGCTGGGCAGCGTGGGCGGTGTGGCTGGCTCTGGCTGGGCAGCGAGCTCCTGCTGCTCTGAGCAGCATGGTAAGGGGGCAGGGAGTGGGGGGATTGAATAAGGGGCAGAGGGTCCCAGGGAACAGTCAGGGGACAGGGAACAGCAGAGATTGGATAGGTGTGGGAGTCCCAGGGGGCCTGTCTGGGGGCAGAGGTTCGTGGGGGGGTTGGATAGGCATGGGAGTCCCACGGGGCTGTGGATAGGGGTCAGGGCAGTCGGGGACAGGAGGTTGTCAGGGACAAGGAGCAGGGAGGAGTTGGAAGGGTCAGGAGTTCTGAGGGGGGCAGGAAGTGGGAGGGGGCGGATAGGGGGTGGGAGCCAGGCTGTTTGGGGATGCACAGCCTTCCCTACCCGTCCCTCCATACAGTTTTGCAACCCTGATGTGGCCCTCGGGCCAAAAAGTTTGCCCATCCCTGGTGTAGAAGTCCTCACTATAGCAAGAGATATGTTAGTGACTCCTTAAAAAAAAGCATTCTCTCCCACTCTTCTGCATATATGTACCACAGTGTAATATATAAATGAATTCATTTTTTTCCCCTTTCTCTGAATAGAAGACAAGCACAGATGCACCAAGAATTATACCTGGACCAGCACTCCCAAAACTAAAAAGCAGAAATTTGATCTTTGTATGTAAAAGCACATATCAATTGAATAGAATAAAATAAATTAACAATAAATTAAATTGCAAACAGTGGCCTGATCTTACAAACATTTAAGTATGTGCTTAACATTAAGCATGTGAGTAACACCATTGAAGTTATTGGCACTTTATTATGCATAAAATATAAAAATAAATGAAGTCAATAGAACTATCCATGTCTTTAAAGTTAGCATGTGTGTAAAGGTTTGCAGGATAGAGGCCTTTACTGATATTACTATTTTGTACTAATATCCATGTTTCTCCTTTAGTTATCAATTTGATTCCTTTGTGTGTGTATAGTTTTTTTAAATTATTCAAAAGTAAAAATGTTCACGCTTTTATTTTAAACTTCCAAATTAAGGTGAAAATGGTGAACTTTTTTTTCCTGCACCTAATAAACCCCAGATTCTCTTTTCTGTCTTTCAAACTCCTGTTTGCCCTAGCTAAAATACACACACACACACACACGATTTTCACTGGATGGCTTTTCTGTTATTGATCAAGGGTAAAATTTTCAGAAGTACCTAAGCAATTTAGGAGCCTAAATCTCATTGAAAGTCACTAGGCTTCTAAGTCAATTGGGCATTTTTGAATATTTTACCCTAAATCTTTTTAAACATCTACCCATACAGTTTGCATGTCGTAATTTGCACAATGATCATCATTTCACATGCAAGCCAAAAGTAGAAATCACTTCTATTAAATATTTAAAACTGTGTTTAACTGTGGTCCTTTTTCATGCTCTACATAACACTAGAGTAATGTTTCATAATTTACTTTCAACTCTTGTTCAGCATAACATACCTTATAGTCTAGATAGAGTCAATGCTGTAACGTTATTTTATTTGCTAACGTTTGTATCTTCTCATGTGTGCTCAGCTATTTTTTCTGCAACCTTAACTCCTATTTTTATTAACAGATTTTTCTTCACATCTTTCCTTTTAATAAACAAAATATGAATCCTTCTTGGATGTTTCCATAAGATTTTACCTTTGCAGATTCCCCAGAGAGTCACTGACAGTGGTCTTCACCTCTTCCTTCCCTGGTTTCAAAAATCTGTCTTTCAGTGAACTAAACCCTTCAAAAGGCATCTTGTCTGTCTTCTAAATAAATCCTTTTGGTTAACAGTTATTCACTGCTGCAGTCATAGTTGCTGTTTTCAGACTTGGGGGTCACTGTTAGTCACCTTGTTGATCTCTGGGACAACAATCAGTTGGTCTAGAAAGTAGCCCAGAGGGAAAATTCAACGCAGATCCTCCAGAACAAGAAAGTCAGGCAGGCAGAGCTCTGGTGTGAAATCTTCTAAGAAGAAGGAAGGGCTCAGCAGCACAATTGCTGCAGCTCCACGGTGTATGTGCTACAAGGGCTTGCACCTGGCAAGAAGGAGGCTAGTCCAAAGGGCTGCAGCTGGAGGAGCTGGAGAGATGCTGATGTTTGTATTCCTGGACCTGGTGCTGTTGCCTGCACCTCACACTGGCTTGCTCAGTCTCATTCTCCCTCCCTCCTCCCGCTGCCTCTCTCATGCCGAGATCCTATGCAAGGTGATGCTATAGTAACGGACACAAAACCTGTCCTCAAGCCACTCAAATTTATTAATAGGATCTCATCCAAAGCAACGGGAAGAAGCAAAGTTTATTAAACATTTACAAGTTCTCTCTGATGCAGGATGGGAATTACAGGCTACAGTTCCCAGTCCCTATTTATCCCCCGGTCCATATAAGCCCCCTACCCACGTGCACCTGCCTGATCTGGGCTCAAATATGTCTTTCCAAGACATGTCATTTATTATTGATATCACTAGGGCCTCAGGCAGGCAGATGCAGAAGAGTTTTAAAGTGCTGCTCTTTGAACAGGCAATGAAAGATTGGCTGTAAATTGGGTTAATTCTTTATTTTTATTTTAACACAAAGAGGATGAGGGAGATGACCCTTTCCCACTCAGCATGGCTTTGTTAGGACAACATGTCTTTTCTAGCATTGAGTTCAGACTTTTAACAAAAGCTCTTGTAAAAATGCAACTATCTGGCAAATCCCTAATGCCTGCATACTATGGGCATTGAGCTGGGGTGACCTGAGGCAGCCTGGCTTTTGGCAAGGCCTCACTTGTCAAGCTTTGGTTATGGAAACAAAGGCAGAAATGTTGCCTCTTTTTGATTGGTGCTGGGATGCTGCCAGTATGTTTGCTTTCCTGGTGATGGTGGGGTGGGGAGACCCAAAACTCTCCTGGTTTTGAATTCACAATCAATAGGAAAATAGGTGGATTTATACTTTCCAATATTCCCCTGATCCCTCAAGATATAAAGTTAAATGAGCAGCCTCTGTGACTGATGGTAGATGCCGTATCTGATGATCAGCAGACAGGGCATTAACTTCCAGATTAGATCTTGCCCACGTTTAAAGAGTAGCACAAAAGGCAGCGTGGTCAAAATGGACAGGGCAATGGGCTGGGACTCAGGAGATCCAGGTTCAACTTCAATTCCCAGATGTGTCATGGACCTGCTATATGTCCTTAAGCAAGTCACCTCACTTCTCTGTACCTCTATTTCCCCTCCTGTCCTACGTCTGTCTTGTCTATTTAGGCGGTAAGCTCTTTGGAGCAGGCACTCTCTTTCTCGCTCTTTGTACAAATGACCAGCACAATGGGACCCTGATCTCCATTAAAGCCTCTAGGTGCAAAATAATGACTAAAGGCCCATAATCTCTGAGGCAAGTCATGGAATGCCTCAAAAGCTGCTCTCATAGTTGGTGGAGAAGATGCCTCTTGGAAGACAGAGTCTCACTCAGTTGTTAAAAGGCGAGTCAGTAATCTGAGATGAGCTTTTTTAACCTTCATATTCATATAAGGTATTTGCTTCCTTTGCCATCGATGAGACATCTTTTACCTAAAAAAATAAAGCCTCATGAAGAAGAGATTGTTGGCTGAAAGGCTTTTTTGTTGCAGAACTAACTGCTTCACTCTTTCTGGTTATAGTCTCCTTCTGCCCTTTAAATAATTTTTTTCCTGCTTCTAGGGCAATGTCAAGGTTCCTCCCCCACTCTGAACTCTAGGGTACAGATGTGAGGACGTGCATGAAAAACCTCCTAAGCTTATCTTTACCAGCTTAGGTCAAAACTTCCCCAAGGTACAAAATATTCCACCCTTTGTCCTTGGATTGGCCGCTACCACCACCAAACAAATACTGGTTACTGGGGAAGAGCTGTTTGGACACGTCTTTCCCCCCAAAATACTTCCCAAAACCTTGCACCCCACTTCCTGGACAAGGTTTGGTAAAAAGCCTCACCAATTTGCCTAGGTGACTACAGACCCAGATCCTTGGATCTTAAGAACAATGAACAATCCTCCCAACACTTGCACCCCCCCCTTTCCAGGGAAATGTTGGATAAAAAGCCTCACCAATTTGCATAGGTGACCACAGACCCAAACCCTTGGATCTGAGAACAATGAAAAAGCATTCAGTTTCTTACAAAAAGACTTTTAATAGAAATAGAAGTAAATAGAAATAAAAAAAAATCCCCCCTGTAAAATCAGGATGGTAAATACCTTACAGGGTAATTAGATTCAAAACATAGAGAACCCCTCTAGGCAAAAACCTTAAGCTACAAAAAAGATACACAGACAGAAATAGTTATTCTATTCAGCACAATTCTTTTCTCAGCCATTTAAAGAAATCATAATCTAACACGTACCTAGCTAGATTACTTACTAAAAGTTCTAAGGCTTTATTCCTGGTCTATCCCCGGCAAAGACAAAATATAGACAGACCCACATACCCTTTGTTTCTCTCCCTCCTCCCAGCTTTTGAAAGTATCTTGTCTCCTCATTGGTCATTTTGGTCAGGTGCCAGCGAGGTTACCTTTAGCTTCTTAACCCTTTACAGGTGAGAGGAGATTTCCTCTGGCCAGGAGGGATTTTAAAGGGGTTTACCCTTCCCTTTATATTTATGACAGGCAATGGCAGGAAACCCCAGGCTCAGCATGACTAACCTACAATTGCAGAATAGCGTGCAGTTAATCAGCCCCCAGCAAACATGCAATACAGGAGAGGCCTAGTAGTCAGCCAGCCCCCAGCATATTCCGAATACTTATGCTGTAGGGGATGCAGCAAATAAGCCCCAGGATTGACAACCTACAGGTAGAACCACACAGCAAATGAACATCCACCATAGCTAAAATTCACGGCATAAATCCATGCAGGTCCTTCCAAATTTCAACTTTTTACTGCAGACATTTTTCAATAAACTTTGTAAAACCACAAAATTTGTCACTGGGATTCAGGATCAGGTTTAATACTGAAATTACTTCTACCTCATTTTATAAAATCGACTAGATTTCAGGATGGCGGGTTCCCCTTAAAAATACTGGGCATGAGAATGTCAAAACCACCAATAATGAAACACCGCATTGCTGTATACATACTTTGTGCCTTGTTTGTAAAGGGAAATCACGATTCATCAATCTATTAGAATTCTTTGAGTGTGTCAACAAGTGTATGGACAAGGGTGATCCAGTTGATATAGTGTACTTGGACTTTCAGAAAGCCATTGACAAGGTGCCTCATCAAAGGCTCTTAAGCAAACTAAGCTTTCATGGGATAAAAGGGAAGGTCCTCTCATGGATCAGTAACTGATTAAAAAGATTAAAGGAAACAAAGAGTAGGAATAAATGGTCAGTTTTCACAGTGGAGAGAGGTAAATAGCGGTGTCCCCAAGGATCTGCGCTGGGACCCGTGCTGTTCACCATATTCATAATGGATCTGGAAAAAGCGGTAAACAGTGAAAAGGCAAAATGTGCAGGTATACAAAAGTATTTAAGATAGTTAAGTCCAAAGCTGACTGCAAGGAGTTACAAAGGGATCTCACAAAACTGGGTGACTGTACAACATGATGGCAGTTGAAATTCAATGTTGATAAATGCAAAGTAATGCTGTGACATTTCCCAGGGTACAATCTGCACTGATGGACAGCTGTGTTCCCTCAATTTACCAACCTAGGGTGCCTCTGACACTGCTTCACTGTGAGAGCAACCACTCCTGGTCTGCTCACACATAGCCTCCAGCATGTAAATCACTCCTAACTATATGGTATGAGTGCTATGGCCAGCCACTTAGGAATTACACTGCAGAGCCACACCAGCAAGTTCCCAGGCCCAGACTTTCCCCCAGAAATGTGCATCTTGTACTGCCCAGTACCCTCTTGGACAACACAACCTCATATAAAGTCTGTCATTTCATAAGTAGGCACAAATCTTGATATCTCAAATGGAGTTTCCCAAACATTTCAATCCAACCACATTGGTTTACATAAAACAATAAAACAAGGTTATAAACTACAGAAAGATAGATTTTAAGTGATTACAAGTAATGAGGCATAAAAGTCAGAATTGGTAACAAAGAAATAAAAAGTAAAATGCAATTAATACCTAATTTAACAAGCTAAGTAAATTCAAAGCAAAGTTTCTCTCACCATATGGTCTAGCAGTCTTACTGGCTGGAATCCTTTCAGCCAGGATCTTCCCCCAATCTAATGATGCTTCCTTTGTCCTTTAAGTGTTGTTGACGCGGTAAGTAGAGATGATTTGGGGCCGCTGTTCCTCATTTTGATCCTTTTCCCCTTCTTTGACAATCATCTCCAGCTGGGGTTCAGGAGACAAAGTCTGGGGAGATGGGAACTTCCAGCTGCCTTTTTGCCAAGATGTAAATTGCTCACCCACACACTTTTTCCTGCCAAAGAATGGCCGCTTAATCAGGTGATAGTCCATCAGATTTTGTTAACACCTGACTGAGGCATCAGTTTGCCTTTTGTCTTTGAGAAACTGGTTTGAGCCTTCTTTTCTAAACTTGGAATGTCTCAGTAATATCATACAGTAAAATCTTATCACTTTAAATACAATGTTGCCAAACATATTTTACCAGGATAACAAAGATCAGCAAATTATTTGTTTTCAAATGACACCTCACAAGTAGGGCCCTACCAAATTCATGGCCATGAAAAACATGTCACGGACCATGAAATCCGGTCTCCTGCCATGAAATCTGGTCTTTTGTGTGCTTTTACCTTATACTATACAAGTTTCACAGGGGAGACCAGCATTTTTCAAATTGTGGATCCTGACCCAAAAGGGAGTTGTGGGGTGGGGGGGGATTACAAGGTTATTTTAGGAGGGTAGCAGTATTCCCACCCTACTTCTGTGCTGCCTTCAGAGCTGGGAAGCCGGAGAGCGGCAGCTGTTGGCAGGGAGCCCAGCTCTGAAGGCAGCGCCCCTCCAGCAGCAGTGCAGAAGTAAGGGAGGCAATGCCAGGCCAGGCCAGGCCAGGCCATCCTTACCTCTGGGCTGCTGCCTTCAGCGCTGGGCAGCCAGAGAGTGGCGGCTGCGGACTGAGGGCCCAGCTCTGCAGGCAGCAACGCACAAGGGTGGCAATACCGTACCAGGCCATCCGTACTTCTGCACTGCTGGTGGTGGCAGTTCTGCCTTCCGGGCTGGGCTCCCGGCCAGCAGCTGCTGGTCTCCAGCTGCCCAGCTCTGAAGGGAGCGCTGCCGGCAGTAGCAGCGCAGAAGTAAGGGGAGAAGTACCGCCACCTTCCGTACAATAACCTTGTGACCCCCCCCACAACTCCTTTTTGGGTCAGGACACCTACAATTACACCATCATTAAATTTCAAATTTAAATAGCTGAAATCATGAAATTTACAATTTAAAAAATCCTATGACCGTGAAATTGACCGAAATGGACCATGAATTTGGTAGGGTCCTACTCACAAGACATACTTTGTGAAAAATCCATTATAGTTTTATAAAAAGGGCGAGTATAGGGATACAAACTGTCACAAATACACATTAGAAAACAATCGCAACTACACATACAAAATGATGGGGTCTAAATTAGCTGTTACCACTTAGGAAAGATTTTGGAGTCATCATGGATATCTCTCTGAAAACATCAGCCCAATGTGCAGTAACAGTCAAAAAAGTGAACAGAACATTAGAAACCATTAGGAAAGGAATAGATAAGAGCAAAAAAACCCCATAATGCCGCTACATAAAGCCATAGTACGCTCACATCCTGACTACAGTGTTCAGTTCTGGCTGCCCCATCTCAAACAAAATAGACTAGAATTGGAAAAAGTACAGAGAAGGGCAACAAAATTGATAAGGGGCATGGAACAACTTCAATTTGAAGAGAGATTAAAAAGACAGACTTTTCATCTTAAAAAAGAAATTACTAAGGGGGAATATGATAGAGTTCTATAAAATCATGAATAGTGTGGAGAAAATGAATAAGGAAGTGTTATTTACCCATTCACATAAGACAAGAACCAGGGGTCCCCAATGAAATTACTAGGCAGCAGGTTTAACACAACCGGAAGGAAGTACTACTTCACACAATGCATAGTCAACGTTTAGAACCCATTGCCAGGGGATGTTGTGAAGGCCAAAAGTATAACTGGGTTCAAAAAAGAATTAGACAAGTTTGTGAAGATAGGTTCATCAATGGCTATTAGCCAAGACAGTCAGGGATGGAACCCATGCTCTGGGTATCCCAACCTCTGACTAACAGAAGCTGGGAGTGGACAACAGGGGATGAATCACTCTAATTGCCCTGTTCTGTTCATTCCTTCTGAGGCATCTGGCATTGGTGACTGTGGGAAGACAGAATACTGGGCTAGATGGACCACTGGTCTGACCCAATATGGCCATTCTTATGTAACACTTACCTAGAGGCTGGCTATTTTGCTATCGTATTTGTTGTTGGGGGGCGCGTGTTTTCATTGAAAGGACTGGAAACTTCACTTCACACTGATGGCATTGATTTAAAAAAAGAAAAAAAATCAAATCAAATTCAGATCACAGGTGAAATCCTGGCCCCACGTTGAGCTCAATGGGAGTTTTTCCATTAACTACAGTGGAGCTAGGATTTCACCCCAATGTGTAGGTAGGTGCAATTCCATTGATATCCTTTGTTATTTTCACTTTCAATGTTTGTCTGCTGTAGTTTATAACATCTTGAATGCAGGTACTTTTTAATTTCTGTAAAATATACAAAGTTCTAGCATTTGATAAATACTTAATTGTAATATCAACCCAAGCACTGACACTGACTCACTATGAGACTGTGCAAAAGTTACTTCAACTTTTCTGTGCCTCTGTTTCTCCATCAGTAAAATGGAGATAATACCGATCCACTTCATAAGGTATGATGAGTCTTTTTAATATATATAAAAGGTTTTGAGGGTCTCCAATGGAAAGCGCTGTCTAAGTGCTAAGTATTATTCACATTGTAATATGAACATTTAAATTAAGAACAAAATAACTGTTTGATATTTGATTGTTTTTATGTGAATTCTGGGACCAAGCATGTGGTGACATCACTGGTACCTGCAGTGAGATGGCTGCTTGCCGGATCGTTCTGCTGTTCCTTTGAGGGAGTACTGGTGGCCTATACATGGTACAACATATACAGACACACAAGAATGAGGGCATTTGCGCACACACAGAGAGCAATGAGTGTCTTGAACCTTAAGGTGAGGTTGGGATGTTCTTGCTTGGGATGTTCCTACATAAAAATAGCACCTTTTGAGTCAGGAGAGCTACTCCTAAGGGATGACACACCTACACTTTTTGCAGCACACTGTACTGCTATATACTTTAGTCAGCCAGAGAACTCAGGAACACAGCTCCACATCTTCTGCTCAGAACAGAGGCAGCACTCAGGGTTCCGTGGAAGGAAGGGAAGAGATAGATAGTGGAGTCAGTGGATGGAATTGCTGAAGAGCAAAGGGAAAATGTCAAACAGTGGGGAAACAGCAAAACGTGAAAGACTTGAGGTGGAGCAGGCAGAGAAAAGGTAGAAAAAAATGAAAGAATGATAAACAAAGGAAGAAAAAAATGATTTGGAAAAAAGGAGAGAAAACATGGAAGGAAAAATTAAATGAACACAGAAAGCAAGAAAAGCTGAATTTCACCGATTCAAATTTCTACATTTATTGTTTTTCCAGTATTGCCAAGCAGAAACATTAAAAAATTGAGAGTTAGATCCCAAGGATTCATTAGGTTGGCTTAAAAACCATGAGGGATTTTTAATGGTTACTTTATTTGTCTTTTGGTTTTTGAGCCTTTGGGGGCATTCAGGGCATATTTTCAAGTTTTTCTTAGTAACCAGGCTGCCCAGAAACATGCCACCACCACCCCCTTTTCTCTCTCTCTCTCTTTTTTTTTTTTAAAGTGGAAGCTGGGATTCTCATGAAACCACTTGTTTTACCAAAAGCCCCTGCTTCTGAAGACATCAAACACTACAAGACCTCCAGACACCTCTCTCCTCTGTAATCTCCACCCACTTAGCTCCCTCAGTCTACTTATAAGGTTTAGCTGCACATCCTCTGGTCAGGAGACAATTGGTTAGTCACTCCCCAGAGCAGAGCATAACTAAGTGGGTTCTTTCCTTTGCCTTGTAGATGATGGGGAATTAAAACCCACTAGAGCATCCTTTTGGATATGAATGAGGGAGCCTTATTTTTCTTCTCAAACCACATACTTGACAAAGGAAATTCTTAGAAATGGCAACCATCAATTCCAAGGGTGAAATCTCACAGCTCAACAGCAGAACTCACTAGTGTGCCATCAAGAGAGAGAACAGGAGTAAAGACATTAAATGAAATCCCAAGGAGGGGAGGGGGACATCACATGAGAAAAAGCACACATTCAGACCTACCACCTTAGAAGCTCTTTCATAAAGGTAGCATGATGCAAGACACTCATTAGTCAAGTAGCCTGCCCCACTACTTCTGAGTTTTGAAAGTCAAGCCTAAGTGAAAATATTTCTAACATCACAAACCAGATCATAGTCTCTGCCTGCTGGAGCTTGCATCAGCAAAACAGCCATGATAACACAAGCGAAACAATCAGAATTAATAGTAATATTGTTCTTGGACATTAGAGATTAGGATCACAGTTTGTATCACAGGCTATGTCTACACTACCACGGTAAGTCGACCTATGGTACGCAACTCCAGCTACGTGAATAACATAGCTGGAGTCGATGTACTTTAGGTCGAGTTACCGCGGGGTCTACGCCATGGGGGGTGGGGGGTCAACGGGAGAAAATCTCCCATCAACTTACCTTACTCCCACAGTATTCTTGCCAGCAAGTTAAAGAAGTATGGGCTGCATGAATGGACTATAAGGTGGATAGAAAGTTGGCTAGATTGTCGGGCTCAACAGGTAGCGATCAATGGCTCCATGTCTAGTTGGCAGCCGGTATCAAGTGGAGTGCCCCAAGGGTTGGTCCTCGGGCCGGTTATGTTCAATATCTTCATAAATGATCTGGAGGATGGTGTGGATTGCACCCTCAGCAAGTTTGCAGATGACATTAAACTGGGAGGAGAGGTAGATACGCTGGAGGGTAGAGATAGGATACAGAGGGCCCTAGACAAATTAGAGGATTGGGCTAAAAGAAATCTGATGAGGTTCAACAAGAACAAGTGCAGAGTCCTGCACTTAGGACGGAAGAATCCCATGCACTGCTACAGACTGGGGACCGAATGGCTAGGCAGCAGTTCTGCGGAAAAGAACCTAGGGATTACAGTGGACGAGAAGCTGGATATGAGTCAACAGTGTGCCCTTGTTGCCAAGATGGCCAATGGCATTTTGGGATGTATAAGTAGGGGCATTGCCAGCAGATCGAGGGACGTGATCGTTCCCCTCTATTTGACATTGGTGAGGCCTCATCTGGAGTACTGTGTCCAGTTTTGGGCCCCACACTACAAGAAGGATGTGGAAAAACTGGAAAGAGTCCAGTGGAGGGCAACAAAAATGATTAGGGGACTGGAATACATGACTTATGAGGAGAGGCTGAGGGAACTGGGATTGTTTAGTCTGCGGAAGAGAAGAATGAGGGGGGATTTGATAGCTGCTTTCAACTACCTGAAAGGGGGTTCCAAAGAGGATGGATCTAAACTGTTCTCAGTGGTAGTGGATGACAGAACAAGGAGTAATGGTCTCAAGTTGCAGTGGGGGAGGTTTAAGTTGGATATTAGGAAAACCTTTTTCACTAGGAGGGTGGTGAAACACTGGAATGCGTTACCTAGGGAGGTGGTGAAATCTCCTTCCTTAGATATTTTTAAGGTCAGGCTTGACAAAGCCCTGGCTGGGATGATTTAGTTGGGGATTGGTCCTGCTTTTGAGCAGGGGGTTGGACTAGATGACCTCCTGAGGTCCCTTCCGACCCTGATATTCTATGATTCTATGATACTCTTCTCGTCGGGGGTAAAGTACAGGGGTCGACTGGACCCACTAAATCAACCACTGGTGGACCAATCTCAGAGCATCAATCCCCACTGTAGTGTAGACCTGCCCTCAGTTTCCCCAGCTGTAATATGGAGATAATTCTTCCCTACGTCAGAAGAGTTCTATGAGGGCATGTTTGTTTTTGCCTTTTGAAAATGTAAAGCTCTACTTATGTGCTAACTACATTTATTATCACCTTATAAGCTCTTTGTGGCAGGTCTCTTACTGTGCATCTGTACAGCACCCAACACACTAAGGGCCCCATCTCAGTTCTGGGCCCTTTAAGTTCAATCACAACATTGAAAAATAATCATGTACACAATGGATTCAGAAGTTATTGAGCTTGATGCAAAAGTTACTGGGTGAAATTCTAGGGCAGAGGTTCTTAACCTGGGGTGCACGCAGTCGCTGGGGGTGCGAGATCCCCTTTCTGGGGGTGCGAGACATACCAGATTTTTTTTAGAAGGTAAATCATTGAAAGCACAAATTAAGCACAGGCACATAAGTACAACTACTTTGTTTAATCAAACCTATGTTTATATGTATATAATTCGCTCTCTTTCATTCTATGGTTATGATATATCTAGGTTTAAAGAACTGACCTATTTCAACTATTTTTGTTAAGGGGTGCGAGAACAGATTTTGAGAACCAAAGGGGTGCAGGCTGCAGTAAAGGTTAAGAACCACTGTTCTAGGGTCACTGTTATGCAGCTGAGACAAGGTGATCAAGATGATTTCTTCTGTAGCTCACGAAAGCTTATGCTCAAATAAATTGGTTAGTCTCCAAGGTGCCACAAGTACTCTTTTTCTTTTTGCGAATAAAGACTAACACGGCTGCTACTCTGAAACCATTCTTCTGCCTTTGAAATCTATGAATCTACAAAGTCCGTTCTCTTGGAACAAATGCTCAATATCGGAAGGTGGATTTTAACTGGGATTCTGATCTCTAGGTTAATCTAGTAACAGAGATCAGAATCTAGATCTTTTATTTTTTACAACTTGATCAACGCTTCCTGCACGGGTTCAACCCAAGTCACAATTCTGGATGAAATCTCAGCCCCTAAAACTTCATCCTGAGGCTCTAGCATCTGCTTCCTGACCAGGTCACAAATATCAGAGATTCAGCCATAGTTATCCAAGGAAAAACAGAAAGTGCCATGATACTAATAAATTATTAACTACAAATATAGAATAAATAGGACATTTAATATTTAACCTACCTGAAGCTACTAATGCTAAGTTCCTTGCATCTTATATGCTGGTATGTGAGGTGTTTTTAATAAGTATCTCCAAAGGTACTCTTCCAAAAGTATGTGGATGCTATTACATGGAGTACTTCAACTTCCTCAAAAATAAAAAAGCTCCTATCCTGTTTCTAAAGGCAGATAACTTGCTATCACATTTACAGATGCTAAACATATATGCTAGAAAGACATTCTTTGTTGTTTTATAGCAGTTTTAAGACCTTACAATGTAATCAAATACACTGAGCAAATACTGTAAGACAGCTAAAAAGGAGGCAAGCAAATTACCTCTACAGTATATGAAGAAATCTGGCCTACATTTTCAAGTGATGAGATTAATAGTTCCTCAATTTTTGAGTCGTTCAATTTGAGACACATTTAAAAAGAGAGTCATTTTCAGAAGGTGGTTATTCGAGACTTCTGAAAAATCAAGCCATCTTTAAGGTCTGGCAAGTTCAATATCCAAAATCATTAATCACTCTTGAAACTTTAGACCCACTGCACACTAGAATCTGAGTGTCTGGCTATGTCTACACTGCATACCAGCAGTGGTGGCAGCATGTAGAGTACTTTTAGCTGCATGAACCAGTGAAAAGCAAAATGCATTCACACTACAGTGTGTAACTACATAGGTCAATGAAGGGCTCTGGTAGAGTGAGGCAGCAGGGAAAGCCTTCAGTAGCTCCCCCATCCCAGTGTCTCTCTCTGCTGCTCAAGTCTTTCCCTGCAGAGGGAAAAGGCTCCTGGAGCGGGGAGACAGACGAGACACTGCCCTGCTAAAAGTAGCAGTGTAGATGGAGAGGCACTGCTTGAGGGAGTACAAAGCAGTGTAGGATAGACACACGGGTATGTTCCCACAGGCTTCATGCATGTCTTTACTGTACTCACCTAAAACTGTGCCTCACCTTCTAGGCTGCTATTTATACCTATGGTAGGGTGGCTACCTGTGTAAGTACTCCTCTATATGCTGCCAAAGGAAGTATGAGTTGTAGACATACCTTCTGTGTGACTATCTATTTGGCAGTTCCTCACAAGACACTAGACCTGCATGTTAGGTTAGGGTGAAAAGTGACAAGGTAACAGATCAAAAGAGTTTTCAAATTCATCTTGACATTTTCTGTATAAATATACACACATGCTTTCTCCTATGACATTTTAAAACATGGCCTTTTTCAGCCACACAAACAAGACACAGTAGTCGGATAAAATGATTTCTACAAAGTCACTGAATAGGATTGAAAATCTGTGCTGCATTAGGTTCAGCATCCTCACTTAATTGTTTAGATTATAGTGACATCTCATGGTAGTTTTATTGCTCTCCACTGAAGTCACAGAACATTCTGAAACAGGACGTGTCATTGTTTCCCAGATTCGATAACTATCATTAAGGAACAGGTCTTTGTGGTTTTGAAAAGCTTTTGTTTTAAGATGACCCAAAACATGGTCTCATTCTGGTTCCTTCACAATTGCCTACGATTTCTGTTTCACCCTTACCCTGGGGAAATGTGTCAAAGGGAAAATAGTCTTCCATACTGACGTCCGCCCATGATTATTAGAAAATTTATTTTAAGTAATGCAGGTGTAGTCCTCAATTCAAACCTACCCATAGCTGCTATTTGAGAATACAGGAAGTCAATGGAATAATTCACTAACCCCCTGCATATTAGTTCACTGTGTTCCTCCAATCCCAGGTCTGGGTCTTTTAAAGTGTATATCATTGCAACAGCTTGTGTAAAGCATCCATGTGCTTTGAATGCTAGAGAAAAGAAAACCTGTGATACACAAACAAAATCCCCAACCCAGCTATTGCATAAGGAAATACGGGTAGCCCCAGGGTTAGGGAAGTGTTATTGCAGTGAGACACTGTGGTTTGACTTCTGAACTGGCATAGTTTATATTGGAGGATTAAGACTCAACGTCTTGCTAACAAATATGCTCTAGCTCACCCACAAATTAAAATTGATACAGCAATCACTGGGTGAAATTCTGTGGTCTGGGTTGGGCAAGCAAGCAGACTAGATCGCCATCATGGTCTCATCTAGCCTTAAAAAAAAAAAAAAAAAATCTAAGAACCATTGTAGAGTCTTTTGTTTGTGCTGCTCTGAAGCTATGCCTGGGCCAAGTTAGAAATGGCACTGACTCTCCAAAAGGAGTTTTAGTCTAGTTCTTTTTCATTAAGGGAGTTCACAATGACACGGGCTGAAGGTGGATTTAAAAAAAAAAAATGAGTTTTTTAAATTTAATTTTTAATTTAAAATAAATACATTTTTTAAAAAAAATCAGCCTATTGAAAATGAAATTTCAAATTCTGACAACCTATGTTAAGGCCTAAACTTATTATAATCTATCAAAATCATTTAAAATTAAACACAAAAAGTGAATATTCATGTGTCAGAGAGCCACAGGATCTGTGCTATGCCCCAGCATTGGAATGGTCTCTTGGAGGAACCCTTTTAGTGTGCCAGACTCCCAAGGGTCTCACTCTTCCTTCAGGGTAGGCCACAAAGCCTCCCTGCTGCCTACACTGAGCTAATAGGCTCAAGCGCTCCCGCTTCACACCGTCAGCTCTCCTCAGCAAGTCCAACTGAGATAATCTCCTAGTAGAGACTTGTACATTCTTCAGGGACTAATGGTCCCCGGGCAGTATTTTCAGCGACAACCCAAACAGCATTTCAAAACAGTAGGATTTATTGGTCAAGCGGAACACAGCATCGGAAGTCCGCCTTAGGTTAGCCTTGAGTAATAAAGGTTAAGCACAGTCCATTCTGGTCAAGCCACAATTCACCAGCCAAGCTGTAATGAACTTATTTTCAGGCTCTAGGCTGTTCTATGCTTAAAATGCTGTGGCACAGCCGTAGCACTTCACTGACGGCATTACATATGCCAACAAGAGACCTTCTCCTGAATGCGTAGGTACGCCACCTCCTTGAGAGGCAGTAGCTAAGCTGGAGAGAGAATTATCCTGTCATCTTAATGCTGTCTACACTGGGGGTTGGTTTGGTTTATTAACTGCATTGCTCAGGAGTGAGGATTTTTCACATCCCTGAGCAATGTAGTTATAGTGACCTAATTACCTAGTGTAGACCAGGCCTCTGTCTCTCTCGGACTTTCTTCCTTAGGCCAGGTCTACACTAACACTTATGTCGGCAAAACTTATGTCGCTCAGGAGTATGAAAAAAGCCCTGAGTGACACAGTTACGCTGGCATAAGTGGTAGTGTGCACAGCTTCTCCTGCCAGCATAACTACTGCTGCTCATTGGTGGTTGTTTAATAATGTCAACAGGAGAGCTCTCAGCATAGAGCAGCTACATGAGAGATCTTACAGTGGTGCAGCTGCATCAGGATAGCTGCACCACTGTAAGCTCTCTAGTGTAGTCATAGCCTTAGTCAGTTTCCAGGTGTGAGTGCTCCCAGCTTCTTCCAGAGCTCACACTTTATTCCCCCACCTCACAGGCCCTTTTCCTCAAATTGGTGTCCCTGCTCAGCTTCCCTGCTGAGCGTGTCAATCAATGAGTCATTAGAGCCTGCATTGTCTCTCTGGGCACCTTGTTAATCAGTTTCAGCCAGTTTTATTTATTCTATTCATTCCAATCAGACAGGGAACTGACACACACACACCTATATCCCTCAGACTTTGTCTACACTATGCACCGTTAAGCGACACAGCTGTGCTGCTAAAAGGCCCGCATTGTAGCCGCTGTTTGTCGGCAGGAGAGAGAGCTCTCCCACCGACAAAAATCTTCCACCCCCATCTAGCAGCGGTAGCTTTGTTGGCAGGTGGGTGCTCCTGCTGACAAAGCGCCGTTCACACCAGCGCTTTTTGTTGGCAAAACTTGTGTCTTTTGGGGGGAGGGGATGTTTTATTCACACCTCTGAACAACAAAAGTTTGGTCATTTAGTTGTCAGTGTAGACAAAGCCTTAGTTTGCCTTGAGAGCAAACAATACTTCTCCCCCCCCCCCCCGCCCCAACTGGGTAGCAATGCAAAGAGTAGGGGAAACTGAGGCAAACAGCCTCAAAAATAATATTAAAAAATTCCCACTCCATCAAATCAAATAGTATATGTTTGCTGCCAAAATTTTAAAGAAAGTCAAACTATTAAACTGATGGAAGTCACTAGCTAAGCACCTAGAACCAGAGTTTGTTGAAGCGCAAAACCAGCTTTTAACAGCAGTAATCTCTCCTGCAGGTGCAGAGAATATTTTGTTCATTTCAGTTTATTCAATTAGTTCAGTTCAAAGACTAAAGCCATGTCTACACTACAGAGTTAAATCAACTTAAGTTACATCGATGATCAGAAACCACTGTAATTATGTCACTTATGCATGTTTACTCAATACTCTTTCTGTGGCAGAGTGCGTCCACAGTTGGTGATCTAGCACCGGCAGAGAGAGCAATGCACCATGGGTAGCTATCCCATGATGCAAATCACCACCTTCCTCCGCTAGGAGTTCTGGGAATGGATCACAGCCCATGATGCAGCTTTATCTGTCCCATAATGCCAGGAGCTTCTGTGTTTTGTGCCGTTTTTCAACTGCCCCTGTAAACTTTGTGCCCGCTATCTCTACGCAAAAGCATGGATCTTGCACTGCTCTCCAGTCTTATGATGAGTGTTATGAACAGTGTGGCTGATCCTGCAGTATTTCATGAGCTGCGAATCTGAACAGGAATCCATGGTGCTTGCCCTCCTGTGTACCATGGAAAGAAACAATTCAAGACTGAGGTTGGCATTCATGGAGCAGCTGCACTTGGTGGACTGTCACTATTGGGCTCGGGAAATAAGCACTGAGTGGTGGGATTGGTTTGTGATGCAGGTATAGGATGAGCAGCAGTGGCTGCAGAACTTCTGTATGCACGACGCCACCTTCCTTGAACTCTGTGCAGCGCTCGCCCCCGCCCTGTGGTGAAAGGACACCAAAATGAGAGCTGGTCTAACAGTGGAAAAGCGAGTGGTGATTTGTGTGTGAAAACTGGCAACTCCAGACTGCTACTGGTCAGCCACAAATCAGTTTGGAGTTGGGAAGTCCACTGTGGGAGTTGCAGTGATACAAGTGTTCAGGGCCATGAATTGCTTTTTGCTACAAAGGACTGTGACTCTGGGCAATGAGGTAATAGGATTCCTTAACTGCAGCAAGGCGATAGATGGGGCACACATCCCAGTTTTGGATCTTGCGACGGAGCACATCAACAGAAAGGGCTACTTCTTTACAGCAGTGCATGCACTCATAGATCACTGGGGTGGTTTCACTGACATCAATGCAGGGTAGCCAGGGAAGGTGCATGATGCATCTTCAGAAACATTGGCCTGTACAGAAAGCTGCATGCAAGGACTTTCTTTCCAGACCAGAAGATTCCAATAGAGGATGTGGAAATGCAGGATCTAGGGAAACCAGCCTACCCCTTACTCTCATGGCTCATGAATAAGGCTGCGAATTTGTCATGGAGGTCATGCACTCACAGTGCCCTCCAGAACCCTCCCACCAGCACCTGTGGCACCCCCCGGACCGCTCCCATGAGCATCTCCTCCCCCCCGCCCGCCCCCCAAGCACTCCCAAGATTTAGTCAGGGGTATAATACAAGTCATGCACAGGTCACAGGCTTTGAATTTTTGTTTACTGCCTGTGACCTGTCCATGACTTTTACTAAAAATACCTGTGACTAAAACATAGCCTTACTCACGAAGCTTTACTCTGGAAACCTTGACATCAGCAAAGAGCGCATCAACAATAGGCTCAGCAGGTGCAGAATGACCGTGGAATGTGTGTTTGGCAGATTAAAAGGTCACTGGCGCTGCCTTTTTGGCAAGTTAGACCTGAATGAGGAAAATATTCCCATGGCCACAGCAGCCTGCTGTGCTCTGCACAACAGTTGTGAAGCCAAGGGGGAAAAGTTTCCCCAGGGGTGGAGCATTGAGGTCGATCACCTGGTGGCTGATTTTGAGCAGCCAGGCACCAGTGCTATTAGAGGGTTCAACGGAGAGCTATTAGAATCAGGGAAGCTTTGAAGCAGCATTTTGACAATGAGCCCCAGCAATGTGTCTTTCTGTAATGAATTGAGCCAGGCATTGTTTACTTGCCACATTGAAAGACCACTGTAATGATTCCTGCCTGAGCATTAATTGTAGTCTGCAAATATGCCAACTGCCACGGTCTGCAACAGAAATTCAGAACCACCTGTACAGGTCACAAATAAAGATTTGCTGTCTTTGTAAGACAATTTTTATTAAACAGCAATATACAGATTAACATTTCTTACAAGAGACATGACAGTGAGCAGCACTCGCTGAAGTGAGGCTCTCACAGCTGTGTGCAACTCCAGTTGTCATAATGGAAAATGTCCCTGTGGCGAGTGCAAAGGGTACTGCGATGGGCCAGGAACATGAGAGGAATGCGTGCGTGGGGAGTTTGGGAAGGACAAGGAAGGCAGTTCTGTATGGGCTACAGAGGGAGCTGAGCATGCATGAGTTCCGCCTGCAGCGCAATCAGGGACTTTAGCATCTCTGTTTGGTCTTCCAGGAGCTTTATTATCCACTCCTGGCCACCTCCTCTCCTGGCTATCCATTTCTAGTTTTTTTTTTTTTTTTTATCATCTTTCTCCATGCTCTGTGCTCACTAAATCGGCCTGATCTGACAACTGCAGTACTTCGCAAAACATGTCCTCCTTACTCCTCCTCATTAACTTCCTTATTTGACGGAGATGCTCCACTGGTGTATAGGAGCTGGCCCTCCAGGCACATCTGCAGAAACAATACACATCAGTATTGTGTGTGCACTCACAGTCTTGAACCATGCCTCTTGCTCACTTTCCCTTGGCAAGCATGCAGCACTGCCAGAGCACTAAACATGGTGAGTTTGGCCCCAGGGGTAGGAAGAGGGCAGTGCAAAATGGGACAAAGGGTCTGGGTGATTTCAAAAGGGGATCAGTACAAGTGCCTAGGGACAGTATTCTGAATACTGGCACCGTTTTCCACAGTCAGGGGAATCAAAGCTGAAATCACACTACTGAGGGTAACTGAAGATGCAAGGGTGCATATCCCGCATGCGAGCCGCTTCAGACCAGTTCCATATATTGCTCACTTGTGTGCTGCTTTGGTTCCTGTAGAAGTACTTGTTGATTGGTGCGGCAGTTTCCTACAATGGGGGAAAAAACAAAGCAGCTCTGCCAAGGAACCTTTGGCAGAGGATTGGAGATTATCTGCAGGAAAGTTTCTTAGAGCTCTCTGCAGGATTCTTGGAAGACTTTGGTGTGCATTAAACTTTTCCGCAGGGCCTCCACTATGTAGCTGCACAGGGCAATGTGAAGCAGATGCAAACAGTTCCTAGTGTTAATTTCAATCCTTTCTCCCACGTGCACCATGAAAACAAAATAAAGGACACTTCTACCTCATGTAATGGAATGGACATTAGCAACATATCTTGAAGAACAGTTATGAAAGGCAGGTAACTTTTTTCTTCACGCGCTTGCTCATGTCGATTCCATTGTAGGTGACTCACAAGCAGTATCCCTTGAGGCGGGCTCAGAGTTCATGGTCACGCGGCTTGTAACATTGCTCTACCGAAGCCAGCATCGTCTTGGGCCTGCTGGATAAGTGCATAATGAGACGTAATCAAACTATTTACAAGGCCCAAAGGCTCAAAGACCAGAGAGAAAGAACTGCTAACCCTTAATAGGCAAGGGAAAAGGTGCTCTGACTAACCACCATGGGTGGTAAGAAGGAACTGAGAGGGTGTAGGGCTGGCAGTGCCTAATATACTGATGCATGAGCATGGCACTCAAGAGGGCGCCACAGCCGACCCTATGGATACCACAAAGGCAAAAATCTCTTACGACTGTGCACATGGGCGTGCACACACCAAGAATGGAATTGACATGAGCAAGCACTCGAAGAACTAATATTTAGGTGTTGACTAGAACATAGAGTCTAAGGCCAGAAGGGGACCATTATGATAGTCAGTGCAGGGGTTCTCAAACTTCATTGCACTGTGACCCCCTTCTGACAATGAAAATTACTATATGACCCCAGGCGGGGGGAAATCTAAGCCTAAGGCTGCCTGAACCCTGCCACCTAGGGCTGAAGCCGTCCGGCAGTGGAGCTGGGGCTTGGGCTTGAGTCCCTAGCCCCAGCAAGTTTAACATCAGCCTTGGTGACCCCATTAAAATGAGGTCAAAACCCACAGTTTGAGAACTGGTGAGTAGTCTGATTGCCTGCATAACACAGGCCATAGAACTTTTCAGAAATACTTTCTAGATCATATCCTTTAGAAAAAAAACATCTAATCTTGATTTTAAAACTGAGTGATGGAGAGTCCATCATGATCCTTGGTAAATTGTTCCAATGGTTAATTACCCACACTTAAAAATTTACAGCTAATTTCCCATCTGAATTTGTCTAGCTTCAACTTCCAACCACTGGATTGTTATAGATTGAAGACCCCATTATCAAGTAGTTTCCCCCATGTAAGTACTTATAGTCTATAATTAAATCACCCCTTAAGCCAGTGGCTCTTAACCTGGGGTTCATGCACCCCCTTGGGGTGTGAGATGCCCTTTCTGGGGCTGCGAGACATACCAGATTTTTTTTAGAAGGTAAATCATGGAAAACACAAATTAAGCACAGGGACAAAAATGAGTGGAGAAATGTCAGTTTCTTTGTAACCAAAGCAGTAATTTAGTTGAGGACTTCAAAAATAGAGAGTTTATCCTTTGCCTAGCGTACATGGCAGATGTATTCACACACCTAAATGAACTCAACACATCTATGCAAGGAACTGGGATGAACATGGTAATGGCCGGAGAGAAGTTATCTGCTTTTATTCGTAAACTTCCAGTTCCGATAAAGTGTGTTGAGAAAAGAAATTTCACTAACTTTCTTTTTCTTGAAGAAACAGTTGTTTCAGAAAATGAAGGAATGACCATCGCAACTGAAGTGACAAAGCATTTGCAACAGTTGAATGACTCTTTCCAAGGATATTTTTCCACTGGAGATCTTGATGTGGCAAAGAAATGGATACTGGATCCATTTCTTTTTAACTTGGATTCCATCAGCAATAGTGATTTGATGAAAGATTATCTCATTGAATTATGAGCCAATGGCCGAATCCGAATGGAGTTTGAGACAATGAAGTTTGAGAATTTCTGGTGTGGTCAACTAGCACCGTTTCCACAACCGGCGAAGACAGTGCTGGAGATCCTTGTGTCATTTGCAACTACACACTTGTGTGAGATAGGATTTTTATCACTCTTACACATCAAAACAAAGGCCAGAAACCGCCTAAATACTAGTGAGGACATGCATGTGGCTATTTCAAAAAACGTTTCTTGTTTCTCAAACATCATTGAACAAAAGCAACAGCAGAAGAGTCACTGAGCTGGTAAACTTAAAGTGTGTAATTTTTCATGTATTCTTAATTTTATTGCGAAATTAAAAATATATAATTCTCTCTCTTTCATTCTACAGTTATGATATAGCTAGGTTTAAAGAACTGACCTACTTCAATGATTTTGATAAGGGGCGCGAGAACATATTTTGAGAACCAAAGGTAAAGTAAAGGTTGCAGTAAAGGTTAAGAACCACTGCCTTAAGCTTTCTCCTTGTTAAGCTAAATAGATGGAATTTACTCTCTCTCTACAAAGCATGTTTTCTAATCCAATTTAGTAACATCCTTCTTGAATTGTGGACATCAGAGTTGAACACAATATACCAGCAGTGGTTGCAGCTGTATGTGTAGACAAGCCCTAAACAACAGGAGAAGAGAGTCGTTTTCTGAGGGCTGATTGCAAAGCCAGGGATTGTATACATGAGAAGCTGAAAGCCACCAGAAAAAGCCAGGACACAGCGAGAGAAGCCCTGGGAGGAAGCCACAGAGTAAGATTTTATTGGACAGTGTGATGGCTGGAAAGAGGCTTGGAATTGTAAACAAGCAAATGGGCTCTTGTTTGTTTCTGCTGTGTTTAGGGAAATAGGACTTTGTTGGTGCAATCATGTTATTTATAAAGAATATACACAAATACCTGGAATTTCATTAATTTCTCCTGATAATAGAACCCCAAGAACCCAAATACTGGCTAGCTGCTCAGCTCAAAAGGGGCAACAATATCAACAGAAATTTTGCATTGGGAAGACAGATGACAGAATATGGCCCTTATTAATATACAATGGTGGAGAGAGAAGACAAAACTTTAAAATTAGCATTTAATTTTTCTGATTTTCGTGAATGTTTTCCAAAGATTGGTTGTGATTCTTCAAACGTCTTCTCTGGCTCTTTGCTGCATCTCTGCTGCATCTCATGATGTCCGTTCTGTACATGTGTGCAACATATGCTCCAAATCCACAACCACTTGAAGAAAAACTGAATCCAGGACTAATCATCATTCCGGGGTTGTATTATGCCCTTCTTGTTGGATAAATGGCAGTGCAAACAAAAAAGTGTGATAATTAAAGTTTTCCACATAGGTTAGCATTGCTTGCTTTTATGGAATGCTGGGAATAAAAATATTCACTTTTACTTCCAACATGAAAATATGAAAAATCCATTTATTTTAGTAAGCAACCTCATTCAGATTTCGAAACTACGCCATTTTCATTCACAGTACAAACTCGTATGAATTTCTTTAAACTCTGTGCATTTTACGTTTTATAAGATTACCGATCTAAAAGCTGATACAAGAATAAATTTATTGTTGTAGAATTGTGATGTCCAATAAACCAAAATACAATGTCATGCTATGACAGTTCTGCTGATCGTGAATCGCAGCTGACACTATAGTAACATCACTTCACACACTTCATGAGAATTTAATGCTTTAAACATAAAACTGCCACTAAATACCGACTGTACAATTAGACAAGTAAACAAATACTCTATTAAATATCTTGCCCAAGGCCTGAGTTCACTATAATACATTAAAGCAGTTTTGATTTACAACTTCAAGCCCGAAGATCTGTACAGTGGTTAGAACTGCCTGAATTTTAGCACTTATGAGAACAAACCACTTCCAATTCAATATCAGGGACCCATTTATTCTATTGATTTTGTTGCAAGGACTGGAACATTAAGGGGACTTGGGGGTACTAATCCTAGTCTCTAAATGTCTTATGTGACTTCCTTGTACATCAGTCAAATCCTACTGGAAAGAGAGGTACAAAGCAGAATCTCATTGCAAACCAGATAGTTTGGAAGAATTTACCCGGAAAGCTGTTTCAAAACAGAAATTATTAGTAAATAAAATGCATCTCACACTGCAGAGAACATAAAACAGACACAGGGTTACACACACACAAACATTTTTACAGGGCATTTCTTTAACCTTGAACTGCACAAGCCAATCAACTCAAAAACACTCACAAATAAGTCTTCTCAAGTCCAAGACTGAGATCAAGTGTACATAAGCTTACTTGAGGAAGGAATGCTATTCCCTTTCTACTGCAATTCAGGTAGATATAGGCATACTAAACATATTTACACACAAATCATAAAGAAAGAAAATCATCTTTTTCCACATGGCAGATGGGTGACATTTGACTTCAGTCTAAACTCTCATTTCATTTTTGTTCTCACTGTGAAATGTAACCAATACAAGTGGTATCACGGCATCTAAATACATGTACGTACAAAGCAGGATACAAAATCATCAGCAAATGCATCTTTCCCTTGCCATATTTTTTTTACTTAAAAAGACAAATGCAGTATTTAAGAAAGTTGCAAAATAGTAACGTGTCACAACAATGTAGGTCGCTAGGAAGACAAGACTTTAAAGAAAAAAAATGTGTTTCAATACAGAGCTTGAAATATTTGACACCTATTTGCCCGAAGACCAAGCCTGCTCAGCCTCAGTGTAAAGTACCTGTACTGTCAAACCCCTCAAGACCCTGGTACTCCAAGGCCACATCTGTTTTATTCACATTACCACATCTTCCCTCCCTCACAACAGCCAGCTGTGTCCCCAATAGTAAACAGATACCCTACCCATTCCCCAGTTAAATTTGCCCTCCTTTTCAATAATGGATGCTCAGTACCTTTTTGCAAGGCTCCTCTGATGCTACTACCCTTCTGCATATACAAGAGGTCCTTGGTCTTCCACATAGGTGACTCCACTCCATATCTCCCACCCTTATGGGAAAAGCAGCAGCAGAAGCTCTGTTCCCTCCCTCCACTCTTGGATTCCTGAAAAAGATATCCACTCAGGAGCTACTCAACTCCCCCCTCCCAGGAAAGGAGTCGGCAGGTGCATGGCCCCCACTCAGTTCACTTGTCCAGGAAAACTTTCTACCAGCCCTAGTCGAACAGGTTCTTCAAGCCCTGTTAAATACTGTGGCCCCATTTAAAAGGCTAATTTGTTTTAATGATTTTGTTTGTTTTTCCACAGTATTCTCCAGACTTTAGAGTACAAAAGGGTCTGAACCAGAAGCCTGTGACTAGGCTTATAGTCACTAATTTACACTGCATGAGAGAACAGCAGGAGGACAACTAATGCTTGCACACAGAGGAAATGCATCTGTATTTCCCCAGTGTTTATAGTTTGTCTTTCACACTAAAAAAGTGGCAGTGAAGTGAATCAAAAGGGAACTTGTTCCCTCGTCCCTTTTTTGCTTTGATATATTGACTCCTGTTTTCAGTTCTAACAAAACGAGTTACAACACACCTGGACTGCAATCCTCGACTAAGAGCCAGACCCATGCAGAACTCTATTGCAGTCAATGGAGGTCTGATAGAACGAATGTAAGTGCAGGATTGGGGAGTTACCTAAACAAATGTACTTGATGCATGCAATGTTTGCACATATTTTTAAGTTCATTTCAGTGTTAAGGGCAGAAACATAGAACCTGCATTAATTATTCAAGGAAACATAACACCATTTATTTTACAGTGGATGATTATTTTGATGAGACAAATATAAATATTTTTATACATTGCCTAGAGCTAATATCAATTTCAAACCAAAATTTCCATTCTGTTTGAGGGCTAAATGCATGGAGAGGAGAAAAAAAGCAGATACAGAAAATAAAGAAGGGGCAGTATAGGTGTGACCCATCTTCCCGACTTACGTCTGAACCCATGGAAGTCCTTCCTTCACTAGGAAAATGGCAGGCCTGACCATCTTCTGTAACATTGTCTCTGTATTTCTCCCCCATCCTTTCCCTAATACCTCTGCAGATTCCAGATATATATGTTACTGCCGATCCAGTAGTATTAACTTTGGCCGCATGCTATACTACTGTCCACAGTTCAACCCGTCATTGTGGCTTGGAGGTGAGCAAAAGCAGCAGGAGATAGCAGAGTCAGCTTCATAAACACTCCCTCTTGTTACAGAGCCCAAGAAGCATTGCGGAGGCATAGAACTCTGGATTTTGGAAGCTATGCCTCATTTCACAGGGAAAACAAATTTTGCACCAAAGTGCTGCACAGAAAAAAATTCAAATTATTCAAGCCAGACAGAAACATTTATCCAGTATATTACCTGTGTACAATCTTCCTCTCTCTCAGAAATAAACCCTACAGGACATAAAAATAGTTTACAAAGAACTACCCTATACTTTGAATTGGAGATTGGCCCAACTAAAACCACGGACACAAAATTCCAAATTTTGCAGCTGTCCTCTCTCTCTAATAGGCTGAACCAAAATCCTAAATCTGAATGCCCCCAAACTCTATGTGTGGGATGATCAAGAGAACGGGAGTGCTCAAAATCCAGATTAGAATTTTTTGGCCTGAGTGCATCTCTACCTTGGATATCAGATTTTACAATAAACTATATTAACAGTGGTCATTTTTAACACTGTTTTATTTCCCACATAATTCAGGAGAATGCAGACTCAAGTAATGCTTCAAAGTCTTGCCTTAGATTGCCCTAATAAAGTACATCTCTCAGAAATCAGATGCACAAGTTCATTTATATAAAAAAAGAGACATTAGGATCACCCACAGCATAGAAGGTCATTAACCATATATGTATCGAAAATGTTCAGTTGTCCTACTATCGTTTACATTATGCTGCTAATTCAATGTAACCTACAATATCTACCAAAAATATCAACAGCACATACAATGTGCATTTAAAAAAAAAATTTTCACTGATCCCAGATATTTTAAAACAAAAGGACTAAGGCAGCAGCTATAATACACAGGTGTTTTTAAAAGATACATTTAACGTTTTTACTGCTTAAAACTGTGGAAATATAATTTAACAAAAATACAAGTCACATTTACAGCATAAGGCCCTTTGGTTTCTTAAGCAGCAAATGAAAGAACAATATTATTAGTGAAAGGCTTTGAAAAATAAAGTACAAGTTTTCTATAAAGAAAAGTTAACTAGTTCTTCCCTTCTCAAAATAGCCAGCTATAGTCTTCTAAATATTACACAAGAAGGTTCCTGAATTTTCTAGGAAAGAAAGAGTTAAAAGCAAACAGTAGAAAACTGTCAGACCAGAGATTCTATCACGGGCAAGCTGAACATCTACCTGTTTGGAAGCAGAAGAAACTACTGCTTAATTTTCTGGAGAACTTTATTAAATTTGGAGCAATACATTAAAAGGATTTAAAAGAGTTATCTAGTCACCAAATATATTCTAGTACTTACAGTTTTGCTTTTGAGAAGTCACTTCATATGCATTTGTCCTTCGTAAGAGTTTGACAGAAAAAAATCTGAATAATTTTTCATTTTAAATCAAGGCAATCATGGCAGACTGCTCTTTCACATAACTATACAGCACTAGTTTTGAGCAGTCCTCTTCAGTCTCCTCTAATATAGATGGAAAATGTTAAGTGACCCAAAACGTTTCCATGTAACTACGCAAAGTATATCCAATTTTGAGGCAGATCGTCTTAGCCACTAAAACACAGAAATATTTCACTTACAATATACATGATTGACTAAGTTACCTGCCACGTTTTAGCAGGATTTAGAAAGTCTTAACATCAATGGTACATGGCTCTTGCTCTGGTGCTAAAAATTGGGAATCAAAAATCACGAAGCAAGTTATAATCTAGCATGACTATTGGAGCAGTGCTTTTCTGTGTCCCAAACTTGCTTAGAGTTAATATCACAATTTCACCCCAAAAATCTCCATTCTGTTTTTAGTGAGAATTAGAATGATCACTATCATCACTTTATTCTTGTTGAACACTACTGCTGTATTAATCCTTCTCTCTCTCTAAGGGTATGCCTACACTACGAAATTAGGTCGAATTTATAGAAGTTGGTTTTTTAGAAATCAGTTTTATATATTCGAGTGTGTGTGTCCCCACAGAAAATGCTCTAAGTGCATTAAGTGCATTAACTCGGAGTGCTTCCACAGTACCGAGGCTAGAATCGACTTCTGGAGTGTTGCACTGTGGGTAGCTATCCCACAGTGTCTGCTGCCCATTGGAATTCTGGGTTGAGATCCCAATGCCTGATGGGGCTAAAACATTGTCGCGGGGGGTTCTGGGTACATATCATCATGCCCCCGTTCCCTCCCTCCCTCCCTGAAAGCAAGGGCAGACAATTGTTTCGCGCCTTTTTTCCTGAGTTACCTGTGCAGACGCCATACCACGGCAAGCATGGAGACCGCTCAGCTCACTGTCACCGTATGTTTCCTGGGTTCTGGCAGACGTGGTACTGCATTGCTACACAGCTGCAGCAACCCATTGCCTTGTGGCAGCAGACGGTGCAATAGGACTGGTAGCCATCATCGTCATGTCCGAGGTGCTCCTGGTCGCCTGTGTGAGGTCGATCAGGAGCGCCTGGGCAGACATGGGCGCAGGGACTAAATTTGGAGTGACTTGATCAAGTTATTCTCTTTAGTCCTGCAGTCAGTCCTATTGAACCATCTTATGGTGAGCAGGCAGGTGATACGGATTGCTAGCAGTCCTACTGCATCATCTTCTGCCGGGCAGGCAAGAGATGAGGATGGCTAGCAGTCCTATTGTACCATCTTCTGCCGAGCAGCCATGAGATGTGGATGGCATGCAGTCCTTCTGCACCGTCTGCTGCCAGCCAAAGATGTAAAAGATAGATGGAGTGTATCAAAAGAAATAGACCAGATTTGTTTTGTACTCATTTGCAAAACCCACCCCCCCCCGCCCCCTGTCTAGGGGACTCATTCCTCTAGGTCACATTGCAGTCACTCACAGAGAAGGCGCAGCGAGGTAAATCTAGCCATGTATCAATCAGAGGCCAGACTAACCTCCTTGTTCCAATAAGAACAATTACTTAGGTGCACCATTTCTTATTGGAACCCTCCGTGAAGTCCTGTCTGAAATACTCCTTGATGTAAAGCCACCCCCTTTGTTGATTTTAGCTCCCTGTAAGCCAACCCTGTAAGCCGTGTCGTCAGTTGCCCCTCCCTGCGTCAGAGCAACGGCAAACAATCGTGCATCTGAGTTGAGAGTGCTGTCCAGAGCAGTCACAATGGAGCACTCTGGGATAGCTCCCGGAGGCCAATACCATCTAATTGTGTCTACAGTACCCCAAATTCGACCCGGCAAGGCCGATTTAAGCGCTAATCCACTTGTCAGGGGTGGAGTAAGGAAATCGATTTTAAGAGTCCTTTAAGTCGAAACAAAGGGCTTCATTGTGTGGACAGGTGCAGGTTTACATCGATTTAACGCTGCTAAATTCGACCTAAAGTCCTAGTGTAGACCAGGGCTAACAAGATAAAGTGAAAGCCAAAACATTTCCCTTCAAAACCTTAGTCTCTTATACATGATTAGAGATATTTTCATTCAACACGGCTAAAAAACCAGCCTCTTGGATGCAACATAACTGATTCTTCCCATAGTGTGTCATAGTACAAATTAGGGTCATGCCAAATTTAGGCTATCCAAATCGACACCCCATCAGGATTTAGCACATATTGAACAGAGACTTGAGTATTGTGGGGGCACTAAACAATATAAATTAGCTTGTTACAACTTAACCATTTTTGTTCAATTTATGGAGTAAAATTACACAAATCCAAAAGCTATTCAGAACAAATCTCTGAACAATTATGAAATATTTAGCTTCTGCTTTTATGAATGGATGTATGCAGATTGATGTATCCTGACTTAAAACTTAAAACCCTGAAGTTGGGGAAAAAGGGCCAAGATTATTTATCACATAAGACAGCTTGACAATTATGAGATTCTATTGCATTACCAGGTCAGCCTGAAAATAAAATCTTTTTCCGGTGCAAGTCTTTATTTTGCTAGGTGGAAAGTTTCCCCAAGTCAAATTTTTATCAGTCATACAAAGATGTTAATCAGCTTACCCATCATTCAAATTGTATCAATCTTTGAAAAAGAAAGCAAGACATTTTACCCAAAAAGATCTTTTAAGTCATTGCTAGCTGAGCTGCTGTTTGTCATGGTGTTTGTTGGCTGTGCGAAGTTCTGAGGGTTAAAGAAAGGATTACCCTGCATACCAAAACCAGGTTGTCCTAGAGTGTTCATCTGTGGTCCCAAAACAGAACTGCTTGCACCCGGGGAACCTTGAGGGGGTACAAACTGAGTAAGCCACTGGTTTGGTTTCTGTTGTGACAATTGGTTCATACTAACTTTGGGTTTTTGAGGACCAAAAAGACTATCTAAAGCAGAAAGGTCTGGGGATCTGTTGTGTTGTGTCGGCTGTGAAACTCCAGATGTAGCACTCACAGGGCTGTAGTTTGGCATGTTGGCAGTTGGTACCATGTTCATCTTGGCCATTCCAGTTGCAGTTGGACTACTGAAGAAATTCTGGTTTGTAGTACCTGCCCCAAGGCTGAATCCAGAAGTCTGAAATCCCATATTAGTATTTAGTCCATTTGTTACGTTTCGCTTTGTGCTCTCAACAGGTGATAAAAATCCCATTCCAACAGTCATAGATGGGACAGAAGAGAAGCTACTTGAAGAAGCAACTTTAGGTTTGCTGATGGAATGGCTGGTCAAAGATGACATATTATCTATCAAGGTATCTGTCAAATCCTTTGTCTGCAAAACATACAAGTGTAGTTATGTGCTTTTGCTGCTTACAGACATACTAGCAACACTTTATTACATTGCTTCTGCAGTTAAGATACAAGTGGCCCTCTTTTAAACCCCAATTTTCAGAAGCTGAAATTACTTCTATCCCATGTTTCCCTCAAACTTGGCATAAAAGTTAATTTCTTTACCTTATACAAGGACAATTTGGTTATTTTGGTACTCAGATGTTTGAGTTGTTCCACAGATTTGGCATCCGAGTCTGGCAAATACTGTTTTTCTAAACTAACACTTCTGAGACTACTTGAGAAGAATTTTCAGCACAGCTTGAGGGAACTGAACACAACTGTTTCCATTAAAGTCAAAGTGAGTCACATGCCTAAATGCTCTCATACAGTATCATGCTGAAAAATATCTCTATGAAATATGTGCACTGAGATCCTTTAGTGTTTTGAAAAAGATGCACTAAGCATATGTTCAGTAAATAAATATTCTATACTATAAATTGCACATTTTCTATATGGGTCTAAATTTAGCCTTCAGATGTATGTACAACTCCTACTGAGGTCAATGAAAGTTGCTCCTATCTGAGGACAGGCATTTTGTCCTCTTCAAAATGCATTGGGCTGCACCAATATATATATTGGTCTGAAATCATAGAAGTTGCACACAGACTGAAAATATGAAGAATAACTATGATCTGGTTTTATGGTCTTTATCCATAGGCACAGGAGCGCTGAAACCCACTGTTGTAAATATGGGAGACATTCATTGATAAGCAAAGTGGGTATACGCAGATCAAAGGGTGTAAAAAAACAAGTCCATCCTAGTTTAGCGCTACACAGAAAAGGTTTTCAATAATATTTTTCATTCAGTAATGGTAGGGGGAAAAAAATCATTTTTTCCTTCCCACTCACCCCACAGGAAGAAGGTGTGTCAGGAAGGAAGAAAGACAAAGACAAAAAGGTCTTCTCCCCTCCGCCATGTTAGAAAAAATGGGGAACGAAACAATTCCTCCTGCCCAGAGTTTTTCACTAAACCTTTTCTCGACCAGCTCTACTTTGAACAGAGTTTAAATTAATCTCACATAAGAGGCGAAGCTACGTTTAAATGAAATTACTTTAATGAGATTTATTAAACTTTTAAAGAAAATTAAGGTACACAAAATATTTACATTAATATGTAAATCATGTTCTGACTATCCCACCAAAGTGAAGAAAAGGTTGCTGTAATATTCTGAAAGCAAGATGATAGCCAGAAAATATCCTTTGTTTGTATCTACCATCAACAGCCACAAACAAATCAATGTAACTTTTTCAAACACCACCACTGCAAGCTCTTCTTGTACCTAAAAATTAAGCTGGGTTTTTTTCCCTCTGTTGTACATCACCAGACAACAATAAAGAAACTTTCTGGAGTCATGTGAACTGACAGGGGACAAAACAGCACCCCAGAACAGATTCCCCAAGCAAGAAGCAGGCTGAGAATGAGACCCCAACTCTGGGTCCATGAATATTCTTCCAGGAGATATTGAAAGCACCCAAGAACCAGATTTCTGTGCCAGAAGAGGCTTTCACCTCAGGACATCAGTGATCAGGAGAAGACTTACCATGGAATAAACCATGTGGTGGCATGGGGCCCCCAATGACAGGGGGCCCCCCAAAGTGCAGGACAAATATCTGACAACCTGCCCCCAAATCCCGGCTGGCGGCGCAGCAGGGCTCAAGCAGGCAGGCTGCCTGCATGCCGTGGCTGGTAGCACCACGCCGCTCCCAGAAGTGGCTGGCTGCTGGCATGTCTCTGCGCACCCCTAGCAGGGGAGGGGAGGTGGCTCCACGCACTGCCTCTGCCTGCACACAGAAACCCACTGTCCCTCTCCCGCCAAGGGGCGCACAGAGATGTGCTAGCAGCAGGGCTAAGGCGGTTCCCTGCCCGCTCGGCCTCCCTTCTTCCATGCTGCTTCGCTCCGAGAAGCGGCCGGCACGTCACTGCGGCCCCTGGGGGGGGGTGTGTGTGTGTGTCTCCGCGCACTGCCCCCGTTCCGAGCACTGACTCCACAGCTCTCATTGGCTGGGAACTGTGGCCAATGGGAGCTGCGGGGGTGGTGCCTGTGGACAGCAGTGTGTGGAGACTCCCTGGCCCCCCACACCTAGAAGCCGATGCCAGAGAGGTGTGTGCACAGGTCGCTCTGGGAGCCGTGCCGCCAGAGGTAAGCACCTCCCCACTCCTGCATCCTAACTCCCTGCCCCAGCCCAGAGCCTGCACCCCACAACCAAACTTTCTCATTTACTTCCCATTACTTATAATATAGGAGGATGAAGAAAAAAAAGAATGAAGAAAGAGGTGGAGGGGGAGAGAAGATATGAGAAAATGCTTTTTTTTTGGCTGAGTCCCGAGGGTGGGGGAGGGGGCGCCTGAAAATGAAGCTGCACAAAGGGCCCCACTAACTCTAAATCTGCCACTGTCAGTGATATCATCAGGCTTTGCTTTTGTAGACTGAACTCCAGGCATTCTTTCCTTTATTGAGTGACTATTTGCTCCAATCTCATCTTCATCAGAACCTCTCTGATGCCAGCCTTGCTCTACCTACCCTCCATGCTCCTTGCTCTCTTCTGTCCTCCCTCTTTCCTAATCACCTTTTTGATTCTTTATCCTTAAATATCTCCCATCCTTCTATCCCTTTTCCTTCACACTTGCTAACTTATTTCCTCCCACCTTACACAGACACGACTTTAAAAAAGTGTAATGAACAGCATGCAAACCACCACTCTGCTTTGCTTATGTGCTGCATTCTTGTCCTCCTCCCTCCCTTTATTTTTATCTATTTAGGCTGTAAGCTCCTTGGGGCAGAGACTGTCTTCCTGTAAGCTCCTTGGGGCAGAGACTGTCTTCCTGTAAGCTTGTATTGTACCTAGAACAATGGGACTCCAAATCATGATGTTGCCTCTGGACACTACTGCGTCATAAATAATAAATATAATTAATATTGCTTTTGAGGCACTGGGCAGAACACAAACACAATTTGTTATTATTTAGCTACATTGACTCT
This sequence comes from Natator depressus, assembly GCF_965152275.1. Classification (NCBI taxonomy): domain Eukaryota; kingdom Metazoa; phylum Chordata; order Testudines; family Cheloniidae; genus Natator; species Natator depressus. The sequence continues at coordinate 262,714,291 of NC_134234.1, forward strand.
ATGGTATTGACACTACTGAAAACAGGGAGTAGGGGAAGTCAGTAAATCAAGAAGGTAAGAAATAGAAAATGATCACTTTCATAACACATACAGAATTTGCAAGGAGGTAGGGGCAAGGTTACCATGGAAACTGTTCAGTAGAGATCTTTTCTCACCTGTTTGACTGGAGCTGTGACTGCATGTGATTGAGGCTTAAGTGGTTGCTGGTTTTTCAATTTTTGTGCCTGTTCTTGTTCTTTTGCTAACTTTTGTTTCTCTTCAAGTGTAAGTGATACCTTTAAAACACAAAGCATTAGCATTAACATTGGACAGTATGTCTCATGACTAGTTACTTCATTTATAATATATGAAATCTAAATGATAATGCTAGCTATTTAATGATACAGTACATACTTTTTATTCCAAAAATAAACTTCATTTCAAAACTAGCTAATGTTGCTAAGTGACAAAAACTTATCATAAAAACCCACCACATTTAGAAAACCCAAGTAGTTAAAAAGCAAGGAAATGAATTAAGGATATCATAAAACTAACACTGCCTATATAATTTCTCACTGAGTATGAAGAAATGGCTATCACAACACAGCTGCCTTACCTCTGAACCATAATTTGCTGGGTTTTTAAAGAACATATTTTATGTAGGTATTCTATTTCAAGGAATAAATGAGAAATATCAGCTAATATAATCTGACAAAACTGTGAAGTTGTAATTGGTGTTTCTTGAGAATAATGTATGTGTAGTTTAATAGTCAAATCTAAACTACCAATTTACTGTAAAATTAAGTTTGTATCTGTGGATTGTCATTTGAACTCAACAGTGTGTCATTAATATAAAACAGAGACAAGGTAGGTAAGGTAACATTTTACTGGACCAACTTCTGTTGGTGGAAGGTACAAGTTTTTGACCCACACAGAGTTCTTCAGGTCTGATGAAAGAAATCAGAGTGTCTGGGCTAAATATAAATTAACAGTTGGCACTCTGACTGCTTTCCCCAGACCTGAAAAAGAACTCTGCAGTTTTTATGTTCTTACCTCTCATCTCTCTGGGACCAACATGGCTACTACCACCCTGCAAACGAATTATAGAATTATATAATTTATGTATTTCTTTTTCAAAAGGGTTCTGTACTTATATTTTGAGATTGCTGAAGAAAGCTTTTAGGATTTAAATTTAATTTTTGTTGATGATGGGCGGGAACCTCCTTTGCAATCTATTTCAAATGAAGGAGATGATTCAGAATATTGGGGGGAGGGAAGATTATATTTCTGAATTTCTTTTGGCTACTAATATAATTATATAATTATTAGTAGCTGAAAGAACCTCAGATAGAGTATCAACTCTAAAACCAAGCAATTTGGTTCCTTTCATTTTTTGCCTCCTTTAGCTTTTTGCCATCATGTTTGTGGTCTCAATTTTTTAAAATTTGCCTCTGCCTCCTAATCCAGCATTTGGTTTTTCTCTACATCCTCTTTAGTAACCTTAGGTTAAGGTTGCCTGAGGTAATGTAATAGAAAACGCAAATCAACTACCTACATTTTGCTATAAAGTTTTGTTGGTGGTGAAGTAGGAAAGAAATTAGTTAATATTACTTGCTGCTTATACTGCTGGTGTCACAAACAATGTCAGTTTTCGGTAAAACTGTTTCAAAGAGACTCAGGAACATAATGAAGAATTTAAACATTTCTCAATGCTCCTCACCATGTGGACATTCAGAGTGCAGTGCTGAGGAAAACTGATCAGTTATTCTCTTTACGCATTAAAATGTATGATAGGTGTTTACATGCGTACTTTTTCATACAATACAGGCCTTTGGCTTCCAACACATCTGGATAACAAAACACCTTCAGAAAAAGAGCTTACCTTTTTCTGTTTTGATGAGAGCCCATTTTCTTTACTATGTGATCCACTAGTTGGAACGTCATTTCCAGCACTGTTAAACACCTTGTCAATCTGTTCAAATTGAAAAAGATTATCCATGAACAATTTTAAATTTTGTAATTTATGATTAAGATAAACCAAATATTGCAGAGATCATTTCAAATATGATGCCTGTGTGTATGCAAAATATTGTCTCTTACCTGATTACTTGTACTATTAGATTTTGTCTCTTCAGATACGTTCATTTGATTAGTTATATCCAAAGATCTGTAGTACAGAGTACAAATATTACAAAAAGATGGATCCCAGTCAAAGCAATGACCCTAATTCAGCAAAGTTCATAATTCTACGAGAATTAACACAGAAGAAAACTTTTCTTATCACAGCACTGTTGTATTTAGAGTGAGCGTGCATGCATGAGACACAGATTAGAAAAGGCAGTATTTAAAATTGTAGAGAGTTATTTAATGCCAATTTCAAATACTTTGTTTCTTTCCTAAACAGGAATAGATATGTATCGCTAGTTTAGTTAAATTGATTTAAGCCCATGGTAAATCCCATACAATATCCCTAGAGTCTTCAGTAAGTTTTGTTCATGAAAGAACTCATTTTCTCCAATGTAATTTTTCAGTCCTCAACAACTGTTTAAATATATTTTCATACTCCAGAACTGTACTAAATAATGGAGATCTATAGTGGATTACCATATTGCATGAATTAGCTAGGAAACTGGAAAAAAAATCCCACTGACAAATGTGGTTTAATTTTATTACTGTACAATTACTGAAAAAGTATTGTATTATATTTTATAAAACTAATTAATTTTTAGCGACAATACAAGACCTCAATACAGGACTCAAATCTTTGCTGAGAAAGTGGTGGTGGGGAAAAAGACTGTCCATTTGTGAGAATGATCAATGATTGAATTAGGAACTAGCAAGGCTCTATCGCATGTGCTGCTACAGCTAGAGGTGTTTCACATTTGCTCATACAGGTGGAACTGAACTTCATTACAACACACACAAACACACACACACACACACTTACTTTTGCTGTTCTTGCATAATATGAAGTTGTTCAAGTTTGGTCTTATGTTCAACCTCCAATCTACTAAGCATATCTTTTATGATAGAAATGAAGGAATTAAACTATAAAGGAAATGGGTGAAAAGTTAAGATTTTGCATTGTGATGGTAAATATATAAAAATGTATTGTGTTCTAACATTATTTATTGCTAGAAATCCAGCTATATAGAACTTTAAACAATTGTTCAGTATAAAACCTATATTAGGTATGCACAGATACAGGAATATTTCTAAAATTCACGTTTCTTAAGTGTGTTTTTTTTTTTACAGCAATATATTTGCATTGCTACACTACTGGCAACACTTGTAAACAAGCTGTGAGTGGAAACATTAAGAATGCATTCTAGCTTTTGATTTGTATTGTTTTAATGTTAGGTGGTTAATTACATTACCAGGACATTTAGAAGACATCACAATATTACTCCATGGCCCTTTTGTTTCTGATGCTTTGATTAAATCCCATTACATTTTGTCCTGAATATTTTATGGCATATTTGAATGGTATCGTATGTTTCCTAATGTAACATTTTCCATCAGCCTTATAACGTTAATCTTGTTTAAATTTTTCCATAGTGTTTATATTCTACATGCATCATCTGCAAACTCAGACAGGTTTGTAGTCAGTCTCTTGATTAAATCATTGTGTAAAAACAACAGATGAGTAAAAGGAGTATGGGTCAGGGAAGTGACATGCTGACTTCAATTCCTCTATTTTTAGTCCCACGGTTTGAAATATTTATTACTTACTTTTTTGAGTGCTGACATTCTGGCTAGAAAACCAGAAATGCTCTAAAATGCCAGAAAGTAAATGTAGGTCTGTTAGATGTTATTCTGAACTACATACTCTCTCGTGCCTCTATTAACGATAAGTCAAGACTGTCAGCTGATAATTTCTTACATTTGAAGGTATGTAATTCAGTGACTAAACTATACTGGATTTTATTGGCAAATATTAGTGAACATATTCTAGAAGCAGCTTTAATTTAAGATAACTAATGGATGCAACAGGTTTAGCGATGAAAACATCTTTAGAATCTTAAATCAGAATTATTGACCGGATCCACTATACAAATATTGCTCTTTAAGCCTATCAATTCTGACAATATCACTGTAAGCATTTATCATTGATTATAGTCACATTGAAATGCACTAACATATAAACTATTTTGTCAGAGAACTATGTTAATTTTGTAACTACTTCTAGACCAGCTCATTAGGTAAAAGTGTGCAAAAACAATTAAAACTGTGTTCATACCTGATTGAGATTAAGATTGTTCTCAATACTAAGAGGAATTAGATGGGGCAATACTTTTCCTGCAAGTTGTTCTTTGGTAATTCCCAACTTCTTATGAGTAAATGTACATTTGTAAATACCTGGTATAGAACATTAAAATAGCAAGATCGGTAGTTTAGTAGTTAATATTGTGAATGAGCTCCAAGAAAACTATACATATTGTACGTACTGATAATAAAATTGAACACGGGACTCAAAGAGGTCAGACTACCAGGGAAAAATCTGTACATAAAGAAACTGATTAATTAGAATTCGTTAGAAACTGATTTGCAACTAAACACAAAACTAGAAAATACAAAGGTGAAGGACTGAAGTATTGAACTCCAATGTAACCTGGGTACAAAAAGACATGGTTTCCTAACAGGGGCGGCATTTCAGATTTTGGTGGTGGTGGTGGTGGGACTTTAGGCAGCTGAAAACTCTAGGATTTGTGCGGGGTTTGGGGGCAGATAATTTAGAAATTATCTGATAGGAGCACTGTATCTAATTCCTATATAAAAAAGAGAATAAAATAAGTATTAGACCCTCTCAGCTCTAATACTAACATGTTCTCACATCTTGTGTCAAGTCACTTAGACATTGGTTAGGTTTAAAATTTTACTATATATTCTTACTTTGTTACTAACTCATGAATACAGCAATTGAAACAATTGTAGAAAAATCTAGATTACTTTCTATCACTTTTTTGCAGTTCACCAAGCTCGGAACAGATGATTTAATTTTGGAAACAACTTACTAGGCCAAGGCCCTGTGAGTTTATACTGCACTTGCCTGGGGCTCTAGGGGTTCTACTTCCATTTAAAGGCTAGTTACTTTCCAGAAAACTCTTAGACACAACACTACAGTGACTGAGTTGCAGTTCTCACTGGAGAATATTTAAAACCAAACAGCAAGAACATTCCACATTTTCAAGTTGAGAAAAAAATTGAGACTTCGGAGGTATATCATGGCCACTGCAGGCAGGAAAAGAAAATAAACAGGCACAGGAGCTCAGGGCAGCTCTTCCTCTTGAAAGAAAGTTGGAGGGTCAAATCTTCTAGTCCTTTATCCAGTAAAACTTCTATTGCCACCAGTGCCTCCACTCATAGATATTAACATGTGCTTAATAACTATACACTTCATACTTAAAATATCTAAGACATCTTATCCAGGGCTACACATTTTATACACATTGGCTCAGGGACAACATTTTCTGGCATATTCTGAACACTGCTGAGCACACAGATGGTCCCCAGTGAATAATACAAATCAATGTCACAATAATAGTTGACTTTATGGACTCCGTGGATGCAATTTTTGTCCTTTGTTCTGGAATTGGCCTGGATACAGCTGAAACCCTAAGAATTTGAGGTATAAACACATCTGATACTTATATGACACTTTCTGATTCCTTCCTTTTCTTAAACTCAGAACAAAAAATTATTTTTCTTTAAAATGTAAAATTGCACAGCAGCCATTGCGCTACAACCCAGCATGGGGCAGAACTGTTACCTCTAGGGAATTAAGTGATCTCCTCTCATCTGACTTTCATTCTCCATCCTTCCTGACCTCTGTGCTGCTTTTCATGCTGTCAACCATGACATCCATCCCAACCACCTGGGACCATCTGCTGGAGTCTCAGAGAGCTGGCCACCTTGGTTTTGCTCCCATCTATCAGAGTCCTCTTTTTTGCAGCATGCAGGAGAGAGATAGGCTGGTCTGCTGGATAGGGAGCTACCCCTGAAAGACCTGGGTTCTACTCCCCCCATGGACTTCCTGTATGACCTCAGGCCAGTGCCTTAGGGAAAGAGTTTCAAAAGCTTTTAGGAACCCAAAGGTGCAGCTAGGCATCTAGTGGGGTTTACAAAGCACCTAACCTTCTAGGCACTTTTGAGAATCCCACTAGGTGCCTAAATACCTTTGAAAATCTGGTCTTCAGTCTGTATGTGCCTCAGTGCCCCTTCTGTATAATGGGGATAACAGCACTGCTCTACCTCACCGAGGGGCTGTGAGGAGAACATAAGAACAGCCATACTGGGTCAGACCAAAGGTCCATCAAGCCCAGTATCCTGTCCTCTGACAATGGTCAATGGCAGGTGCCCCAAAGGGAATGAACAGAGAGGTTATCATCAAGTGATCCATGCCCTGTCACCCAATCCCAGCTTCTGGCAAACAGAGGTTAGGGACACCATTCCTGCCCATCCTGGCTAATAGCCATTGATGGACCTATCTTCCATGAATCAATCTAGCTCCCTTTTGAACCCCATTATAGTATTGGGCTTCACAACCCCCTCTGGAAAGGAGTTCCAGAGGTTTATAGTGCGTTGCGTGAAAAAATACCTTCTTGTGTTTGTTTTAATAGAAATAGGTTAAACATTGTAAGGCACTTAGATACTATGGTGATGGGACCACATAAGTCCCGGTGAAGATTTAAAGGGCCCAGGGCTGCTGCTGCTGCTGCAGTAGCAGCGGCTGGGAGCCCAGGGCCCTTTTAAATCGCTGGGCCCCGGGGCAACTGCCCCTTTTCCCCTGCTTCCCTGTCGGCAAAAGAGGAGCAACATTAAAGTACTGCCGTCAGCTGTGTACGGGCCCGTACCGGTGGCCACTTCTTACCTGTATGCTATACCGGCCCACTTTCACCTCTGTACTAACTGTAGTTAAGAGCTCCACCTGGGGACTTGCACACCTCCTGTACGAAACTTGGGGGGGGGGGGGAAGGCTCCCACCCCCCCCTCAAATGGTACCCTGACTTCCTAACATTCAGAACAAAAGAAAGGAGTAACTGGGTGGCTCAAGGTAACTTGTGGCTGTTGAACCCAAGTGACACCCATATACTTAGAGTTCAAACCTGCCCCTGGCAACCGTGAAAGTTTTGCTGTCTACTTGCTTTCTGGAGGGGTTCCTTCTGGAAGCTTAGGCCTGTATTAATCAAGAGGTTTTCACAGTTTATTTCTACATACCACTCCCAAATTAAGGCTTTATTCTCCACTGTGTCTGAGCAGAGCTTGGGAACAGTGCAGATGGGACATCAACAGGGAGATAATTATGACTCCCTTATTCTCAGCCAGCTGAGATCAGTCATAGCTGAGCCTCATTGTATGCCCCTCCAGATATACCCCTGCGCTGCTTTCTGGGGATATAAGTGGTGGAGCCACCCATGGCAATAGAGATTCCCCTCTGCAGAGGAGGAATTCTCCTGGGACATTTTCCAGTCATTTTGAGCTAATTTTGTACAACTTAAGTGTCACAAAGTAAACTTGGTGGATCAGAGAACCCAGCCCATTAGTGTCCAAAAGAAACTGCTTAAGAGAAATGCAACTGGGCAGTGTAAGGGGATTCTTTGCTGGACAGCAAAGCTATTTGGGAAGTCCAGTTTTACAGCTTCACTACTGAAGAGGAAACAGGAGGTGACAGGGATTTATAGTGCTCTCTGGCAGATTCTCTGCAGCTATGGAGACCAAGGACCCATAGAAGATCCACAGGTCAACAGCTGTGGAGGATACTTGTGACTGAACTGAGCCCATAGACTACAAATACACCAAACAGAGGAGCATTGGGAATACAATTTGGAATAAAAGAAAATCTCTGAGAAATCCAAAACAGCTAATAGGCTTTTACATAAATTGTTAGCCATGGAACACATACAGCACTTCCAATATGCCATATAGAGATTACAACAACAAAACTAACAGGAAGGGAAATTAAATATTCATTACCTAAAATTCCCATAAGCACTGCAGGTTCCTTGGATGGAATTTGTTGTAGAAAGGGCAGAATGTCATCAAGTACAAACCATTTATCCAAATATTCCAAAATCTTTCCTAAGCACACTAAGGAGTTCACGCGGACCTATTAAATATGTAACAGAAGTTAAGTAGCATCTCTAACTTCTATTTTTGACTAAAAATAAACATTTTAAAATACGTGAATTTTAAATCTTTATAAAAACAGATAAGATTTTTGTATTTAAACTTATATTTTAACAAAAGTGTTAAGACAGACTAAAATAACTGGACGAACTACATTTTTACAAGATTGAAATAGATAGACCCCAAAGTCCTCTAATACACAGTTATGATTAAACATTATTGTAAAAATAACATCTTGAACCACAGAAATGTAGGGCTAGAAGGGACCTTGAGAAGTCATCAAGTCCAGCCCCCTTACTAAAACAGGACAAAGTAAACCTAGACCATCCCTGACAGGTGTTTGTCCAACCAGTTCTTAAAAGCCTTCAGTGATGGGGATTCCACAACCTCTCTTGGAAGCTTATTTCACCACTTAACTACTCTTATAGTTAATATGTATCGTAAATCTCCCTTGCTGCAGATTGAGCCCATCACTTCTTGTCCTCCTTTCAGTGGACATGGAGAACAATTGATCACAGTCCTCTTTTATAAACAGCCCTTAACATGTCTGAAGACAGTTATTAAGGTCCCCACTTCAGTCTTCTTTTTTCAAGACTAAACATGCCCTGTTTTTTTTATCCTTTCCTCATAGGTCAGATTTTCTAAATCTTTTATCACTTTATTGTTCTTCACTGGACTTTCTCCAATTTGTTCACATCTTTCCTAAAGTGTGGCACCCAGAACAGGATGCTATACTCCAGCTGAGGCCTCAACAGTGCCGAGCAGAACACATTCTTACATACAAGTCCTGTTAATATACCTCAAAATATTAGCTTTTCCCCCCACAACTGCATCACATTGTTGACTCATGGTCAATTTGTGCACCACTATAGCCTCCACATCCTTTTCAGCAGTCCTCCCATCTCACAAGTTATTCCCCATTTTGTAGTTGTGCATTTGATTTTTCCTTCTTAAGTGAAATACTTTGCACTTGTCTTTATTGAATTTCTTTCTTGAATTGTAGATTTCTGACTAATTCTCCAATTTGTCCAGGTTGCACTTTGTAAGCACACACTCTGCTCCATTATCCAAGTCATTAATGAAAATACTGAATACAGTACTTGAACCCAGGACTGACTCTCCACTGGGACTCCACTAGATACACCCTCCCAGTTTGACAGTGAATCGTTGATAACTAAGTATGGTCTTTCAAACAGTTGTGCACCCACCTTATAGTAATTTCATCTAGCCACATTTCCCAGGTTTGCTTATAAGAGTATCATTTGAGACTGTGTCAAAAACCTTACTAAAATCAAGATACATCATATCTACTGCTTCTCTTCTGCACCTCACCCCACCCACTAGGTCAGTTACCGTCAAAGAAGGAAATTAGGTTTTTAGCATGATTTGTTTTTGACAAAACCATTCACTTACCCACCTTATTTTACTCTAGGTGCTTACAAATTGATTGTTTAATCATTTGTTTCAGTATCTTTCCAGGTATCAAGGTTCAGCTGACTGGATTCCCCATCCTCTTTGCTCCCCTTTTTAAAGGCAGGTACTCTCTGTTTTCCCTTCTCCAAGTCTTCTAGGACCTCACCCATCCTCCATGAGTGTTCAAAGATAATTATTAATGGTTCAAAGATTTCTTCAGCTAGCTCCTGAAGTACCTTAAGATGAGTTTCATCAGGCCCTGCTGACTTGAATGCATCTAGTTTATCTAAATATTCTTTAACCTGTTCATTCCCTATTTTGGCTTGTGTTCCTTCCTCTTTGTTGTGAATATTAATTGTGTTGAGTATCCAGTCAGCATTAAGATAGGCATTAAACAACTCAGCCATCTGGATGTCATCAGTTATTAGGTCTCCTTCCCCGCGAAGTAGAGAACTTACACTTTCCTTCATCTTTCTCTTGCTCCCAATGCATTTAAATAAGCTCTTCTTATTGCCTTTTTTGTCCCTTGCTAGGTGTAACTCATTTTGTGCAGCCTTTCTGATTTTGTTCCTGCATCCTTATGCTATTCTTTTGTACTACTCCTTATCAATTCATCCATGTTTCCACTTTTTGTGGAATTCCATTTTGATTTTCAAGTCATCAAAGAGCTTCTGATGGAGCCATATTGCCTCTTACTATTCTTCCCTTCGCACTAGAATAACTTGCTGTTGTGCCTTTAATAAAGTCTCCTTGAGAAACTGCCAACTCTCCTGAACTTCTGCATCCTTTAGATTTTCTTCTCTTGGGACCTTACCTACCAATTCTCTGAGTTTATTAAAGTTTGCTTTTTTGAAGTCCAATGTGCTTATTCTGTTGCTCTCATTCCTTCCTTTCCTTAGAATCTTGAAATCTATCATTTCATGATCATTTGCACCAAAATTGCCTTTCATTTTCAGATTCATACTCAATTCCTCCCTGTTGGTCACAATCAAGTCTAATATGGCTGTCCCCCTCATTACTACTTCCACTTTCTGAAACAAAAAGTTGTCCTCAATACATTCCAAGAACTTATTGGAAATTGTGTGTTTTGCCTTATTACTTTTCCAACAGATATGTGGGTGAAGTCCCCCATTACTACCAGGTCTTTTGTTTTGAATATTTCCATGTTCCATGCAGTGTATATCCTCCACAACCCATTTGTTTTGCTGAAATGTCAGAGCAAGTTTATTTTAATTTCCAGTACTAAACATAACCTGCTTGGGGAAAAACAACACATTGAAAATATTCCATTTTGCAAGAGACCGATTCTGATATTAGCTCTTTTCCGTTATCAAAAATTAGAGTGGGAAAATATAGACTGTACTACTCTGCAGTAGAGTTCATCGACTTGTGTTTGATATAGTCCCCCAACAGAAAGTGTATTAGAATTAAACTAATTCCACACTTGATATTATGCACTAGACAAACTATAATAGAATTTAGTGTTCTGTTGTGGTATTGCCTTTGCAGTGATCATGAACAATACATTCTTGCTATAGTTTACTAAATTAAGCAGATGTCACTGAGAGTGATACAGAACCATAAGTGTGTACAAGTCACAATGTAGAAACTGGAGGAACCTGCAGTATCCTGCAGGACTCCTTCCCACACATCACAGCTTATGTCTTGGATTTCCTCAAAGAATAAGAAATTTGCTCAAAGAATAAGAATGGTTGCTAGGATGATTTAAACACTGCTGCTTTGCTTCAGAAACCTTTTCTGAACATAGATAAGGCTCAAACAAATATTAGGATTTTTTTTATAATTGGTGTCTAAAAGTTAGGATCCTAAGTCCATATTTAGGTACCTAAGTTACTTGATGGGTACTTCATTTTGAAAAATCTCTTCATTCTAATCAGAGAATCAAATAAGGCTTAATGCAGTTCAAAAAGTATGTGTGAAATCTACTTAACTGAAATGGCATATTACTTTATCAAACAGACTCAACGCTGAATGCAAGAATACCTAATCACTTCAATTATTCACATTTTTGACAGGACATATCTAAAATGGGGAATAGGGGGAGAAATCCAGAAAACTACTTTGAAAGTTTATATAATTCATATCAAGGAGCACTAGACAATTACTTTTCACATTAGCTAGTTTTCTCATATAACATAAAGAAGTATATAAAAGGAAAATCCAGAACAGTTCTTTTTAAAAACAAAAGAAAGTTTTGCATCACTGAAACACAAGTGATTGCATATTGGTTACTGAACAAACAGCAATACTTTTAGAAAAACCTGAAGTGAATGCACACTATTATGCTGGAGTTGCTCTGTTTTCTGTACCAGGCTCTTGCTTTCCAGCTGCATGTTGATAATAATTAAAGCAACAGAAAAGCCAAAATGATCTGAGCACTATTTTAATGTTTTGGGAGTAGGGGATGGAGAGATCAAGAACATTAGTTTACTTACAGCAAGAGAGGAAGTTTGCAAACATGCATTTTTAATTCTTGGTATTAATGCATTTTTCATTGATGAGTAGTCTATTAGGTTGGCAAACGTAGGAATTATGTTAAGGCAAAGTTCCTGTAAATAAAAAAAACCACAGGAGTTTTTAAAAACTTCACTTTACAGTAAAATTAGTAATATATATATATACTGTAAGAGCAAAAATATTAGTTAAAACGTTCTCAATCCTCCTCTTCAACACACAAACGTGGTCACCTAATTGATCCCCAACTTATTTAAAAAGCTAGAACTTCAAGCAGTCTGATTTACTAAAAACCTATATTTTTATATTATAGATACACCATTCAGTTACTATTACTACATGCTACATTAATGAAAACTACACTGGTACTACGACGACTACTACTAACGCATAATTTGAGGATTCATGCCTGAAGAGTCCTTTGAATGAAAAGAGCTACATTAGTATCATAGCTTCAAAATATCAGGATCAAGACAAAGGCTTACATTTTCACAAAACAGTACTCTACAGAAAGCTCGTTTTTAATCATAGAAAAGCAAAGAACTAAAATATATATTTCACTTGATTTGTTACATGAAAAATAAATTCACAACAACATATGTGACAGCACCTAAAATGCCACCTGACTACTACAAAAAGTGTCTCAGCAGTAAAGTATCATCCAATTAGAATAATTACTTAGACTAAATTATGAATAGTAAAACTAACCTAAGATATAGAGACAGATAAAACCTGGTTAATTTAACTCCAGTTATCCAAAATTCTAGTTAAGCCACAGGTCAGTTACTTTCCCCCATGACTTCTAGGCTTTGCAGGGCTGAAGCCCCCATTTATCCAAGGATTTTGGAGAGGCTTCTGGATAACTGGAGTTTGGCAGTACATAAAAAGTAAATTCCAAAAGGCAAAAGATAATAAAGCAATAAAAAATACATTAAATACTTATTTAGGCAACAGGCCTGAACAGAAAGTGTCACTCTGCTTGATGAAGTTTTTCATACACTGGAAAACAGTGAATCAACAACATCTGGCACGATTAGGCGAACACCCATGTTTTATTAACTGATCTCTTTCTAGTCAGGTAGGGAGAAAGTCCAACAATATATTCTGGAATTAATGCATAATCCTTCAGGTACGTTGCACAAGTTTTAACTTCCTCTTGTAAGGAGAGAAAAGCTGTAAGGCGGGGTGGGCAAACTTTTTGGCCCGAGGGCCACATCGGGGTTCCAAAACTGTATGGAGGGCTGGAGTAGTGTATTAAATTGCTCCCCATAAGAATGTACTACTTACAGTGTAATACTTATAGCTGCCAGTCCTGGTGCGCAGCATGGTAAGGGGGCAGGGAGGTTGGATAAGGGGCAGGGAGTCCCAGGGGGCCTCTCAGGGGGTGGGGGTGTGGATAGGGGTCGGGGCAGTCAGGGAACAGGGGAAGTTGGATAGAGGGTGGGGTCCCGGGGTGGGCGGTTGGGGGGGGTTGGATGGGTCTGAGGGGGGCAGTCAGGGGGCAGAGGCCAGGCTGTTTGGGGGGCGCAGCCTTCCCTACACGGGTGTAGTGTATTAAATTGCTCCCCGTAGGAATGTGCTACTTATGGTGTATTACTTAAGGCTGCCAGTCCTGGTGCTCCATAAGTAGCACCTTCCTACGGGGAGCAATTTAATACATTACACCCATCGGCTCTCGCAGCCCCGCCACACACAACACTGATAGCATAGTGAGCCAAGGCTGCGCGGGAGGGGCCGGGGGCTAGCCTCCCTGGCTGGGAGCTCAAGGGCCGGGCAGAACGGTACCGTGGGCCATAGTTTGCCCACCTCTCTTGTAGGGTATACATAATTTGACAGTATCCCTTCACAGCAAAGAGGAAAGTTTTATGCACTATTAAAGAAAAACCATAGTTACTGCACCTGAATCTGAATTGAAGGTGCTTCTAAGGCTCTATAAACCATTGGAAGAACACTATTCTTTATTTCATCTGGTGGAGTCTTGGTTAGGAGCAAGTCCATTTTTTGCAAGAAAATCAACAAAATCTATAAAACAAGACAACAGAATGTTATGAATACCACAGATTTTACTTCTGTAACATTGCACTTTCAATTTGAAGTTTATTATTGCAATATAGTTTTGAAACATTAACAAAAGCTTTCTTATAACAGAGTCAATGGTATTTACACTCACCATGTTGCTAGCCTGAAGGCATGGAAGATAAAATAGACACTTGGACATGTTATTGGATTTTTGAAACAGCAAATAAAAGTTAAAACAAATATACTGACCCTTTTATAAAACAAAAAAAAAACCACAAGGCTTGTGGACTTTTGTCTTACAATTTCAAAATAGTTCATTATTAAACTTTAGCTATAGAAACACACTCTTGACATACATAGCATTATGGAAATCACTAGTTTCCAAAGAAACCTTCAGTCAAATTCTGCCTTCTGATGCATATGTGCAATTCCCAATTACTTCAACTGAAGTTGCACATATGCATTGGAAGGCAGAATTTGGACCTTACTGAAGGAGCACAGCATTACAGTGACAGTACTGGCACAAAGTAGGTTTATTCCTAAAGTGAAACCAAACTTGACATAAAAATGTGTAATTCCCCAAGCAAAATACTTCACCAAGGTAACCTCAATTCTTCTTTTGAAAAGCAACACTAGAACCTGTAATAAAAATCTCAAAACCCAACAGCTTTTAAAGAAGACAGAAAGGGTTGAGGAAGTGTCTGTTTGGACATTTGACATACACCATCAGATAGCCAGACATACTACCACCTAATCATCTGAAAGTTCTTTGGAGGGGGGGGCCCGGCACAACCTTTACCCAAGATTCCTATGTTCCCTCTTTGGGCTTGTCAATACCAGCAAAAAAAAAAAAAAAAAAAAAAAAAAAAAAGTGGTAGCAAATTTATCCAGTATTGTTTAGTCCTGCTCAGAACAGGCCTGATGATAAATTACAAGTCTGATTTTTGTTACTCTAGACTCACCATATCAATACAATATTATGCTTAATGAAAGGTCTGTTGCCCCTTTAGAGAGCGAATGGTCTGCCATGCTAAAATTGCATTCCAGACCAGTCAAGGGCAGGTGTGCTACAGAGGCAACGGGCTCAGTGCATTTCAGAAGACGAAATGCCTTGCTTCACTCAAGACTGATCTCTCTGGACAGCTACAGAGCAGAACTGAGGTTTGGAAGTTTGTGTTGGATTGGAACAAGGAAATAAATAGAAGATTGATTAGGATTTTGTCAGGAAAAACCTTGAAGGAAAAAATGAGATTTACTTTTAAAACAACATTAACTACCTGGATTGGTTCTTGCTGTTTAAAAACAGGGCCAAGATCAGGCAGAATTAGCTTGATGTACTCTTCTTTGGTGCACTCCTCAGCAATCAGCAGAACATTAGGCAAAACAAAGGGTACCATATCAGGGTTCACAAACTCTGCGGTCAAGTAAGGCAAAATCCGCTGCACTATAACACGCTGAGAAAGACAAAGAGGTGTGATTGCTTTGCATTGCAATAAAATACTATTTTCTAAATTTATTTCAGCCAAGATTTTCTTCATAAAAGTCAGGTTTATACAGTAGTAGACAAATGCAACAATCAGTTCTGAACCTTACTTTAAGAGTAAACTTGCTAAGTTAAAAAAAAAAAAAAAAGACATTACTCAACATTAGATCTTCCTGCAGTAGGATTGTACACTAAATAGTTCAAAAAGAAAGTTTAATTAAAGATGTAGAAATTTAATCACCTGGGCTACAAATGTTGTTATTCGATTATGTAGTAAACAAGTATTTTTTCCTTCTTATTTTCTTTGGGATTATAAAATCTAAGATTAACAAAAAAGGGAAGGGGATGGGGCCAGTGTTATCATACCATCTGCCTCCCATACAGGAGAAGAAATTTGGACTGACAGTCTCTAGCTTTCCAAGCTGTCTGTGAGAATGAAAAGCACAATGGGCCAAGCCCCCTTGGGGAAGAAAGCTTTGCATCACTCAGCAATAAAGAAGCATTGACAAGCTCTAAAAAAAGAGTTCAGTAAGTCCAACTGCACTGGAAGGATGGGGACTTGAAAGATGGGGATTGTAAAGCAATGGGAATGGGGAACATAGGGAGGAAGAGATCATCTTTTCCAAGTGGGATGAACCCAGAGGAGTTAAGCGAACTCTTCAAGGCAAATTTTGCTACCAGGAGAGTTCAAGGTTGACATTTTTTCTTATCTCCAGGAGTATCAGCAGCTGCAGGGTATTCCCACATAAAATGAGTTTGTCATACCTCTTCTTCTTCCCTGCTATGTTCTACCAATCCCACTGCAGTCCATTATAGAACGGACGTGCATAGACTCCAATACTCTTGATTTTAAAATGATAAAAGATAAAGGAAAACAAACCTTAGGCAGTTTTGGTAGAACCTTTGGTAGCCCTTTAAAAAACTGTGATTTCTGAAGATTATCCCTTTGGAATAAAGAATCAAAATATTGGAGTGTCATTGCCCCAACATCATCAAAGAAAGGTATCTAAAAATAAAGGATAAAAAAGTGTGATCTTTGCGAGAAACCACCACCAATGCTACTGTAAATGTAACATATGTAAAATAATGATCTAATTTATCTTCTCAAATGCACTATAATCAACAAGCTTTTATCGTTAAGTGGCTACATCTAACAAATAGAGAAGTACATTTTTACACAATAAGTAGTATTGTGACTGACAGGTAAACTTCATCATTAAAACAATTGACTGTTTGAGCCTAGCTTTTTAAAGGAAAAACTGATAATATTTGTATGGCTGATATGATCTGTCTAACTTGGTTTATTTTATATGGAAGAGAATTATTTATTGCATTACAAAAGCTCGAAGAATGAAGACAAGTTTTAATAAAAGAGCAACCTTACCAAGAAGTACTGTATACTTATTACTTCTACATTATTGGGCTACTTCCTAGACTACCCAGTCTTTGGTTACCTCCCTGGGAATTTACAGCCCTGCTTCAATACATAAAGTGAATGTGACAGTCATAAAACAAAAGGAAAAGTAGCACCTTTAAGGACAACAGAAAATAACTAAACATTTTAAAATTTCAATTGAAAAGAGCAACAGCTAAAAAAAGTGCATATATTGTTTGCTTCTAATCACACATTATTAGCCCTGTTTCTTGCAGCTACAGTATTTTCTAGGCACTCACCTTTGTCATTTGATCTGCATCTGGTCTGACTGCAGGAGCTACATTTAATAATAGTTTTACATGTTCACGTACTTCCTCTGGTATATTCTGAAGTGTACTGGAGCCTAAGCGACTCAGCTGTACAAATAATTCAAGCACATGATCCATGAATACAGAAAACTCTACATACTCATTATTTTAAGACAACTGATTTGATGCCTTCTGAGTTCTACTTTAAATAGGCAAATTTTAGAAAATGTAATTTTTACAAATGCAAGCACAAACTTCAGCTGTGGTCATTCCTACCTCTTTTCTTACAGAGGCACCGCATGCTGGCACTGGTTTAAAGCCTGAGATTACTAAGGCCATGTCTACACATACAGCACTGCAGTGGCACAGCTGTACTGATACAGCTGCGCCACAGCAGCGTGTGTGGTGAAGACGCCCTATGCCGATGAGAGAGAGCTCCCTTGTCGGCATAATGAAACCACCTCTGCGAGTGGCAAAAGCTTTACTGTCGGGAGAAGCTCTCCCGCTGATATAGCGCTGTGCACACGAGCGCTTATGTCGGTGTAACATGTCGCTCAGTGGGATGGAATATTCAAATCCCTGAGCAACATAAGTGGTAGTGTAGACACAGCCTAATTCTGTAGCGCAAAGGAACTCAACTATATGGCTCATGGCCTCTTTAATAGTGCATTGTGATCTGTATGTCATGATAGAGCTTTAAACGTGACTAAGAACTTGTCTACACTGGCAATTTAAAGCGCTGCAACTTTCTTGCTCAGCGGTGTGAAAAAACATCCCCCTGAGTGCAGCAAGTTTCAGCGCTGTAAAGTGCCAGTGTAAACAGTCCCCCAGCGCTGGTAGCTATGCTTCTCGTGGAGGTGGGTTTTTTAGAGTTCTCCCAGCGCTCTGCCGTGACTACACAAGCCGCGGCAGCACTTTAGCGTTGCCAGTGTAGACAAGCCCTAAGGAACATCAGTATAACTCAGCATCTCTTCTCTTCCTCCAGCAGACAGGAGGCGGAGAAAGAAAAGTTAATCTCTTTTTCTCTGAAGGTAAATGAGGAGAGCATCTTTCCAATTCAACTGTGGGAGGGAGGGAGGACTCACTCACAATTTCTCACCTGGGGGTGATTTCACCACCTTTTATTTAAACTCAGCAATTCTTACATGCTAACACAGTTGTTCATTGTCCTGTGGTTGATATCCTGTTTGCTCTACTCACAGTCAGAGTGGCACATCACATGTCTATCCCCTATTAGCAGCATATGGGGACATAAGGAGCCCCAGGTAGAATGTCAGCACTAGTAGTTTATTCAGGTAATTTGAATTATGCATCTATTTTTATTCTAAGTATTTTATAAAGACTGATTTTAAAGAGGTAGCATATATGATGTGACCTATTATTGTAACTACATTTATATTGTAGCTCTCGATGTTGTATACTACATTGAGATATCCATTTCTTTTCTTTTTTAAAGTAGCAATTGCTTTTAAACATTGAGACATTTAAAAAGTGATAATCAAATTCAGAACATATTGCTAAGTATAGTAGATACCTGATCCAGCTGTCTACTGAAACTTTTATAAATATCTTTCTTGTTGATCTCAAAAATAGGTTTCCCTTTATTAAATACTGCATACGTGACAGCGCCTAAAGAGTACATGTCACTGGAAGTCTCGCAGCTCACTGAAAGGATGTATTCTGGTGCCAAATACTCAGGATTTGGAAGACACAAGGATGGCAAGTTCGGATCCCATTCTTTACATAGGAACTTCAGCTGTAAAAACAACAGTGAAAGAAAATATAGTAGTTGAAGATTTTAAATTGAAAATTACTGAATAAGCAGCAAACAGTCAAATTCCTTCAAATTCATCATGAGTAAAACAACAGGGACACAGTGAAGCAAAAGTGATTAAGTGGCTATATAGGCTAAATGGGTACGCTTTGACTGTTGCAGGTATCACACCAAGATGATTTAGAATTATGAAACTTGATGAACATTTCAAAGTATGGTTTACATATTTAGGCATAAATTAATCTTTAAAAAAAGAGCTACAGAAAATATGCTACTCGTTTTACTTTACGAAATTAAATGTATTTCTGGATAAGAATTGCCAGTAATACCAGCAACGCTGCACTCTGTGGCAGGACGGTAGCCCTGTCCATTGGGCTGTTATTGGTTTATCTTGGTGCCAAGAGTGGTTGGTGACCTGCTGCCTCAAAAACGTTGCACTAGGAGAAAAGGTGGCATCCTCCTGTACTGACCTACCAGTAGACGTATATGCTGTACTCTGCACAGACAAACACCACATCCCGTTACTAATTCCCTGAACTATTTAGTTCCTGTTAATCCACTCTTCAGTTTCTTTTAAGCAACAACTATCAAGCATGTAGTAGTTCTGCAACATATGTGCATGGGGCTCAAGGATGAAATCACACTAATTTTTAAAGTACAGTACAAGGAATTTTTCACTGACCACTATACTAGGACTAGAACCCAATCCCTAATTTAAGGATGCCAGCTCAAACTCATTTTCAATTGTAACTCAAGGCAGAATTTGAACTCAGACCTCCAGAAGTAAAGGGCTGATGACCTATCATGTCATATAGCCTCCCCTCTTTTTTCTTTTTTTTTTAAATAAAGAGGTTTAGAGAAATTAGTATGTGATACAGCACTAGAATTAGTAGATCATGCAGCCTGCTTTAGACACTATCTACACTTAAAGTAAAAAGCAGATAAAAATAAAGCCTTATTACCTCTTGTTCAGATGGATTTGTTGACTGAATACAAAAATCAAATCCCATAATTTTCCATGCTCCACTTTTATTCAAAATTATATTTTCAGGAGTAATGTTTCCATGGACCATTTTCACACTGCTGTGCAGAAAGGACAAACCTTCAGAGACCTGTTAACGAGGAAAGATTATTTCAAGTTTTTTTGCATATATTCTTTCAAAACACTTGCAAAATATTTACATCAATTATCAGGTGTGATTTATCACAGCAAAGTCTGACTTCCCATGCTCAACTGGCATGTGTTAATTAAAAAACAGTCAAGCCAATCTATCACAAGGGAAGAAAAAATTTCACACTAAAATCTTTGAAAAAATTAAACATGTATCAAGCAAACCAAATTCAGGTTGAGAACTTGCTCATGGAGTTACTAATGCCAAGTTAACTATCACAGGGCTTGAAAAACCCACATGCCCAGGATGAGTTGAATGTTCACCAGATGAGTTGGCTGAATGGGGAGCCACTGGTTCCTTCTCTAGAATAGAAGGAACAGAAAAGATGCAGAGTAGCATATATACTGGTGCTCCTTTAGGCGACAGGAAGGTGGGAACAAAATTGCTTACGCATAGCTAGTTTTTAAGGAGAAGGGGAGGACAGAGCAGTTTGCTTTGTTCTTTTCACAGATGTGTGTAGAGAGGGGGAGTGTGAAAGAGCAGAATGGTTGGAGGCTGCTTTTTAAAAAACACAAAAGCAAACACCCAAAGAGAATGAGAGGATGAAGCAAGGAGTAGTGACCTCTGTGCCAGGGCTCATTTACAAGGGGAGAGGGAGATAGCAATAGAGTGCTCACAGACAGAAGGGCTCCTGGGCATCTATAAAGGTAGTAGCAGGAGCAGCAACAGGTTGGGGGATAAACTATTCACTTAAAGACAGAGCACTGACTGAATTATGTGGGTGGCAGTGGTATGACTAGGGGAAAGAAAAAGGCAAATTTAAGTTTGGTCACATGTTTCAAATTTATTTTAAAAAGATAAGAGGCCACATAGCTAAGACTCATAGGAACTGGCATCACTCTTCATTAAAAAGAAAGGGCGGGGACTAAAAGGGAAATGGTGAAATGTACAAATCCAAATTCTCTAGTGAGATTGGGCAGAAACAGTAGCAATCCAGAGCATTCCATCTAGCATTCATCCTTTTCACCACCCTGTTTATAAAGGGTCTTCAAAGCATTGCGGTGTCTCTCTTCTCATAATTATTTCATGCACTATGTGCTCTTTTGAAGCTGGGACCTGCCATACAGCAAAATATCCATGACTGCTGTTTGCTCGTTTCTTTTGTTCATCTCTTACTCTTCTCAAATATTAATGCAAAGTTGTCTCGAAAAATTTTTTTATGATCACCATCATTGGTCTTCAGATTACTTATCAAAAGGTATGGACCCCAGGTGATTTTTTTTTATTTCAGAAGGGTAACTCCAGGCTGAAACCTTGTAGGATAGTATTTAACCTAAAATCAACTATTATAAAAATATACATTCCCCTGAAAAACTGTATGTAATGGAACTGACAGCAATTCCTTGAATACCTCAGTGATAATCAGCACCACTATAATGTATTATGTCTGGAACTAATACAGTGTTCTGTGCCCTCACCTCGCTTTTCTCCTCCAGGAGATGGATTTACACTAAACCGTTCTTTCAAGGAGAAGAAATTACACCAAATTTGCCAAGGATGGCAAGAGGAAAAAACAGTATGGGGTTAAGGCATTGGATAGACCTAGACTCAGGCTATCTATGTTCTATTCTCAGCATCACCACAGACTTCCTGAGCAACCTGGAGCAAGTTACTTAACTTCTCCATGCCCCAGTTCCCTATATAAGAGATAGGGATAATAGTTCCCTACTCACAGGACTGTTGTAAGGATAGATTCATTAATTATTTAAGGTGATCAGATACTATGGTGATGTCCATTATAGAAAAACCTATAAGTAAATTTTAAAAAGTTAACACTAATATAACTGGGTTTAACACCATAGACTTAAATGGAGTTGAATGCACTTACATCAGCTGTGAATTAAAAAAAAAAAATCTTATCAATCCTGAATGCTCTGATAGAAATGTCTTGTGCTTTTAGATAAATAACTCCAGAATTCCTAACCAAACTGTTACCCACATGCTTATCTTTACCCACAATTACTCATATAGGTAAACATGTGCATAGCTGTTAGCAGGATCAGGGCTTAAATTTATAAACCAATAAAGATAAAACCATTAACATACCTGAAGCAAGCCATATTTGGTTTCCACATCATAAAGTTTGTATTCCTTAATATCAGATGGTAAAGGAGAGGGCAGATTGTCCCAGTTGCCAAGAACATTAGCTAAACTTGCAAAGACTGGCTCTGTACAAAATGCCAGGCAATCTCTAAAAAGGGAAGAGGTATCCAATATATCCAGTAAATACATTTAATAAGCTCTTGGTCATGATTTTGAATTACAGAAAATAACTTTCACATGATATATCACCACAATAATCAATATTACTTAAACCATGCTATATGTCAGCTTTTGAAGAATAGCATCTCAAATATTTTAATTCTGTAACAAGATGTCTTGGAAGCACACCGGAAGTCAGAAGGTGGTACTGGTCAGAGTAAGGCATTTACTACTCTGTATATAGTACTAAAAGTGTGCATAGTGTTTGATAAAGAATACGAATATTTTCCCTGTACTGGGCCAACACAACAAAGGTGTAAAGTAGGAATTCATGTACAAGTTGCAGGATCAGGCTTAGTTAGGACCTGGATTGATAAGATTCTGAGTAAAGCAGCCTTTGTGTACACCAGTCAGCCATAAACCAGAACATTAGGGTCAAAGCCTATGAGACCAAAGTCAGCACCAAACTAGAGCCTTGTTCATAGTGGGAGGCAGAGAAAATAACTGAAAATAAAAAATTCAGCAGAGCGGAGAATATGTGCTGACCAACAATTAATGAAGCAATTGTTGAATATTTAGTGACACTACAAAGCATACAATTTTTTATGGCAAAAATGCTTGAAACACTCATCAAAATGACTGCACAATAAACATAGTGTAACTGCGTCTTCATTTACTCTCTCCCTTCATCCCTCACCATGTCCCCACCTCCTCTTTCCCTCTGTGGCTTCACTTCTCCTCTAACATTGTGTTGTAACGTTCACGTCCTATCCTCTCAATAAACGAGGTTGCCTCCCTGTGACTATGCTTGAAATGGCTCTTCATTTAGCCTCTTCCCTGTCTCCTCTCCCTTGGTGGCTGTAAGAGGAGTACACTTGTATATGTACACAATTACAAGCCTTCTAGCTACTGTCAAGGAGCAGGGGATCATGGTGACTCTTAACTCTCCATATCAGTCTCATGATGCCAGCAAGTGTGCTCCCCACATTGCCTCACAGGTACAGGCTTCAGGTAGCATTGGCAGACTGTTCTTAAGACGCCTGGAACAGCCTTAGCAACTTAAGAGCTGTGGGTTAAGTCTCAATTGTTCTAAAGTCGACAGGAAAAAGCTTTAGCTAGTTGGTAACACTTGAGCCTGTTGTGAGAAAGAACTAGCAGGCTCTATATGAGAAAATAAGAACACTGCCTCCACCTGAGCAAGGAAAATCGAGACATAAGAAAACCAATCAGAATATATTACTCAGGGTGATAAAGTCTCATGCAAAAAAATAGAAAACTAAGTATTTGTTGAGTCATTCAAAAATATCATAGGGAACACTATGCAGTAGGATAAAACTTAATGGATTGTACACTTAACAAGCCAATGAAATTGCTCTCTAAAGTACAATAAGGCCAAAGAAACAAAACTGATGAAACACGAAAGATCCTTGGCTCCTCACCCTCAAAGATTAAGAGTCATAGCTTCAGTTCTCCCTACCACCGCCTTTGTGAAGAAGCAAGAATCCTAAAGCAGAATAAATACAAGCGTCAGAAAACCTGACTGAAGATGCTCAACGTTGGTGTTAGTCAGGCTTCCAATTAAACCAATAGGTCCTGGCTCCTCCTGACCCTGCACTTTTTTTTTTTTTTTTTTTAAATATAACAAAACTGCCTCTACAGAAACTCAGTTTTGTACTGACCCACTAGGTAAGACCAGAACAGGGGATGATGAAGTCACTTAATCTTTTATTCCTATTCACCAACAAAAAGCAGATTTAAATGCCTGGTGGTACTTAATACTGTTCCAAAACTTCAACTTTAGCAAAACTCAAACTTATGTAAACCAGGAAATACAGAGTTAAGGTACATGCCCATGTAACCTTAACTCTACTCTCATTCAGCGATGACCTATAAGCCCATAGCACACATTCTTTCACTGTACTGAACAGGAGCTATCTATACCTGCCCTACACTCAAACACCTAGTTTACTCTACAGAAAACACCATATCTACTAAATTTTACAACCTTTACCCATATGCACAGGATGCCATCTAATACTATCCTTTCTGCTACTGACACAAGCTACACAACGCAGTGCTGAAATGAGGCATACCGGATCCCTCAGGGCACATAGGCACCTCTTTCCTTAGATTACACTCAGGGGTCAGGCAAAGGGATTCACACACCTCCAGAAGGTCATGACTCCCACCCCAGATCTCCTCATATCATTATCACAGCTCTGCCAAGCTGTGCCAACATTTAATATACCTACATCTAACCCTACTCTTGTACTCCCAGGCCACCATTTCAAGTTCACCTTCCCCTTCCTGTCCCATTAAGCCACTAGCACTTGGGAAGCCATTAGCATGTAAGATGTTGCTCCCTACTGTCTGGTGACCTCTGAGGGTGCATATATATGACAGGCAGCAGCTTACTGGAGGGGCGCATGCGCCCTTGAGTTATGTACCCAGTGCTGTACATCAAACCAGGCCCCATACTGCCACTATGCGTCACCACCCAGCTGGACTCCCCATCTGCTTCAGCCAGGATTCCCCAGCTATGCCTTTGACCCACCCAGTCTACTTCCCCTGCAAGTCAGCCTCCCATTCCCTGCAAGATATGGCATATACCTTAACTTTGTATTTTCTGATTTTCAGAGGTTTAGATTTGTGTTGCCTTAAGATCACAGTGCGCGCGCGCGCGCACACACACACACACACAGGAGAGAAGGATGTGAGGCTGACAGGTCGTCCCCCACCACTCACCTTGACACCCACCCCACATATCACCCTTCCCAGTGTTCCATCTCTCATCTCCATCCGCTCCCCTCACCTGAACCTCCCAACCTCTCTCCCCTCACACTCACCCCAATTTATCCCCCCTACCACAAACCCCTTTCCTCTATTCCTCTGCCCCCTAGCTCCCCCTCCCAGCAAGCATTTGCATACACAATTAATTTTCTTTTCAAAAATAGTCTGAGCACCTTCTGAATTTTCTGCTGTACTCAGATGACATTTTCCCAAAATAACAAAAGACCTCTTTGACAAAGGCAGATTGTAGCAACATGACTACTTCATTTCCAGATTTCTACCAAGGGTAGGTTCCAGATTAAAATGCGTAGGTGTTGCTCATATTCAATGGCCATAGCATGTCCCATTCAGCCATCCAGATCATGTGAGAACTAGCTGACTAATAACCCACTTGGGTATCATGCACATACACAAGATAATCAGTTTTGTGCATGAGTGTTAGGCTCAAGCCTATCTGTAGATATTAACTTTGTTAAACAACATTTTCAATACTGCTTCCCCAAAGGAGGCTACATCTCAGGAATTTTTTGGTGAAATGACCCCAAATTTATATCACTATCCCTACCCCAGCACTCCATGAGACACACTAACTTTCAAGGGAATCTGAGTAACTATGCAGATACAAGATCACTTACAAGAACTGACCTCAAACCGTAAAGTTTTCTCTACCTTAACTATCCGGAAGCTGGCACACACCTATAATTTTAACTTTTTTTAAGCATGGGCAAGGTCTCCTGCTGTAGTTCGGGCAAAGTGAGTGGAAAAGGAGTGAGTAACTGAGGGTGGAAAAACATAGCATTAGTCATGATTTTTTTACAAAGTAGAAGCCAAAACAAAATAAACCAAAAATCAAGAAAAGCTCTTTGCTTTGGCAGTTACTGTGACTTCAGCCCTCTTTAAAGTGAAGTATAACTGCGCAAAAGAAAGTTTTGTTTTAATGAATATTTTAGCAGTTGAAGTCAGTCACATATTGTACCTTCAATATCTCTGAATAATATCAGAAAAAGTGACTCTTTGGGCAACAGTGCAACTAGAACATGGTGACATATGACTTACTTTTATTTTAATTTTCTCTATTTGCCAAATCCATATCTTTTGATATTATTTCTGTACATTTTTCCAAATGCCCCAGACCTCTACATCCAGCAAAAAATTAATACTTACAATTTTACTAAAATTTACCTGGATTCTTCTAATGGATGTTGAACAGTAACTAGTCGAGGGTGTCGAAGCCTTGTTAGTTGTTGAACTCCTCGCTTTAAAGAATCAATAATCTGATCCTTTTCAAATTTCTGATATTTGTCTATTAACTTTTTATCAAAGACGAAAACAGCAAGTTCCTAAAAATAAGCAACTCAGTCAGTATTTCCTAAGCCACACAGTAAAGTTAATACAATATGATCCACCAAAGCAGAAAGCAGTTCATTATACATCCATAGCCAAATGCGATACTAACTTATTTCAGTTACTATCAACATGATTTTTTTTTATTTCAATTCAAAAATATATTTTTCCTGAGCCAATAAACTACTGCTACATACTTGATAAAAAATAATGAATTGACTATTAGCACAAGCTTGTGTTAATGGCATAGGCATCGACTCCGTGGGTGCTCCGGGACTGGAGCGCCCACAGGAAAAAAAAAAAAAAAATGGTGAGTGCTGAGCACCCACTGGCAGCCCCCAATATCAGAGCCTTCCACTCCCCCAGCACCTCCCACCCATCTGCAGCACCACAGATCAGCAGCTTCCCCTCCCTGTGCC
This sequence comes from Natator depressus, assembly GCF_965152275.1. NCBI lineage: Eukaryota > Metazoa > Chordata > Testudines > Cheloniidae > Natator > Natator depressus. Next base: position 262,741,171 of record NC_134234.1, read on the forward strand.
TCTTGTAGATCAGCTGTTTCGTGGCGTCAGGAGGCGCTGGGTGGGAGGGGGAAGGAGTGAGGGCGCAATGTGCTCAGGGGCGGAACTGAGCAGGAAGAGGCGGGGCGGGGGTGGATAGAAGCAGGGTGGGGCATTGGGGGAAGGAGTGGAGTGGGCGCGGGGCCTGGGCAGAGCCTGGGGGAGCACCTCCTGGCAGATTAGAAACTCGGCGCCTATGGTTAATGGTACCAGTGCTACTTATGCAATGACTAAGCAGCACATCTGAAGACAGCAGCAGGCCCGATCTTAAATAAATGGATACTCAGCACCTCAAAATCAGCTCAGGTATTGGTAATTTAAATAGTTTGAGAATACACTTATTTTATTTGTTGGAATGATGCTTTGTTAGGATTGACATTTGTATTTTTTCTTGAGCACATTGTAGAGAACGGAAAGAATAAATTATTTCCCTAAACAGTATTTTCCTTAGTGTTTTATTTTACTCAACTTTTTTTAAAAAAATTACTCAGACGAGAAAATGCAAGTTCTACTGATTTCAGAATGTTTTGCTGTCTGTCTCTTAAAAATTAATTTGGGGGAGGACTGCCTAATTTGGTAGGTCATATTCAACAAAAAAGTAAGGAGTTTGATAAATTAGGATTTTTGCTAAGAATATTAAGGGGAAATAAGGAGGAGAACACATTATCTCTGGAACTTTTCTTGTGTTATCACATGGCCTGGACCTTGCTTCCAGTTGTGATGCAATTAAGAGGTGAGGGGGATAATTAACCCTTGTCCGTTGCTTCCAACTCCCAATATCCAAATAGAAAGTTCAATTAATGAATTTTTATTTTATAAATGTCTGCTCCTTGTACAGAAGGAAATATGTTCATAAAATATAAACTAATATAAAATTAGAATTTATATTATTTACCAATATTAATTTGTATCCAAAATGCTAGGTTTCAGCCCAAAGACAAGACAAGGAGGCAACTGTTGGGTGTAAATTTCGGTACAAGTGCTATTTTAATGAATATGCATATTCAGCATGTCAGCCTGCTACCGTACAATTTGTTTTACTACAGTAACAATAGCAGAAACTGCAGCGTACATAGAGCTTACATGGTTATAATCAGTGTGTCAAAAGGAGCAGTAAACACACCCAAGCTCTGCCTAAACTGCAGATACCACCAGAAGAGTTTGCACACACCTGCTAAGAATTACAGATCTGTAGAAAAGACCTTAGTTATTTTCTGACTGCCCCTCATCTTTTTACCTCAAAGCAAAGGGACAGAAAAACTGTGTTCTTTTCTGGAATACAGTTCAATAGCTCAATGTCATTCAGAATGGAGACCAAAGACACTTGAGTTTCTCATGCTGATCAAAGCACTTAACCCCTTCGCAAAAGCAGTACAAGACATTCCTCTAAATCAGTGGTCTCCAAACTTTTTGGCTCGCACACCTGCAGGGTGACCTGCCGCAGATGCCCCGCCGACGGAAGAAGAACAGAAGACCTGCTGCAGGCAGGCTGCTGGAGGGGAACACCAGCCGTAGACATGCAGAGCTGCTGCCGAAGAAAAAAAACGGCGGAGTGCCATCCGGCGACGCTACTCCTGCCGTGCACCCCCTGGGATCATCTCACGCACCCCAGTTTGGAGACCATTGCTCTAAACCATGCATACCTCTGGAGTACATGAGACATCTCTGTGGGGGTGCATGGGGAAAATGTGTAATGGTGAACTTTATTTATTATTTTATTTATTGCATTTTATAATAGGCTACTCAGACGAAGCTTTAAACTCTGTGGGACTTTGTTATATAAAATATGGTAATTATTTTACTTCAAGATATATCAATGAGAACACGGATACACAGAGATGTGACTTATAGAGCCTCCTGACCTCCAATCATCACACAGTGCAGGTTCAGTTACCGAGCAACTGTCCAGTCTAACTGAGCTCAGAATTTAGGGGTTTTTTTTTCCAGTTGTATATGTTGCACTATAACTATATCTGTATGTAAATATAAAATATGGACAGGTTGTATTAAGAAGAACAATGTATAAAAGTGATGAGACGGGCAAGGGTATGTGGGCAGCTGGTAGATCTGGAATTAGAATAGCAAATTATTCATATAGTCCTTTTCTTTTTGCGGACTCAAAATTAAGTTATAAATCAACAGATGCCTATTATCTTATATACAGTATTTGTAAAGTGCCTAATTTAAAGGATTATATCCTATATACATTCAGAGACAATTTCATCCACTACCAAAATGCAATAACCATTGGAAAGGGACCATGATTGCTATACTATAGTTTAGGGAGAGGAAGTGAATGGTATATTTTATACAGTTATACAATTAAAGAAACATGTAGGTAAGCAAAATGTAACAGACTTCATTGAAATCTAGTCAAACACTGGGATAACACTGGCTAATCACAAAAGAAATTATAAACTGAATTTTTATGTATATTTAAATGGTCAGTCTAGGCCCCAAATAAAAATACAATTCTTTGATTACTACTTTATCTTCCTGTTATAAGAATTTCTGCATTGAGCAAAGAAGAATGGAAGACTTCAGTTGGTTATCAAAAATTAAATGAGATAATATAAGCAACAGGAAATTCAAGTTATGTCAAGTATATGTCTAAATAATAGCTATCATAACACAGGGATGGATGTATTCCTTAAAAGAAGATGCCTCTCTCTAATCTAAAATTATGTAATTCACAAAAACTTCAGTGATTATGGCAGAGTTAAAAACCAATGCCAACCTTCTTTCCAACCAACAACAAAAAAAAAGAGGCCAGAGTGGGGAAAACAAATTGCTTCAGAAGTTCCCAAGGAGTTCAGATACTTAAATGATGGGCCTGGAATAAGTAACTAAGATGTCTGTCTAATCTAGAATGCAAGCCATTAGAGAGAAGGTAATCAGTTTAGGTGTTTGGGAAAGGATACTTAAAGAAAGGAGACAAAATAAACCAACAAAGGGGATGATAATCCAGGAAGATGACCAACTTTTACCAGAGAGCCTTCAGAGAAAAAGATGCATTAAAGAATTTACTGTCAATCTGTCTTTTATTCTTATAACAATATTAGGAGAAGTAATAAAGCAGCCTGCAGGCTAGAAGTATTGCAGCAACGGCAAAAACAACATACAATATAAGATGGATATGTTTTAAGTCTCCACAGAAACGCTATAATGTAGTTGCCAAATATTTTATAAAGGTCATTTCAAGTTAAATCTCCCAGGGTAGTTGCACGATAACTTAATTTTTTAAGAGACAAGCAGTATATGGAAAGAAACCCAGTACAACATATTAAAATAATAATTTCGGAGGGGTTTTTTTTGCTTGCTGTATAACTGCTTCATAAAAATTCAGCTTCTATGCCAGAAACTCTTCTTCTGGAAGATTTCACTGAAATTTGACAAGTAATTGTCTTTAAAATTGTTCAAAGTGTTTGTTGAGGACTTCACTTTAACAAATTGTAAATACCAGTGTTAATATTTGCTTTTTCTTTTTCTTGTATGTTGATTTTTACTCAATATTATTAAATATAAGTAAAATAAAATAAATAGATGTGTGCCATTTTCCAGCACACAGCCAAGTGTGAACATATATAAGACTACTGACTGACACCTGGATCTCCACACAAACCAGTACAACATTTCTGGGTTGTTGTTTTTTTGCCCGTTTAATGATGCCTCTAACATTATCTGAGCATTAATATTTTGTAGTAACAACAAATGTGTTTTAAAAGGTACAGAAGGAATTGTCCATAATATTTTGGGTATTCTCTGACTGCCAAAATAAGTCAATACTTGTTGCAATCTTACGTAATTTCTTTGCTGAAACTCTATAGAAAACATGTATCTTTATAGGATTTTACAAGGACATAAAAAAACCAAATGCACATACCGAGGAGTTCTCTCCCAAACCAATAAGAAAGTTTCTTTACAATAATAAAACTAATAGTTTTAGATCTGTAACTGTTGTTTCTACCATAGCATGGAGGCAAATGTTTAAAAATATTTTAAAGATTCATGAATCAAAAGAGAAAAAAAATATCTTTATGGTATTTTGCTTTCAATTTGTATTCTAATCTAGCCCCTTCTTCCACAAAGTGGTGTACAACTACATTAATTGCAGACTGCACGAGCAGCGCTTTGTTTGTGTCTGGATGCACATTAAAGTGCTAAATTTGTTTTTATTATTTATTTAAAATGAGGCACTCTTTGTCCAGAGTTCTTTAAATTTCATAATGGAAATTGATTTTTGAAGACAATGTATCAGCATTAGCACGATGACGCAAGCAAAGTCAATCCCCAGGTATTCTAGTAGAGAAGAGGAAATGTTAGGCAAAAATATTTTGCTGAACAGAACACACTTCTCTTCGCACAGACATGTTAGTAAAACCCCATAGGTGACCTGAAAATATTTTGAAGGAAGGAAGGAAGGAAAAGAAAATTTAGGATTATGTGCCAAATGCACCAATAATCTGGGTAAGAACATAAGATTCTCCCTGTAATTATAGCTCTGGACTGCTGCAGACCCTGCTGGGTCCAGTTTAGGTCCAGGCACAGGCACCAGAACTGAGAGCAGGAAGCCTCTCTCTCCTGTGCTCTTAAGGATTCCCCTCCTTGGCCCAGGCACTGTGGAAGAGGAAGCTGCTTGATTCAGATGCAGAGATTACAAGAACAGGACCTACAGAGTAGACTGGGATAAGGCCAGGGTGGTGGGGGGGTTGATGGAGATGGTAGATTGGGACTAGAACCCTACTGAGAGGAGCTTAAACAGGCTCGGCAAGTAGACTGGGACAAAGATATGGGTGGATAAATGCCGAGAGTGGATGAGGAGCCCAGGGTGGAAAATGGACTGGAAGCCAGAGGGGATAGGGAAATTGGGGAAAGAGCAATTGACTGGGGAGATAGATCAGATGGAGAGCTAGGAGGAGGGGAAATTAGGACTGGGAGGGCAATGTGACTGGAACTGGGAGGAGGAGTCCAGAGGGGTGAAACTAGGGATTGAAGGGGCAAGACTACTGGAGTGGGGATGAGAAGCCTGTAGAAAGTGGGACTGGCTCAGTGAAGAGAATGAGACAGGGAAGAAGACCCTGGTGTGGGAAAGAGACAGGAATGGGACATGGACAGGTTGGAAGGGATGGGGCAAAAGAGATGACACTTGAGAGGACTGGACAGAAGAATCTGTGCCCACTGGAGCACACACCGTTCCTCCAAAGCCTGGAATGAAACCTAAGTCTTACCATTCTCTTTTGCGTGTGAGATCCAATGGCAAAGTGTTCTATCCCCCTCTAGAGAAGTGGTTCTCAACAAGGAGTCTGGGGCCCCCCCGCGGGGCCACAAGCAGGTTACAGGGGGTTTGTCAAGCAGGGGCAGCATGAGACTCACTAGGGACCAGGGCAGAAAGCCGAAGCCCCACTGCATGGGACTGAAGCCTGAGGCCCTGAAGCCTGTGGCATGGAGCCCCAAGCAACTGGCCTCTTTGCTACCCCCTAACACTGGCCCTGGCTTTAATATGCAGAAAATCAGCTGTTGTGACACCAATGGGCCGTGGAGATTTTATAATAAGCTAGGGGGCCTCAGAAAGATAAAGGTTGAGGACCCCTGCCCTAGAGGTTCATTCACACAGAGGAGAGATTGACCACCTACTTACTCCTAGGGGAATTCTGTGCCATTGCGCATGTGCAGAATTCATGTGCCACACAGAATTTTTTTTCCTCAGCAGATAATGCATTTTGATGAGAAGTGCTGCAGTTATGCCTTTCACTGACCAGGGACCGCTGTGGTGTCAGAACAGAGAGCAGCCGATCCCAGGCGGGAGCAGCCCGAGCTGTGAATAGGGAAGAGAAAAGTCTGCGTTCCTCACAGCACTGTGCCCATGGGGCCAGGTCAAAAGGCATGGGATACATGGGTCTACGGGGGGGGGGGGGGGGGGGGATGAATGGGAGTGAGGGTGCAGGGACACAAAGGGATGCTACAGACATACTTGCTGACAGGTATTTTGAAATAAATTACCAAAATAATTGAAACTGGCATGTTTATTTTGTGTTCTTTTGACAAATAAAATATGCAGAATTATAAATTATTGTGCGCAGAATTTTTAATTTTTTGGCACAGAATTCCCCCAGCAGTAACCTACTACTGCTATAAATTACTCTTTTTGCTCAAGTGGCAGTGGTCGGTGTGGTGGAGCTAAAGGTCCCAACCCTTCTGACGACCCACATGAGTGTCAATATGATTCCACATGACTGAATTTGTTCTTTCAGTTCGTTTTTTTTAAAAACCTTGGAAATTACACATAAAATGCTAAATTAAGGTTTCAAAGTCAACCACTCAAAAGTTAGGAAATGCCAGAATTAAGACTGCCTATGAAGGTACAGTGCTTCTAATTTGCCCCCACCCCCACACTTATGCATGATAGTCTGTAATTACACGATCACATGCTTCCGCCGCCCCCTTCCCCCCTCCCGCACCCTCCATAGGGCCCGTCTCATTCAGTGTACAGGATGGACCGGCTTTGAGGATGAATCAAGGCTGTGCAGTGAAGCAGCCTTGACTGTGGGACCCTTGCTTCATTTGTTCTGAAAGTTGGAAGGTACGTAGAGAATGACACAAGGGATTGCAGGAAGAGAAAGGATGGTCTCACTGTTAGGGCAGTTGAATCCTGCCGTAGAGAATGTTATTCTACCCCTGACTTTGCCACAGAATTCCTATACATTGTTGTGCATCTCACTTAATCCAAACTTTTCACTGGTGGGCACTAATTGTGTGTTTCATTTTCTCAATGTTTGAGTTGACACCCAAGAATCTAACAGCAGAAGTGTTGAGCACTTGACACAATTTAAGTTGGTGGGACTGTGCTTTGAACATAACATGCTATATAATGCTAAAGACTGGAAAAAAAAAAATCAGATTCTAGGTGCCTCAAATTGGGCACCCAAAATTAGTGGATACTTTTGACCTTAATCTCACGGTGTCTCAGTTCTCCATCTGTAAATGGTGATAATTATACAGCCTCATCTGAGAGGGGTGTTGTGAAAATAAACTCCTTACTCTTTATGAAGGACTCAGCTATGATAGTGCTGAGTGCCAAAGAGGTCTATAAGGAAATTAATAATTCTGTCTTCAGAGAAAGGTTTGAATAGCATGCAGTAAATAAGGGTTAGGGCTACATACTGAACAATGAGGAGAAAAAAATATTGATTATCTACTCATTAAATCAGAACTGTCCATCCTATGCACTGAATGAGGCAGTGGTCTTGTGAGAAAAAATAGTATGCCATCATGTAATTAAAGAATGTATCACAATGTATACGCACAAGATGACCAGATTTCCGTTGCACAGGCAACCTTAATTCTGGCATTTCCTAACTTTTAAGTGCTTGACTTTGCAACTTTACTAATATTCTTTTAATCAATGTACTTTTTTGAGGGGGTGTAATAGATATACTTTGGCAAATCATTCAATTCAGTAATTGAACACGTACCGAGCATTTGACTACATGATGTGCTACTAAGATTTTCTGGAACCTCAATTACAGAGAATTCTCTATTCCAATAATCATCTGTTTTTTCCCCAAAAGAGACGCCCCGTCTTCCTATTCTTTCACAAGTCTTTTAAAATTGGAGTCTTTTTTAAATTACATTTCCTTGCATGTTGTTTTAGTAATAGCCTCATTTACTGTGATTATTTTGAAACTAATCTCCCTTCCTCACTTGACTTTTTTTTTTAAACTAAAGATTCCAACAACATTGTGTGAGTTAACTGATTCTCTGAATGAGGAACAGAAACTAGGTGTAGCAGGGATCCTAGTGCCCAGATGATCATCTCCTTACACATTTTGCTAACCCTTGAGATGGAGGAGGTGGTTTGGTAAGAAAGTTCTCTCAAGTGCCCCCATCCCTATATGTGCCTTCCTGACTGCATTTTAAGAAGAGGGGAGGGAACTAGCGCTTCCTTATGCCAGGAAAAAATTATATATAAGGACGTTCAAGGCAATATGGAGTAAACAAACAACAAATCCCAAGATGGGCTGACCAAAAAAATTTCTGGGGCCTAAATAATTTTTTATATATGTGTGTGTGCATGTATACACACACACAGTGCTACATAGGACAATTCATAATACATATATACAAATATTCACACATGTGTACATATATTATCTCACATATTTATTTGTGTAAACCAGACAGCAAGCAAGCAAAAACCTGATAATCAAATATTAAAATATGAACATCCTTGTAAATCAGGACAGACAGAAGATCCAGGAGGGCAGCAATAAGTTCCCTCCACTTTGAGTGCCACAATACCATTTCTAAAAGCATTCACCTTCCAGACTCCAGTGATGAGATTTTCAAGAGTGCTCAGTATTTAGAAACTAACTTAAACGGAGAGCTGATGTAGGCCAACACAGTTCAAAGCATAATCCTATCTCACCCACTTCCACAATATACCTTACTTCCACTTATCCAGGGAACAAGAGGCATGATCAGTTCTGCTTCTCCCATATGAAAACTCAAGAGTTCTGTGGCAAAGGGTTTTAAACTATGTATATTGCCACAAAGTGAACCTGTAGCCAGATGGCCAAAGACTCTATATTTGAATACTGAATAGCTATTTGTGGTGGAAAGAAAGGAATAGCTCCAATATTTTTTTGTCAGCAGTATGTGAAACACAGGACACTCATGTATCATTTTGGGGAAGTTAGTGATGTCACTGGCACAGATGACAAACAGCCACTCACAAGTTGCCAGAAGGGTGGACTGGCAGAACAAAGGAATACAGTAAGTTACTAATGAACAGATAGTATGCAATTTAATAACCACAATATATCTTGCACTTCGCTGTATATCTTTGCAATGTTCGGAAGGAGTCTACCAAAGAGTGTAACTCCTCACAAACATCTGAAAAAAAGACATCCTTCAATAAATGATTCTTATATTTAAATAATTGCTGAAAGCCGTTTCACACACAAAGTACTTACCACACTGATTAGTTTTGTTTTGCAGCATCAGATTGAATGCTGACGTGACGACTGGCTAAAATATGGACTAATGATAATCATGTCACTACTAGTCAAATACAACTGATCATCACGCAATAAAATGCTGACCCCTTGTCACATGGAACTGGCAGTGTACTTTTAGCCATATTAGTGGCAAAACAGTCTGCAGAAACATTAGTCAGGGTTTGCTTTACCATGTTTGGAGCCAAATCATGCAGACTCTACTGTGAGAACACCCAATCAAGACTTGAAAAATGTACCTAAGCCATTCCACAGGGAATTAAGCTGATTAACCAGGTTAAAGATACCCACGGTGCCATAGCTCATGCCTCCACAGCCACACCACCTTTCCCCATGCCCCCACAGCCGCATCCATTGCAATTTAAAGGAATAGAACAGTTATCCTGTCTATTAAGCACTGTAATTGTATTTTGAGGGTTATTGATCCAAGAGTGCTTGGTTGTTTCCGTATTCAAAAAAGTATTAATAAAGTTGATATTCTTAGTTTAATAATTTTTTCTTACAATAGTGATATTGTGCAATATAGGGAAACTGTTAAACGCTTCCTGTTTCCAGTCCATTTTTACGTTGTTTAAAAAAATACCTGTCAGCTTACAAGGCAGCTGTGGGGGTGTGGTGGGACTTGCTCCCATTCTGGGCACCACCAAAAATTAGACAATCCTACCGCCCCTGAGTGAATGTAGTGTTTATGGGAATGAGGGGTTAACAGCAATGACCTGAAACAGGCATGGTGAAGGCAGTTAGCATGAGGCCACCCCCACATACTTTTGGTCAACATAGCTCATACCTAACATTTCTTACTGCTCAACTTCTGCATATCTATTGACCCAGAAACTAAATTGTATATGTCTGTTGTGATGAAATGAGCAGTGGGAACCTTAAATCAATTAACACATTTGGGTACCTTTTCTGTCTTCGTTTGACTCCACAAGTTGTAATGCTAGCAACAGTTTACTGAACAAAATGTACTTCTAAACCGTTCCTAACAAAAGATGCAATTGTTGTTATTCCTCAAGTATGATTTTAATGTAACCACAAGCCTTCACCTGAGATCTCACCTGTTTTGTTGACTTTTTAGTTCCATTAAAAATCTTCCAAGCAAGCCCATTGCCACCACTGGCAATATGTCGGCCAACATCAAATTCCCTGGTAACAGGATTTCCCATCACCGCACTGGTTACATCAGCTGTTACCTTTGTAACGGTACTTTTCAACTTATTTAGCATAGACTCCATTGTCCCAATTATATGCTATCACGTTAGCCTACAAACAGAAGGGGGGAAAAATCATAATTCTTTCCATTTCTGTTAACAGAAGGTACTGAAAATGGTTAGTTTACATGAGTGCATGTTATTAAAAACACAGAACACAAAGCCAGCTATGGGAAATCTATATTTTAAAAAATTAAGAGTAAAGCTTTATTTTTTTCTTAAAAGAGAAAACCTGCCTAAGATCTCAAATCATCAACAGTATAAATATATATTTACGCTGAAGGCATTTTAAAAATGAGTCCTCGCTCTCACTGTACCTGCCAAAACCCACGCTCAAAATTCAGTGTTTTACCTGAACCAACTGCAGATGTTACTAACACTTTCTGTTCTGATGTGTTAATGAGTCCATCAGCTGCTGAAGGGAAAGTGGAGGAACTGCTTTTTCTATGCTTTCTTTTAGAATTAGTGCTTCTATATGGTTATGCAATTGAAGAGATGCAAGAGTCTGGTTTAGAATAAAGTTTATTTTCACCTGTACTATATATTACTATTATTTCCTCTGATGAAGTGAGCTGTAGCTCACAAAAGCTTATGCTCAAATAAATTGGTTAGTCTCTAAGGTGCCACAAGTACTCCTTTTCTTTTTGCGAATACAGACTAACACGGCTGTTACTCTGAAACCTTAATTGAGGTAGTTAATTACAAACACCTGCTGCCAGAGACACCAAGAAAACACCACTGTCCAGCAGCTCAAACCATGAATATGAATATCTTTCTGCTGCTGGGTGTGCTATTGGGGGAATAGGACAAGAAACTTATACTGAAACTGGGAGAGAGACATATCTGTCTTGTTCCCTACCTGCAGTAAGAAATGAGGTGAAGATGGAACACGAGGAGAAATTAATTGCTACTAACAGTTAACATACATAGAACACCCAAAAACAAACTCTAAATTAAGACAACCTCCAACTTTGTTTCAAAGAGAGGGCATGGAGGAATATTCATTTCTCCACCAGACAAATGTGAAACAAACTTGAAAAATAGCATACCACGGAATATTTAAGAGTGCGCAGACATATTTAAGAGTGTGCCGAGACTCATCAAGCCCTCGGATCGCTACCCCTTCCTGCTTCTCCACGTGGGCACCAATGATACTGCCAAGAATGACCTTGAGCGGATCACTGCGGACTACGTGGCTCTGGGAAGAAGGATAAAGGAGTTGGAGGCGCAAGTGGTGTTCTCGTCCATCCTCCCCGTGGAAGGAAAAGGCCTGGGTAGGGACCGTCGAATCGTGGAAGTCAACGAATGGCTACGCAGGTGGTGTCGGAGAGAAGGCTTTGGATTCTTTGACCACGGGATTCTTTGACCATGGGATGGTGTTCCATGAAGGAGGAGTGCTGGGCAGAGACGGGCTCCATCTTACGAAGAGAGGGAAGAGCATCTTTGCCAGCAGGCTGGCTAACCTAGTGAGGAGGGCTTTAAACTAGTTTCACCGGGGGAAGGAGACCAAAGCCCTGAGGTAAGTGGGAAAGCAGGATACCGGGAGGAAGCACAGGCAGGAATGTCTGTGAGGGGAGGGCTCCTGCCTCATACTGGGAATGAGGGGCGATCAACAGGTTATCTCAAGTGCTTATATACAAATGCACAAAGCCTTGGAAACAAGCAGGGAGAACTGGAGGTCCTGGTGATGTCAAGGAACTATGACGTGATTGGAATAACAGAGACTTGGTGGGATAACTCACATGACTGGAGTACAGTCATGGATGGTTATAAACTGTTCAGGAAGGACAGGCAGGGCAGAAAAGGTGGGGGAGTAGCACTGTATGTAAGGGAGCAGTACGACTGCTCAGAGCTCCGGTACGAAACTGCAGAAAAACCTGAGTGTCTCTGGATTAAGTTTAGAAGTGTGAGCAACAAGAGTGATGTAGTGGTGGGAGTCTGCTATAGACCACCGGATCAGGGGGATGAGGTGGATGAGGCTTTCTTCCGGCAACTCGCAGAAGCTACTAGATCGCACGCCCTGGTTCTCATGGGTGACTTTAATTTTCCTGATATCTGCTGGGAGAGCAATACAGCGGTGCATAGACAATCCAGGAAGTTTATGGAAAGCGTAGGGGACAATTTCCTGGCGCAAGTGCTAGGGGAGCCAACTAGGGGGGGCGCTTTTCTTGACCTGCTGCTCACAAACCGGGTAGAATTAGTGGGGGAAGCAAAAGTGGATGGGAATCTGGGAGGCAGTGACCATGAGTTGGTTGAGTTCAGGATCCTGACGCAGGGAAGAAAGGTAAGCAGCAGGATACGGTCCCTGGACTTCAGGAAAGCAGACTTCGACTCCCTCAGGGAACAGATGGCCAGGATCCCCTGGGGGACTAACATGAAGGGGAAGGGAGTCCAGGAGAGCTGGCTGTATTTCAAGGAATCCCTGTTGAGGTTACAGGGACAAACCATCCCGATGAGTCGAAAGAATAGTAAATATGGCAGGCGACCAGCTTGGCTTAAGGTGAAATCCTAGCGGATCTTAAACATAAAAAAGAAGCTTACAAGAAGTGGAAGGTTGGACATATGACCAGGGAAGAGTATAAAAATATTGCTCGGGCATGTAGGAAAGATATCAGGAGGGCCAAATCGCACCTGGAGCTGCAGCTAGCAAGAGATGTCAAGAGTAACAAGAAGGGTTTCTTCAGGTATGTTGGCAACAAGAAGAAAGCCAAGGAAAGTGTGGGCCCCTTACTGAATGAGGGAGGCAACCTAGTGACAGAGGATGTGGAAAAAGCTAATGTACTCAATGCTTTTTTTGCCTCTGTTTTCACTAACAAGGTCAGCTCCCAGACTGCTGCGCTGGGCATCACAGAATGGGGAAGAGATGGCCAGCCCTCTGTGGAGATAGAGGTGGTTAGGGACTATTTAGAAAAGCTGGACGTGCACAAGTCCATGGGGCCGGACGAGTTGCATCCGAGAGTGCTGAAGGAATTGGCGGCTGTGATTGCAGAGCCCTTGGCCATTATCTTTGAAAACTCGTGGCGAACGGGGGAAGTCCCGGATGACTGGAAAAAGGCTAATGTAGTGCCAATCTTTAAAAAAGGGAAGAAGGAGGATCCTGGGAACTACAGGCCAGTCAGCCTCACCTCAGTCCCTGGAAAAATCATGGAGCAGGTCCTCAAAGAATCAATCCTGAAGCACTTACATGAGAGGAAAGTGATCAGGAACAGTCAGCATGGATTCACCAAGGGAAGGTCATGCCTGACTAATCTAATCGCCTTTTATGATGAGATTACTGGTTCTGTGGATGAAGGGAAAGCAGTGGATGTATTGTTTCTTGACTTTAGCAAAGCTTTTGACACGGTCTCCCACAGTATTCTTGTCAGCAAATTAAGGAAGTATGGGCTGGATGAATGCACTATAAGGTGGGTAGAAAGCTGGCTAGATTGTCGGGCTCAACGGGTAGTGATCAATGGCTCCATGTCTAGTTGGCAGCCGGTATCAAGTGGAGTGCCCCAGGGGTCGGTCCTGGGGCCGGTTTTGTTCAATATCTTCATAAATGATCTGGAGGATGGTGTGGATTGCACTCTTAGCAAATTTGCGGATGATACTAAACTGGGAGGAGTGGTAGATACGTTGGAGGGCAGAGATAGGATACAGAAGGACCTAGACAAATTGGAGGATTGGGCCAAAAGAAATCTGATGAGGTTCAATAAGGATAAGTGCAGGGTCCTGCACTTAGGATGGAAGAATCCAATGCACCGCTACAGACTAGGGACCGAATGGCTAGGCAGCAGTTCTGCGGAAAAGGACCTAGGGGTGACAGTGGACGAGAAGCTGGATATGAGTCAACAGTGTGCCCTTGTTGCCAAGAAGGCCAATGGCATTTTGGGATGTATAAGTAGGGGCATAGCGAGCAGATCGAGGGACGTGATCGTTCCCCTCTATTCGACACTGGTGAGGCCTCATCTGGAGTACTGTGTCCAGTTTTGGGCCCCACACTACAAGAAGGATGTGGAAAAATTGGAGAGAGTCCAGCGAAGGGCAACAAAAATGATTAGGGGTCTAGAGCACATGACTTATGAGGAGAGGCTGAGGGAGCTGGGATTGTTTAGTCTGCAGAAGAGAAGAATGAGGGGGGATTTGATAGCTGCTTTCAACTACCTGAAAGGGGGTTCCAAAGAGGATGGCTCTAGACTGTTCTCAATGGTAGCAGATGACAGAACGAGGAGTAATGGTCTCAAGTTGCAATGGGGGAGGTTTAGATTGGATATTAGGAAAAACTTTTTCACTAAGGGGGTGGTGAAACACTGGAATGCGTTACCTAGGGAGGTGGTAGAATCTCCTTCCTTAGAGGTTTTTAAGGTCAGGCTTGACAAAGCCCTGGCTGGGATGATTTAACTGGGAATTGGTCCTGCTTCGAGCAGGGGGTTGGACTAGATGACCTTCTGAGGTCCTTTCCAACCCCGATATTCTATGGTTCTATGATTCTATTGTTTAAATTTATAGCCTTATTGGTCACGTACCTAGGTAACCAAAATATTATTCTTACAATAATTATGTCATTAACTTCGGGCCAATTAGCTTCATGGGGTGGTTTAGTACATTTAGTTCTTACCATCTTCTTTGACATTTAAGACATATTTACATGGATTCAGAGTATCATTTCACCCACCATCCTAAAGAGTACCACTGTGTTTTCCAAATGGAAGAGAGGGTATTTTGGGGTGATATAGCAGCTGTTTTCAAAATTATGAAAAGCAAGTGATAGAAATAAGCCGGGGACACAATATCAAAGAATGAGGTAACTAGGATTAAATTAAAAATTGTAGCTGTTTCATGCAAGTTACATTTCATTTTGATCACCTGCAGGTACGTGAGTCTAAGTAATTTGTTTTCTGAGGTTAGAATTGTGGGTGAGGGTACTGTGTGTGTGTGTGGGGGGGGGGAACGACACCTCCTGGGTGACAATACTCCCTAAATTTATAATTGTTATATTTGTAATCCTTTT
The DNA here is from genome assembly GCF_965152275.1 of Natator depressus. Lineage (NCBI taxonomy): Eukaryota > Metazoa > Chordata > Testudines > Cheloniidae > Natator > Natator depressus. Next base: position 262,756,404 of record NC_134234.1, read on the forward strand.
CAGTTTTTTAATTTCTGCTGAACTCTTCACCCTACTTGTGCTGGTTGGAGGAAACGTGTTGTAGAAAGGAAGGGAGTTAACTACTTAGGTTCCAGTCCTATAAACATTTAGCTTTAAGCTCATGAGTATCCCCTGTGTCTTCAGTGGGACTACCCACTGCATAAAGTTAGGCATGTGTGTAAGCATTTGCAAGACCAGGGCCTTAATTACTTAGGTATGAAGAGTTAAGTATTGGTAAATACATTCCATCTGAAGCAACCGAATTTCATGATACAGAACCACGCCAATACAGCAGAAGTTTCCTGTTCAACTAGCTACTGAACAGGAATAGAGAGACCAAGGAATGAGGAAGACAATTATTTCAGAGTATTAAACTGTAGTATTAATGCTTTGTTGGAGAGGTTAGTGAAAATAAGTTAGAGAAATTTACTTTATTATAATATATACACGGGGTGTGTGTGTGTGTGTGTGTGTATACACACACCCCTTGTGTATTATTGCATTAAGGTAAGATGTTATACAAATTGTAGTTGTGTCAGCCAAGATAAAGACTGATTTCTTATATCTAAACTCCCCAAGCTAAGGAAAAGCATTGCCTACCTGATAAGTATGGAAAAACACCACGCCTCATAGGTCATAGGACAGCCTGAAATAAAGAGATGCTGGTATCTGTAGTCCTTCAGGATCTTATTCTACAGCCATTCTGCATGAGTGCTCCACATGCAAAAGGACTACAGAATCAGGCCCCAAGCAGATACCAAGATAAAAATATATAGTATTTGTTTCCTGATATTGCTTTTTCTGCAACTGAAGATTTCATTCAGATAGGCAGAAACAATATATTCCAGTTTAATCCCTTCTAAGTGTCTCCATTTCTGAAATGCCTCGTCAAGTAAATTTGGGCCCAGTCACGCAAGGTCCTGAGCACACTCTATCCCTGCTGGGATCAACAGGGTGGCACTGCTCAAAACCCCACAGAACTTGACCCTTCACTAGTATATCAATATCATAAGAGCTATACTGGTAACTTTTTAGCTGCACCCTGTTGGATTCTCACTGTGGAAGGATAGCATATAGGACTCCACGTTTACTGGTCTTGGCTCAAAAAAGAGAAACTGTATCTCCCAAGGATGTGCAACACAGAATCTCAGGGTATAGAATGGACATAGTGGGCAAAGGACTAAGGTAAAACAAGTCTGTGACACTGGAATTAAACGAATACTTATGTGTTACCTCAAGCTTGTTAAAACTAAGTAAACTAGACCTAAATTATTTTTTTACCATTTATATTACTTACTTTTGTATTTCATTCAGCATGGACAATGAAACTAGAACAGTCAGTTTCTATTTCTGTAATTAACCCACTAGCACAAGTCTCTGCCTTTGAAGTCACAACAAGGGAGGGGCATCTTTAAAAACCTGATTACACTGGAAGTATGAAGTAAACAGTTCCTGTTCATATTCCCCTTTACATGTTCAAATTCCTTATGTATGCTTAAGTTTGAAGAAGAGTCTCTCTGTTGAGAGGTGGAAGAATGAATGAAATTGCTTCCAATTAAACTGGAGGAAGCATTCTCTGCTAGAGGTGGCAGTTCCATGTGGTAATTGTATTGAAAAGATTGGAAAAGGCAGTAAGGGAGGATACTAACAAAAAATCATCATCAAGAGTGAGGATTTACAAATAGGCCTGGTATGCATGATCAAACATGATCCTTCCCAACTTGGCGCTGCACAAAGTTAAACCATTGACTAATTCAGCAGAGGAGAGAGATAATTAGCCAACTTTATCTCTCAGCATGCAGATTGTTTTCATAAATTAACGTCTGTTAATACTGCCGACATATTTTTATAAATCCTTGTGTGGACAATCTGACTGAAATCTAAGATGGGTTTTGTTCTATAAAAATAGTTTATTACCAGTTTCAATTACACCATATTAAATGTCAGTTGAAATAATATATCTAGAGACACAATCCACATGGAGGAAGTACATAAAAGATTTTAACTTGGGCAGTGACAATTTCAATACCACAGATTAGTCAAAACAGTAGTATGTAAAATATGAAAGTTAACATCAGCTTCTTCAGCAGTATTTTCAAGTCTAAAATTGAGCTACTATACATAGAAAGAAAGAAAAGAAAAGAAACAATCACAAGACAATGATGTAAGCATCCTGCGCCCCCGCAGGGAGCGCATCAAGCATCCACAAGGCATAAAGTATTTTACGCTTTTAAATTATAACGTAGAAGAGACAAAAAGCAAGAAAACTGCAGTATCTTAGTAACTATAATACTCAGGCAACAAGGAGTGGGCACTCTAGAAATATTTAAGTACTTTTATTTAAGAATTTACTTAAGTATTTAAGAACTTTTCTTCTTCCTGTTTGACATTTGAGTACAATATCTATACAAAAACAGGACCCAATTCTATAAATTGGTGGGTGTGGGGGAGCCCTTATGCTTCCATGGAACCCCTTTATAGTCAGCGGGGGCTCTGTGATGGTGTTTGCCTACACAGAGCAGCTTGCAGAACTGAAGCTTTACAATTTTGCTCAGGTTAACACGTGAATAAGTGGCACAAGATAGGGGAACATTAAGAATACTGAAAATAAGAATAAAGCCAAAACAAATAAGCCTCCAACTCCTCCTCAGTTTTCATTTGAGTAATCACTTTGAGCTAGTTTATTCTCTTTTCTATTGTGGTCATGTGGGAGGCAGGGGGGGAATGTTTGTGTGAAACCAACGCCACCCATCCCCCATGGCTGTATCAGTGCTCTGCCTGGTTTGTGACACCCGCCCGCCCGGGAAAAGGCTGATACTCCACTTGTGAGCAAGGGAGCAGGGAGCCGAAAGACCTAATTCCACCCTATCATAAGTGCCATTCCACAGAGCTGGCTAGATACACACAGTGGTGCACCCTACAAAAAGTAGAAAGAAAAGGAATACTTGTGGCACCTTAAAGACTAACAAATTTATTTGAGCATAAGCTTTCGTGAGCTACAGCTCACATCGGATGAAATGAGCTGCAGCTCACGAAAGCTTATGCTCAAATAAATTTGTTAGTCTCTAAGGTGCCACTAGTACTCCTTTTCTTTTTGCCGATACAGACTAACACAGCAGCTACTCTGAAACCTACAAGAAGTAGGTTACTCCCCACCAGCTCAACAGTGGAGCACAGGAGCAACTAGGTCTCAGTGGGGTATTTTTGATACCCAGTGGCTCCCAGTATTCTCCTTACAATCAAGCCTTCCTTTACTTGTAAAAACAATTCAAAGCACATTTTTGAAAAGCATAAATATTATGGATCATGTAAAGTACCAATGATAACAGGGCAAAGCATATCCTTATTTCATCATGAGTTCTGTACCACAGGGCAAGGCTGAAAACCCCAAACCCTGCAAGCTACCAAGTGGAGAGACAACAGACAAGTTATTCATTATAGGCTCCCAGCAGGGGATTGGGAGAGAGCGGGGACAAGCTGAACTGTCACACGAGCCCCATAGGCACACGAGCCCTTCGGGTGTTGGCGTGTCCTGCCAACAAAGCCACGTATCGCTGCCCGCAGGGAGCGCCCCTGCAGGGAGCGCCCGTCACAGCTTTGCTCGCCACCTCGCCTGCACCCCCCACCTCCTCCACCCCCGGGGCCAAAGGTTTATAGTGAGTGACTAGCCGCCCAGCCCGGCGCTCCGGCCCTGCACAAAACACGGCCCCGGCTGCCGGCCCAGGGCCCCTCCTAGTCGAGCGGGTTCCCGGTGTCGCTAGGCCAGAGGCAGCCGCCCTCTCACCTACGCCTAAGGGAAGCTGCGGGGGCCGTGTCCCGCCGTCTGTCCGTCCGCGTCGCGTTCTCCAGCCGCGGCTCAGCCCCCGCCCCGCGCGCGGCTACTCCATGGCGACCGAACCAGCGCCCGGGCCACCAGCCCCCCGGCGCTCCCTCACTTCCGGCACGGAGCCAGGGCGGGACCGGAAGTCACGGCGCGGGAGGCGGGACCGGAAGGTGGCTGGCTATGGCGGCGCATTTGACTCCGCGGTTCAGGAGACTCAACAGCCAGAGCGAGCTGAGCGCGCGGCGGCGGCGGGGCGCAGGTGAGGGCGCCCCGGCCTGGGGCTGGTCGGCTTCCCGCCGCCGCCGCCTGAGGGCCCCACCAGTGCCCGAGGGCCCTGGGGAGGACGTTGGGCGTCCCGGGCCGGGGCTGCCCCTGCGAAAGGGCCGGTCCGTGTGGCCCGCGCCCCGCAGCGGGCGGCTTCAACCCGGCTGGGTTTTGCTGTTGTCGCTCAGCCCCGGGGGCCCCGACTAGGGTTGCCGACGTTCCAGTCCGAACACCCTCGCCCCGCCCCTTCCTCGAGGCCCCGCCCCCCTCCGCTCACTGCATGCCCCCACCCTCAATCCCTTTCACTGGGCTGGGGCAGGCGGTTGGGGGGCGGGGCAGGGAGGGGGTTGAGGGCTCCAATTGGGGGTTGGGCTCTGGGGCAGGCCAGAAATTAGGGGGTTCAGGGTGCGAGAGGGGGCTCTGGTCTGGGACAGGGAGTTGGGGTGTGGGAGGGTGTGCGGGCTCTGGCTGGGGGTGCTGGCTCTAGAGTGGGGCGGAAGGGGTTGGGGGGGGCTCAGGGCTGTGACGTGGGCTTACCTCGGGTGGCTCCGGTCAGTGGGGGGGGCCAAGGCGGGCTGCCTGCCTGTCCTGGCACCTCACTGTGCACACAAGTCTGGGTTCTAGGTGGGAGACCAGGAAGACTCCACCTGCTGCTTTTGCCTGCATCCCCTGCGCCCCCGCCCCCAGATCCCATTGGCCGGGAACTGGTCAATGGGAGTGCGGAGCCAAAGCTGGGGGCGGGGGCAGCGCATGGAGCTCCGTGGCCCTCCTGTGTAGGAGCTGGACCTGCTGGCCACTTCCAAGGCGCAGTGCAGTGCCAGCCTGGATAACTAGGGACTAGCCTGCCTTGGTACCGCAGCACCGCTGACTGGACTTTAACTGCCTTGTCGGCTGTGCTGACCCGAGCTGCCAGGGTTCCCTTTTGACCAGGCATACTGGTCGAAAACCAGACACCTGGTCACCGTATACCTGGCCCAGCCTGTGAGAGCCCGGACAGCTGAGCCTGCCCAGGGTGGAGGGCTGCCCCTGTGGGTGTGCACATGGGGGCATCTGAGCCCTGCTCAGGAAAGGGTGTGGGGAGATTATGAGAGTCCTAGTCTTGGTCAGGCCTTTTGATCTTACTGGAATAAGGAGAGACTCACAGCAGCGAGGTGGGGGAGGAGGGAGGTGAAGGCAGCGTCTTCGGAACTGCCCTCCTGGGGCAAGGGTACTGGAACTAGGGATGCTGGATGTGCGGCAGCAGCCCCCGGCTTGAAGTGGTAATAACAACCAAATATGTGGTTTCCGCCTTCAGCACCCCTATCCTGGGGGAAATAACGTACCCCTTTCTGAGCTCCCTTTGTAACGCTGGGTGCAGCTGCCTGCTTTTGCAATGTCAGTACCTAGACTGGTATTTTGATACTGTCATAGTAGGTGCGGGATCTAGGGGTGCTGTTGCACCCCCTGGCTTGAAGTAGTTTCCGTCACATACAGGGTTTACAGTTTGGTTAAATGGCTCTCAGCACCCCCACTATAAAAATTGTTCCAGAACCCCTGGATACTGTAGGATATAAAGGGTTAAAATAGTTTAAAAAGAAGAAAAATATTTTTGTAGGCTATATAAGGTGGCTCTGCTAGCAGTTGTCAGAAGGTCTTGAAAAGAGTTCATTGCTAATACAGTATATGCCTAACCAAGTTGGAGCCAACCAACATGTGTCTAAGCACCCATGGATTTAGTTCTTTCTTATCTTGATCAAATACTTATGAACGTTTGTTGCTATTTGAATGTAGTAGTTGCTTATGATTTAGGCTTTTAGAGATTTAGAGCAATTATATAACTCCCCTTGGATTTTTGGGTTTAATAAAGGAATTTATGGTTAAACTAGTATCTGATGGTGCACGGTCTTACTTTTATCTATAATAATAATTCCAACAGATTCTTTTCATTTTAACCAAAAAAATCTCAATGTAACGGATTTTTTTTATTTAGCATGTTGTTGTTTTCCTTTCCTGGCATAAGCTTGCCTGCATATGATTTAGTGTCAAATCAATGCAGGAATTAGTTTGCTATTTTGCTACCACTTATCTCTGGCTGTGCTTTGAAAAGTTAAATTTCACTTCTGGAGAATGTAGCCAACTCACTTTCAAAAGGAAAATTTAAAAATAATACACTTAAATGTTACAGTAAGTGTTTGCAGTATGTAAACTTAAATAATGTTTTAGTAACATGAATGTTTAAATATTTTTGCAGGAAGCAGTGGTCCTTTTCAAGCAACTCGGTTATGGAATGGCATTATTCATGCTCTTCAAAGCCAGGTGGAAATAAAAAGAAGACGACAACATCTAAAAACATTCAGAAACTGCTTTACTGGCTCCAATGCTGTTGATGTGGTGCTGGGCTATCTTATGCACAGTATGTACTTAAGTAGTAATGATCTTTCTCGACTGAAGGGAGTCCGTCTGTGCCAGGCTCTGATGGATCACAAGGTTTTTGAACCAGTTGGACCAAAACTATTCAAGAATGAGAGAGAGCTAGAGTTTGAAGACACAAGTAATAGTCTTTATAGATTTCTGGACAGCCATATTTCTCCTCTTTTATTGAAACGGAAAGAATATATTGAGAATTTGTCCCCTGAGGAAATACTTGAACTTAAGGCGAAAAAACTTTCACGGTTAGTAATGCAGATGTACACGTTTAAAGAGTCTCTAAAATGTGGGCCCAATAAAAACAATAATGCCATCTTACACAATCATGAATGGGAAGAGGTGCTCCATGAGACACTCTGTTTAGCTGTCATCCATGCTTTGAAAAAATCTGAGACCCAATTCAAAGGCAAGGTATTAATTATGGAAGAATAAAAAACATTTCTTGATCGTTATCTTGTGAAAATACTAGGTGACTAAAATATTTACATTAGGACTTGAAAGACCCACTTGTTCAGACCCAGCTTAGGGGAGCTGTGATTTTTAGGGACCTAAAAATGTAAATACTCATTCCAATTTTTATTTTTAATTATGTTTTTAGTGCTTTGTCTTCCAAAGAGATCCTTGAATGTGAATACACCAATTGTTAGTGCCAAACGTTCTCTGATGCTTTTTTGTTTCCTCATAAGATATTAACACTCTTCTCTACAGCTACCCTTAGATAGACCTTTGAGACCTGTGAAACGTGCTGTGACCAGTCCTTTGACGCTTTGGGGAAACGCCACACTTAATTCACAATGATACCACTGAGGATTTTACTGGTGATACTAGTCATTTCAAGCTCCCGTCCTGCCAGCTGCCTACTTCAGTCTTTTCTTCTGGGCTGTTGGCTATTCTGAGGGTGCGTGGGGAGTGCTATGTCTGCACGTCCGTGCCTTGCTCTTATTGTTTAAAAAAAAAAAAAACTTGGAAAGGTCTTGGTTTCAGTCTGCATCAGAAACAGAAACAAATGTCAAAATTTTTCACAAAATGGAATTCTGGTTTTCTAGCCTGTTCTAATCCAGGCAGAGCACCCTTGGCTTTTTCTTGTTCTCCTCCATCTGTCTGTATCCATTTGTTGTCTCTTGTCTTATACTTAGATAATCCCTGTCCCAAAAAGCTTAGAATCTGTGTTCTGTGTTTGTACTGTGCCTAATACAATGAGCACCTAAGTGCTATGATAATACAAATAATAATTCCAACTTATCAATGCTTTTTTCGTAACAGAGCAAAATGTGAAACAATTTCAAATCCCTTAGCACTAGAAGTTGCTGATAAAAGAATAGAGGAACTTCTACAAACTATAAATGTACATCCATCTTTACCTTTAAAGAACATAGTTAATGAACCAGTCTGTCTACTTTCAAAAAAAGGTGATTATATTTTATTTTATAAATAGAATATATTTTGTGCTATTTAATATTACCACAAGATATTCGTAAACATTAAACTATAATTTATTTATTGAAACAAGCAACGAATAATAGATGTTTTGAAAATTAGAAATATACCCTTTTCCAGCCTCTTAGAAAGAGTACTGGCACATCTTGCTGAAATATCGTTTCCTTGCATTATTATTTGAATTTTGTGTATCTTGCTACTTTTGTCGTTGAAAAAAATCTTTTAAGTAGTGCCCAGGATGTTGCAGAAAGTGACTCTTGCACTGAAACCAAGATTTTTAAAAATGACTTGCACAGAATTCAGAGCTTGATCCTCGAGCCCTTACTCACACAGTTAGTACAATAAATCAGTGTAGCTATTTATGTAATTTAGATTACTTCCATAAGAATTTCAGGATTGGGCCCTAGTTTAATAAATTACAAAAGCTTTAAACACAGTTTTTGTTTGCTTGAAAACAGAAGCATTTAAAATCCATATGACAAAGGCCCATCAAAGTTCTTCTATATTAGGAAATAACAAATTACGATAACACCCACTAGACATTTGTGAAAGGTGGGGTGGGGACAACTCAACTATTCATTTAAAACCATTCATTCATCACCCGCCAGACTCAGTGATTCTTATCTCCTGCCTGGACTGCTATGTCCCTCTTGACCCCAGGTTGTTCGTGCCTCTGAGGAGAGGGTTACGGACAGAGGATGCTGCTATTTTCTTGGTCCTGCTCCTGTGTAGGTGAAGGAGGATAATCCTCACTATTTCCCAGCCTAAATCCAGAGAGAGGGTTTTGTTGGGGAATTTCCTCTGGCTGCTATTCCTACTGTCTCCAGTCTTGGGAGCAAGGGATAAGGTGGGGGCTGTCACTTCCTTCTCCCTGGCCCAGCTGAGGGACCGTGTACTCCTGAATCCTGTTGTGTAGTCTGGCTGTGAAAGAGGCTTTCCTAGCTCCCAGCCCCATCCAGAAGTCTTGTGATTGAGGGGAGACTCTCTCTCCTAGTCCCTTCTGCCCTACCAAATGTTGCCTCCATGCACATATCCCAGGCTTCTTTGTGCAGGAGTCGAGGAGCCCAAGTCACACTGCTAATGTCACACACTAGCAGTTCTTGCAGAGCCTGGGGAAGAACATTCATGTGAACTCCTCTCAAAAGCATACAAGACTACAGTGCAACTATCAACAAAACAGTGAAACTGATTCTATGCAGAGTAGTGCTAAATGCACACAGAAATCAAATCGAAAAAACTAAAAAATATTCTCTCTAAGCACCTTAAGGACTCATATAAAATAGCCCATACCAAATTTTCAGATGGATAAATGATATGCAAGCTTACATTGCCCTCTTAAAAACACAACTGGTTGAGTCTTTTTGGTTACAAGGCTCTTTCCTTTTTTTAATGTATTTATTCTCATGTATTTTGTTACTGTGTATATTAAATGTTAGAGCAGATAGTTATAAAAAGTAATAACTTAGACACAAAAATATTTAAAAGCTTTTTCCCAGTTTTCTTAAGACATTTTCCCCCTAAAAAATAAAATAACATAATTTACATCTAATGAATATATTGTAAGCTGGGCTGATTTTATTTCAAATCAAGCAAAAATTCTTTTTTTATATATTTACATACATGCTATGTGTACCGACTCTTGTTCCCAGTAACCTTGACTTCTGGTTTATTTTTTCCATCTTCCTATTTGTACTCCCGGTTATAGATGATGTCTGGAAACAACAGACTCTGTTACGGCTACTGCAGTTAATTGATCTTCCAGTCCTGGAAAATATTTTGGAGTCTCCAAACAAGAGGAAAAATGATCATCTTGGCAAAGAAGAAGATCTGATTATCTCAAATACTTTCCTTGACAGAGAGGTTACATGCAACCTAAATTTGCCCGAGTTAGTTATAAAAATATATATTTTATAAGAACTTATTTTAGGGCTTTCATAACTGAGGTATCCCAAAGGGGTTTATACAGTCCTTTTCTTGGTGGTTTGAAGTGGAGGTGCAGTAAGTGTGTAAAGCAAATGGAGCAGCCATTGTTACAGATAGCAAGGGAAAGCCCCTGCTGTGACAAAAGGGTCATTGTGCCACAGAAAGAAAGAAAGAGAGATGTGGCAATTTGGTGCCAGTCTGTTTGCCTTTCCAAACCTTCCAGTATTTCTAAACTATTCCTGTTGATCACATCTGGGTTGATGTCATGTTTTACCACATGGCAGTACAGCTGAATAAAAGTTTCATTTTGTAGCCTGGAATGATGTACTGAGGCCCAGCCTCTTGCATGTGGGTGGCCTGAGGTCAACTCATAAGAGGAATTAGTCTGCCATTATGCTAGCACTTATCCTGAGCCATGTTTTGAAAAGTTAGTGTGGTTTCACTTCAGGAGAAGTCATCAAATTTTGGTTCCTTTTTGATAAATTTTGGTCAGTCTGTTTATCCCCCAAAAAGCATCTGCATTACAATAGTCTTTGTTTGTTCATGTGGAAAATGTTTGAGAATCAAAGCAAAATGCATTGAGAGTTAGGTAACCAGCGAAGCTCCAGTTGCTGCTAGTTTCTAACTGGTTTAGCTGTTCCAATTAGTTTTAGGTGGTTGAAGGTGGCCTGAATTGATTCCAAGAAACACCTCTGGTCTTGAAGTCAATTTTGTAAAAATATGTGTCTTCAACCATCTAAAACCCATTAAAACTGTAGCATAGATCCAGTTTTAAAATCAAATTAAGCTGAGCTATTTTTCTCTTTCAGCAACAGTTCCATTTGAGAACTCATGGTATATTCAAACAGTTGATTACAGTTCCAGTATCGGTATCCCTGAACCCACTAACCAAGGCTATTTTCCAGATTCATACTGCTTTGAAGTGGTGTCTCAGAATATTAGAGAGAATGGACTGAAATCAGGATCTCAGCTGTGCCTTTTCAATTCTGTGTCTCTCTCTGGGTTGCATGCTTTCTGGCAGCCTACAGTGAGGTTACTTATGCTTGGAAAAACAATTATTGGTATTCCCTTTGCTTATGCTGCCACGTGGGATATACCCACACTTGGCCATGAACCATCTAGAACAGGGGTTCTCAAACTTCATTGCACCGTGACCCCCTTCTAATAACAAAAATTACTACATGATCCCAGGAGGGGGACTGAAGCCTGACCCCAAGGGCTTCAGCCCCAGGCAGTTGGCTTTGGCTCAGGCAGTGGGGCTTTGGCTTTAGCTTGGCCCTGGGCTTCGGCTTCAGCGCTGGGCCCCAGAAAGTCTAAGCCAGCCCTGGTGACCCCATTAAAATGGGGTCGTGACCCACTTTAGGGTCCCAACCCACAGTTTGAGAATCGCTGATCTAGAAAAATATTTCCTATTGGAGCGTTAGGTCCCACAAGGGGACATTTATATTACAAGAAGAGAGTTGCTACCCTTCTTACCACATGCAGCGTTGTAGCTGTGTTAGAACCAGGGTACCAGAGAGACAAGGTGGGTGAGGTAATCTCGCTTATTGGACCAACTTCTGTTGGTGAGAGAGAGACTGACTATTTTGAGCTTACATAGAGCTTTTCAGGTCTGGGCTGCAGAAGAGCTCTATGTAAGCTCGAAAGCTTGTCTCACCAACAGAAGCTGGTCCAATAAGCGAGATTACCTCGCCCACCTTATCTCTCCTCTTGCCCCAGGCAGTTGATGGTGTTGGAACCATCTGTGTATGATGCCTTTGCCTGCAGTGGCAATCTTTAGTGCTTATTTCTTGTTCTTTCCTAGTTAGTTGTTGGCTTCCTTTCATTTGTCACGGTTTTAAGTGTTCATTTTTGTTTTTAAATTGAATGTCTAGTTTCTTTGCTCCTTTTAAGTTTCAGTCCCTGAGTTTGGTTATGTAGCTGGATAACCTTTTTTCCCTTGTGACGGCTGAAACAGACAAGGCAGGACTGCACTGTCACAACTTGCATTTCTGAAATGTTTGTGACAGACTGCACCATTGTGGCTTCCTTTGTCTGAGGGAAGGCAAACTTCAGCCATATTGTTGTAGTCTAGGGAGGCAAAAGTTGGTTGTTAATTGCAGCAGTAGTTCAGTGGACTTATAGCTACAGCATCCCACTACATTCTTTAATTGCTTATTAAATAAGTTGTATGATGCTGTTCAAATATGCATGTAGTTGTACGTGTCTGGTTAATTCTTTCTGAATTATAGCTTAAATAAAGTTTTGTCTAGCATTAAATGTAAGTACTAAAACTAACTTTCTCTCCCCAGGCTTGACAAATGGCTTTGTGCAGCAATTGAATGCTTGGAGTATTTTCCAGACCAGCTAATAGTGATGGTTGGGCAGCAGTTATTTCAAATCAGGAATGAACCAAGTCACTTGAATATGCACAAGAAGACACTTTTTGATGTGATAGCAAAATATTATAATCAAGTGAGGGACCCCCTTTTCAACAATCATGATCTTGATATTCATTCAGGAATTGTTGAACTTATAGGTAAGTGCATAATCTTTATTTACGCATTAAGGAAATTAAAACTGTTTTATTAACTTAATACTAATACAGACATCTTATGAGTAGAATCACTTTATGATACAGTTTCTCTGTCAACCAAAAGAGGGATTCATAGCTTATGGACACACATTTCTATTAATAGCAAATAAACTAACAAGGTAAGGGACCAGAAAAGTTCTCTTAATTCTAAGATTCAATTCAGGGTATGATAAGTTCTTCCTGACTCTGCAACCTTTATGGCAAACAACTAAATCTTCCCAAAACAAAATAATAGCAAGGGTTACCTTAAACTTGGATTTAAATGAAACTCTATCGTGAGTATGTCTTTTTTTGTACCCCTTAGGACTTGCAGAATGTATGGAATGTTACCTTAATGCTCTGTTTTCAGAGATGCTTTACAGAGCTTAGTGCCATATGAGCTCCGTGATGATACTGAAGACATTGAGCATGTTCCTCCCTAGGCTGACACTTGGCAAAGAGACCCTTTTTAATTAAAATAAATAAAGGGAGCATAAAAAGAAATCTGTGGTAAGACTATAGTAAATTCCCAACTTCTGATTACTAATTTGAAATCATTAGTTTAGTTAAAAAGGAACTATACCCTACCATACTTTCACATAAAGGGAGGTGAGGAAAAGGCTGGTGACATAAATCACTGAAAGAACTCTATGCTTTCCATGCTGTAGCTCCCTCATTATTCCCCCTTTATTTAAAATCTCCTCTTAAGCTAAACAGTATGTTCTGTGAACATGCCACGCTAATTTGTGCCAGTCCTGTGTCACTTCCCAAACTTTAGTCAGTTAAAATCTGCCTGGGGAACAGTTTCTAATGTAGGCCCAGCTTAGTTTCAACTTCATTTTGGACAGGTGGTGGTCCTAACATAATAATTAAACAGAGGTTCACTTCTAAATATATTATGCATTCCACAGTTCTTTAGGTTTGATTGTCTCCTGCTGCCCATCAGTCTGCACAAGAAGCACAGCTCATACATACATTAGGAGGAGGTTATACTTATTTTACCACTAGTTGCAAAGTGCAGGCTTTAGAGTTGCCTAGGGTTGCCTGTATATTAATCTTTATTCTGCTGGGCGATGCTTTCTAACAAAGGGCCCTGTGCTATAACCCTTACTCAGATAAAGGTGCCATTGATCTCTTTCTTCAATAGGACTGCAGGACCTGGCCTAATTTAGTTGTTGGCTATTCCAGATGGCAAATTTGGCCTGGGGCGGGGGAAGGATTGTTACACGCTCACACAATCACTGTTGCAGCCAATTGAAGACAACCTACTTTTGCTGTGTGTGCACTACAGATGCTGAAACTAGTATCTCCATGAACTCACAGCAAGCTTGATTTCAAAAATTATTTTTGCACTGTTTACGGAAGGCTGAAATAATCTTTTTTTAAAATGAAACTATAACAAAAACATAAATCAAACCCCCTCCCCACCACTACCACTGTTACCCCTAAAATAAACAAGGCACCATGGTTAGAGTGTGCATGCAGGTGCACGGAGTCAAGTGCATCATAGTCTTTAAGACCATAGACTTTAACAGCACTTGTCCCTTACTGCTTTTAACACACATTCTCCTTAAAGCATCCCAATAAAGCTTTTAAAAAAATTTTAAAACTCTTCCTGATCTGTGATTAAACCTCTGAGGCAGCTGGAAACTGTCATTTATCAGTTCTCATCTGTCAACTTCTCCATATTTTCCTTCACCTTGGTCTTCTGATGCTCTTGTCTTTTCTATATTTGCTCACTCTCTTCTTTTGGCTTTCAGCCCTCATTTATACTTCCTCCTTTTCCAAGTCTCAATGCGCTTACACATCAATTCTAGTTGCTTTTATTCTTTCAAAGAAAATCATAGAATCATAGAATATCAGGGTTGGAAGGGACCTCAGGAGGTCATCTAGTCCAACCCCCTGCTCAAAGCAGGACCAATCCCCAATTAAATCATCCCAGCCAGGGCTTTGTCAAGCCTGACCTTAAAAACTTCTAAGGAAGGAGATTCCACCACCTCCCTAGGTAACGCATTCCAGTGTTTCACCACCCTCCTAGTGAAAAAGTTTTTCCTAATATCCAATCTAAACCTCCCCCACTGCAACTTGAGACCATTACTCCTTGTCCTGTCATCTTCTATCACTGAGAACAATCTAGAACCATCCTCTTTGGAACCACCTCTCAGGTAGTTGAAAGCAGCTATCAAATCCCCCCTCATTCTTCTCTTCCGCAGACTAAACAATCCCATTTCCCTCAGCCTCTCCTCATAAGTCATGTGTTCCAGACCCCTAATCATTTTTGTTGCCCTCCGCTGGACTCTCTCCAATTTTTCCACATCCTTCTTGTAGTGTGGGGCCCAAAACTGGACACAGTACTCCAGATGAGGCCTCACCAATGTCAAATAGAGGGGAACGATCACGTCCCTTGATCTGCTGGCAGTGCCCCTACTTATACATCCCAAAATGCCATTGGCCTTCTTGGCAACAAGGGCACACTGTTGACTCATATCCAGCTTCTCATCCACTGTCACCCCTAGGTCCTTTTCCGCAGAACTGCTGCCTCGCCATTCGGTCCCTAGTCTGTAGCGGTGCATTGGATTCTTCCGTCCTAAGTGCAGGACCCTGCACTTGTTCTTGTTGAACCTCATCAGATTTCTTTTGGCCCAATCCTCCAATTTGTCTAGGTCCCTCTGTATCCTATCCCTACCTGCCACCGTATCTACCACTCCTCCTAGTTTAGTATCATCCGCAAATTTGCTGAGAGTGCAATCCACACCATCCTCCAGATCATTTATGAAGATATTGAACAAAACCGGCCCCAGGACCGACACTTGGGGCACTCCACTTGAAGCCATTGATCACTACCCATTGAGCCCGACAATCTAGCCAACTTTCTACCCACCTTATAGTGCATTCATCCAGCCCATACTTCTTTAACTTGCTAACAAGAATACTGTGGGAGACTGTGTAAAAAGCTTTGCTAAAGTCAAGAAACAATACATCCACTGCTTTCCCTTCATCCACAGAACCAGTAATCTCATCATAGAAGGCGATTAGATTAGTCAGGCATGACCTTCCCTTAGTGAATCCATGCTGACTGTTCCTGATCACTTTCCTCTCGTGTAAGTGCTTCAGGATTGATTCCTTGAGGACCTGCTCCATGATTTTTCCGGGGACTGAAGTGAGGCTGACTGGCCTGTAGTTCCCAGGATCCTCCTCCTTCCCTTTTTTAAATATGGGCACTACATTAGCCTTTTTCCAGTCGTCCGGGACTTCCCCCGATCGCCATGAGTTTTTAAAGATAATGGCCAATGGCTCTGCAATCACAGCCGCCAACTCCTTTAGCACTCTCAGATGCAACACATCCGGCCCCATGGACTTGTGCACGTCCAGCTTTTCTAAATAGTCCCTAACCACTTCTTTCTCCACAGAGGGCTGGCCACCTACTCCCCATGCTGTGTTGCCCAGCGCAGCAGTCTGGGAGCTGACCTTGTTTGTGAAGACAGAGGCAAAAAAAGCATTGAGTACATTAGCTTTTTCCACATCCTCTGTCACTAGGTTGCCTCCCTCATTCAGTAAGGGGCCCACACTTTCCTTGGCTTTCTTCTTGTTGCCAACATACCTGAAGAAACCCTTCTTGTAACTCTTAACATCTCTTGCTAGCCGCAGCTCCAGGTGCGATTTGGCGCTCCTGATTTCATTCCTACATGCCCGAGCAACATTTTTATACTCTTCCCTGGTCATTTGTCCAATCTTCCACTTCTTGTAAGCTTCTTTTTTATGTTTAAGATCCGCAAGGATTTCACTGTTAAGCCAAGCTGGTCGCCTGCCATATTTACTATTCATTCGACACATCGGGATGGTTTGTCCCTGTAACCTCAATAGGGATTCTTTGAAATACAGCCAGCTCTCCTGGACTCCTTTCCCCCTCATGTTATTCCCCCAGGGGATCCTACCCATCAGTTCCCTGAGGGAGTTGAAGTCTGCTTTCCTGAAGTCCAGGGTCCGTATTCTGCTGCTTACCTTTCTTCCGTGTGTCAGGATCCTGAACTCGACCAACTCATGGTCACTGCCTCCCAGATTCCCATCCACTTTTGCTTCCCCTACTAATTCTTCCCAGTTTGTGAGCAGCAGGTCAAGAAAAGCTCTCCCCTAGCTCTCCCTCAAAATAATTGGTTTATGGACCAGTCTCCTTTCAATTATAGTTTGTATTTGCTAGACATAATTATCTGGACCAGTGACTAGAGCAGAGGACTGGGAATCAAAGACCTTGGTGGCTCTGCCGCTGACCTGCTGTGACTTTAATCTCTCTCTGCCGGTTTCCCCCTCTGTTAAATGGGGATAAAGATACTTACTTTTGCAAATGCTTTGAGATCTACAGATGAAGAATGCTATATAAGAGTTTGATTCCTGTGATGTCCCTTTACCACAAAATGGGTGTAGCTTGGTGGTTTAAAAAGCTCATCAGCAATGGGAATGGTGCAACAGTGAGGCACGCTGGTCATGTTGCATCACATCATATAAAGGAGCGGTTAAGGATTCAGTCAAAGGTAGGGAAACACAAACTGTATGAAAAAGGTGAAATGGAGGTTCTGTATCTAGTACATTTAAGGCTTCATAATATCCAGGGGATGTTATTTTAAAAATATATTACTTGTCTAGCTCTAAGACAAAGGCTACATGGTTTTAAGCCTAGAATCAGAAATTGACTCCTATTTAAATACATTTTCTTGATTCTGTTCAAAGCAGTAGACTGCACTACATACAATATTTCACTAACATTGCAGAGAATGGAAAAATAGCACAAGCCCTGGAGGCATCGCAGCTTTACTTAAGATTACTAGTGCCGAACATCCGAGAAGAACTGCGTAGGCTACTGATGTTTATGGTTGTTGCATCAGAACCTGAGGGCTACACGTTACAAAAACAAGTAAGTATTGCATTCAAACGTAATGTAGAAATTATCACTCCCCCATAGTAACAAAACTGACCCATTACTACATTTCAACCTGACGCTTTTAAAACTAACTTAAATATTTTTTTCACAGTGTAGATTTTGTCACCTATTTATAACTAACACCTAGAATAACTGCAAGCAAATCTAATCCAGGTCATTATTCTTCTGTTTTATAGTTTGATAATAGATCAGTGGTCATCAAGATTTTTACCAAGGCCATTTTACAAAATAAAGGATTGTCAAAAACACAGACTGAACTGCTAATCCAGTTACTGATGAAGAATCATACTGAACTCTTCAAGGTATTTCCTTCTCATCTGACAAACTTTGACCTTGTGATTTTTAGTTGTTAATTGTCAAAAAGCAGCTTTATATGAATGTGCTTTTTTGTATCTGTCATGGCAACCTGTAAAAGCTACAGTGTCTTGTAGGACCAGAAAGTGTTCCAGGCTAGTTCAGTTTTTCCGGACTACAGGGGAAATCTTTTAAAATCATCGGCCTCTCTACTTCCATTGTCCCCACTCTCAAATTCGCAGGCTCATTGTAGCACTTCTCTCTCTAGCAAAGCAGTGTTGGAAACAACTCCCTGCAGAAACCAGCTAATGTACTTTGAGTGCTATCTAGAGGGAGTCCTTCAAAGGTGAAATTTTGCAGAGGCTGAGCACATACTGACAGTGTCTTTCAGCCCCAGGAATTAACTTAGTAGTTTAAAATCTTACTTACTTTTGGCAGTTAATATAAACCCAGTAGGTAAATCATTTTTTTCCCATTTGTCAATGATAAATCCATTGTGAATAAGCAGAAATACTTACATAGCTTTTTCAATTACATTCAACTATACCTTGCGTATGAAAAGATGTACTTTTTCTAGCTATTTAATTTTTTTCAGATTTTAGCCAACGCATATGAAAACTATAGTATTTGTTTTAGTTATTTTTCCAGTTGCAAAACTAATTAAAAAGACAACTAGGAAAATGTCTGGTAGTGCAAACTCTATCTCAGCTGCCTGAAAATGGTGAAAATCAAGTGGTAAATATTCTCTAGATAGTGTATATTGGGTGGGGGGGGGGAATCCTCATGTTGAACCAACCCACTGTCTGAGGAACACAATGTTCACATGTCCCTTTTTATTTCATATCAGCTGGGGTCAGAAATGGAAGCATTAAAATAGCATAGGAAAAGCTGCTATTGCACTATTTCTGGTTCAGTTGAAATTATCAAGTACTAGAAATAGGGAAAGACAGTCTGTGTGAGATGTCTGTTTCTCAGGTAAAGAATTAAATAAACATCAGAGGTTTGAGATGCTTACTAGAACTTTCAAACCTTGTGAGTTAAGCAAGGAATCTATTCCCCTTGAAGGGAAATGCATGGGGATGATGATCAGTACTTAATCTCCCAAACCCTCTTTTCTTCCCCCATACATATAGAATCACTTACTTTGGCACATCCCTTGCTTTTCTAGAACGCTGCAATTATAGGAACTTTGACTCCAGTGCTGCAAAGAGCTGCACAAAGATGGACCTCTGCACCCACACAGAGCCCTTTTAAAGTCAAATGGGCCTGCCCCCATACAATTCATTGAAGTATTGAGGCCTTAAACAGCTGACACAATGCTATCTTGAAATGTTGCCAAACTGAATTAGTCTATTTTTCTAAAAAATGAACTTTTTAGTGTAAGGTTATGTACAGAGAGAGGTACTACTACTTTTCCATGATAAGCTTGAGTTAGAAACCACACTTCTCAAGCTTTGGCCAGAAAGGACCAACTTGCTTGAAATTTCACTTGCAGGATCTTAGCCCAGGATAGAATATTTCTGGATGCTCTGGGAGAAACTTTTAAAAAGCTGCTTGGAAGATAAAATATGTTTCAGTTCTGGGATACTTTCCTGTAATTTATTTGGTTTGTCATACCTCCAGAATGGTTTGGCTTAGAAACTTCACCTTTAATTTATCATCTTGGCCTGTGTGGGGGGAGGGGATTAGCTTGTTTAGACATTTCTGCATTTCTTACCTACTGAAGCCTTCTACACATGACCAGAATGGAAGTGTGACACTAGCAGGTGGGGTTGGTCTGACATGGCAGTTCCCATCCATTTTACTATCTTTAAGGATACCTGTCGCCCAACATTTAAATCCTTTTTTTAATAAATAAAGATTTTTAGTTTCACTAACTTAAGTTGTAGATAAGACTGAGCAGATGAACTTTAAGAACAGATTTCCTTAAAAGAATCGTGCAGTTTTACAATCAGTAAAGGTGCCCACCTTGATTATCATACACATTGTAAGGAGAGTGATCACTTTAGATAAGCTATTACCAGCAGGAGAGTGGAGTGGGGGGAGAGAAAAACACCCATTTTTTCATGGTTTGTGTGTATAATAACATCATCTGTATTTTCCACAGTATGCATCCGATGAAGTGAGCTGTAGCTCACGAAAGCTTATGCACAACTTTATTATAAGGAGTAGACCCCTTGAAACCAGTGAGGTTAAGCATATAAATGTTTGCAGGATCTGAGCCTAAGGTTTCATTTAAAACAAAACTACGCTGGTCCTTCTGTCACTAATTTTCATGACCTTTAACTTTGTTTAAAAGTACAGTAGAACCTCAGAGTTACGAACCACCTCGGGAATGGAGGTTGTTTGTAACTTTGAACAAAACGTTATGGTTGTTCTTTCAAAAGTTTACAGCTGAACATTGACTAAATACAGCTTTGAAACTTTTCTATGCAGAAGACAAATACTGCTTTTAACCATGTTAATTTAAATGAAACAAGCACAGTGTCCTTACCTTGTCAAATCTTTAACACTGTCCCTTTATTTTTTTAGGGAACACAATACTATGCTGTATAGCAGTGGTTCCTCAACCTTTTTCTTTCCAAGGCCCCCCAACATGCTATAAAAATTCCACAGCCCATCTGTGCCACAATAACTGATTTTCTGCATATAAAGCCAGGGCCAGCGTTAGGGGGTAGCAAACAGGGCAATTGCCTGGGACCCAATGCCACAGGGGCCCCTGCGAAGCTCAGGCTTTGGTGTCAGCCCCGAGTGGCAGGACTCAGGGCCCAATGTTCAGCCCCATGTGGTGGGGCTATGGCTTTCTGCCCTGGGCCCCAGGGTGTCTAACGCTGGCCCTGCTTGAATGACCCCCTGAAACCTGCCCATGGCCCCTTGGGGGGCCCTGGTTGAGAACGACTGCTGTACGTTTGCTTTTTTTGTCTCTGCTGCCTGATTGTGTACTTCCGGTTCCAAATGAAGTGTGTGGGGTTGACTGGTCCGTTCGTAACTCTGGTGTTCATAACTCTGAGGTTCTATTGTACATTACTACTTCTTGAATTTAAAAAAAACCCTAACAATTTACTCTGGGTTTTTAAAACATATGTACCAGGAGTGCCCATTTACATACTCAACTTTAACTCCATCTTTAAGGGGTTTTGCCTATTGTGTAAGTATGGTTTTATAATGAACTGTATAAACACCAACTAAACATCTGAAAATTCTGTTCTTGTGCAGACCCCTTTAATTCTGTTGGAACTAATTGGCAAGAAACTTACAAGTTTGCTGGAAGGACAAGATCCTGATGCCAGTTCAGGTAGAAAGTCTGATATTGTGCATTTTTATATGAATAGTTGCATGCAAATAAGTTTAATGCACTACATATCAACTTATGGTGAAATGCTTTTCCTGATTTCCTCATCCTCTCTGTTATACTGACAGTAGGGCTTTAAGTGGTTGAATTCATTAACTCATTTAATTATTACCCACCTAAAACAAAGCATAGCATTAAATGGAGACCGAGGCCATATTCTAACTTCTCTTCAATCCTGTAATTGATTATGTAATTTCCTTCACAAAGTTAAATTCAGAAGAAAATAGTGTAAAATAAGATTTGGCTAAAGACATATAAACTATTATTTTGGTAGAATGTTTGGTTCACTTTTCTACTTAGTATATTATTAAAAGGGAAAATTGCTTGCCTGTAATTTGGTTTCTCTGAAGATTTCATTTGACTGTGTTCCTATTATGCTTCTACCATGAGGCATGCACAAATTATCCTAGCATTCAAAGGTTTTGGGGGTTTTGCTGCACCTGTAGATGTCTCATGCATAAACCAGTCGATTCTTTTTTGCTTGCAAGAATATTGTCCTTCAATTTCTTGATGAGCAGGAATCCTTAAATTCCTAAGCATAACTTAGGCTAGAGTACGTATAAAAAATATTTTAATTTAATATTTGTCAGGGAATAGATTTTTTTTTTTTCCAGCTAATTACTTTGCTTCTAGCCCTGCTTCTAAAAATGTCCTCCTCCAGAATTGTTCTTTAACCACTTTGCTATTTCTGTCATCTGGTTATTCAGCTGCTGCTTTTGACTATTCTTTACTTACTTTTTTTGTATTGAAAATTCAGGCATTGTAGGTATTAAATACTAAAGCACCAAAGAGAAACAAATTATGGGAACTGGATAACACTGTACATGGCCCTAGCTTGTTCTATACATTTGTTAGACATTTAATAAAACTATTAGATTGTACTAACACTATTAACCAAATCCTCTTACCCTGTATGAAGCTGTAATTAAATGGACTTTGTGTAGGGAGAACAAAAGGAACTCTCCTTTTCTGTGGGTCTTAGGCTTCTGAGTATCCGCCCTGCAGATCCAGACTCTACTTCAGCCCATGGATTATAACCAGTATCTTAAAGTAGATGAGCACTGGCCTTATCCTATTCTGGGGTGGGCAAACTATGGCCCGCGAGCTGCTTCCAGCACATCAGACATTTTTATCCATCCCTTGAGTTCCTGCCAGGGGTTGGGGGCTTGCCCTGCTCCAGCCAGGGAGCGGGGCCTGGGATTTGCCCTGCTCTGCCCGCCCAGCGCTGCCCAGCCCCCAACTGACAATTCCACCCTTTTCCAGCACCCGCAGAGCCACACTGCGCAGACACAACTTCACTACGCCGTATCCAGGATCAGAACCCTGGCCCTATGTGGCGCAACCCCCCCAACACGGCAGTGCGCCCAATCCCCTCCTGGTCTCTTATGGCCCCACCCTCAAGAGCCTCAAAACCGCCCAGGGGCTGCACCTGTCCCAGCTAGGATTCCTCCGCCAGTGCTGCAGAAAAGGATCTAGGGGTTATAGTGGGTCACAGATTTAATATAAGTCAGCAGTGTGGTGCTGCTGCAAAAAAAGCAACTGTCATTCGGGGATGTATTAACAGGAGGATCATATGTAAGACACAGAAGGTAATTGTTCAGCTCTGCTTGGCACTGGTGAGGCCTCGGGCGGAGTACTGTGTCCAGTAGCACACTTTAAGAAAGATGTGAACAAATCGGAAAGAATCCAGAGGAGAGCAACAAAAATAAGAGAAAATATAAGGAATGGATGAAAAAACTGGGCACGTTTAATCTAGAGCAGAAAATACTGTCGGGGGAGGCATAGGTCTTCAAATACACAAATGGTTGTTACAAAGAGGTTGCTGATCAATTTCGTCACATCCACCAAGGGCAGAACAAGCAGTAATCAGCTCAGTTTGCAGCAAGGGAGATTCAGGTTTGATATTAAGAAATACTTTCTAACTATAATGATGATTAAGCACTGGAACATACAGGGATGTTTTGAAATCCCTATCACTGGAAGTTTTTAAGAACTGGTTAGACAAACACCTGTTGGTTTACTTAATCCTGCCACAGCATCAGGGGTTGGACTAGATGATCTCTTGAGCTCCCTTCCAGCCTTACATTTATATGATTCTGCTATTAAATATATAAAAGTGGAATGTCTGTAAAATAATTCAAACCTTTTTTCCTATTAAGGCTTCACCTTTTGTCAGCGTTTGACTCCTGAAGAATTTGAAGACCAAAAGCAACAAACAAGGCACCATCTTCAAGAGTTGATTCAAGAGATGGACAGTAATCCCACCATTTCTCTGAAGCAGAAAAAGAAGCTATTTAAAGAATTCCAAAAGCATCATTCTGTAGCACTGTTGTAGTGATTTTGAAACTGAATGCGGTTTTGAACTGTAATGGACTGTTTAAATGAGCCTCGTCAACTATCGTTTTTAGAATGCTGACATAATGCTTATGAAAAGGACTCCTTTTCATAAGCATTAATTGTTGAAGGGTTGTATTTTTTTGAACAACCCCAATATTAGATATTGTTTTTCTACAGTAGGTAAGCATGCTGGGCCTCTATTGCTGCTCTAAGTTTAAAGTCTGGTGACGTTTCTATTGTGAAAACTGTCTGAGTTAATTGACTGAAATTCTGCATTTAAAGCACTTTTACTCTGACTTAAGTTTGAGTTACTAAATTTCTAAGTATTTAAAATTTAGTATGTCTGTAGTTCATAAATTTAATCTAGTTCTAGGACTTATCTACACAGAGTTGGTGTGCATACAGTGCATTAGTTGGGGAGTATGTCAAAGTGCACTATGGAACTTTTAATGCACGATAGCAGCATCCACATGGAAAATTAATATGCAGCAATCTAGTGTGCTGTATGTTCACATCCTAGCTTGCCACATGGACAAGCCTCAGGGATCTATAGGGCACAAATATAACTGTAAGTGTGTGCTGCAGAAAACGGACTTATGTTGGTGTACACTAGAGCCCTGCACGGTACTTTTTTTTTTTTTTAAATCCCACTCCCACCCACTCCCCCACTGTTTCTTGCATTTTTATCCCACTCCCACCTTAGAACCCACAAGAGAGACAGATTCCTCTATTCTACAGGGGAAAAAACCTGTCAAATATATTACATAAAAAAGTATGGAATTCAGCCACAATTTTACCACCAAAAGAATAACACATCTTGCTTAAACCATGTAAAAAATACTTTAACTCCTGGTATAATAGACATCAAATCTTTCTATCCCTCACTTAAATTTAAGTATTAAAAGTTTTAGTGTTTTCTTGCAAATTACCACAGTTATGTGGATTTTTGTTTTTTTTTACCCACCCAGTCTCACCCACGACAGTTATTATGGCAGCAGAACCTATGGGATCCCAGTCCCACTGCAGGGCTCTGTTCTACACCATAGAGACAGGGATGGGCAGGTTTGTGTAGTAAATGTCTGATACAGAAATGTTTGATTCCGGATTATAGCTGTGTATAGTGTGTTACCATAATGGTTCTTTGAGTAATTCTTAAATTATATTGTCCTATTAAGACTTAAATAATTGCCTTAACTGATATATTTAAAGTGTATATGTACCAGTTAAACACTTTAGTATGAGGCAATAACTCTTACCTGTGGAAATGTCTTACACACCCTTAGTGTTAGATTCCTGTTAAACTGATGAAAAATCTGAAGTAACTTTCTTCAGTTATTTTAGTTTTGGCTATGGCAGCTGAGTCCTTGGTATTTGCTGCTTCAAACATAGCCTGAGTTATACCTTTTATGCACAGCTTGTGCTTTGTAAAATTCTGATTTAAAAACTTGCAGAATGTTGAGTAAAAGTTGAGGAGTAGATTACTTTATCTATGATGACCTCAGAAGTCTATGGGGAGGAGGGAGAGCGTGTGAGGTATAGCTTCAGTTCTTTATCTTCTCTCTACCTTCTACTATAATGCTATGAAACATTAATTTTTGGAAAAAATAGGATTTAGACACCAGCTTTGAAATATACATTTATAAGAATGTCTAAAATTTAGAAAGAGACAACCTAACATCTTGGGCTGCAGCACAGCTGTTTTTGAGGAAAGTTTTGGAACTTGAGTAGATTGCGTATGTGCACTTTTTAAAAAAAATTATCCTTAAATCGGTAGATCTACTGGAATGATCTTGTATTAGGAATTTAAAAATTAAGTGTCAATGTATCGCTGTTAAAAAGAATTGTATAAGAGGATTGGGAAAAGATCAGTATTTTGTATTATGACTTAAATTTCACATCAAACAAGTTTTAATGATGTACTTACTTAATACAAGTACAAATAAACCTCTGTAAATGACAAATTTTAAGGAGTGTCAATTACAAAACAAAGTCATGATTTTGGAAAAAGCTTACATTGTCAGCTGACTCAAATCCAAACCAACAAGTAGCGTCTACACATTTGGAAGAGGAAGTGGCACATCCCACTTATTTAAGGGGTTGACATACTACACAGGGCATTACACTTTCTACTGCTAAAAAAATCTAGGAAGAGTTGCCAGAGCTGCTCAAGTACACTTTCCAGGACACTGCAAGTTCCAAAAGCACATTAAGCTACTTTAAAAAGGGGTCGGATCATTTAAGTTGCCATTTACTTAAATCACTTACAATTAATGAGCAAGATTACTACTATACATCTGAAGGGTCTATAGTTTACTAATTCAGTAAAACAATAACTCCATGGAATAAATCTTTCCTTAAACTATTGCAGTGGCTTTGCTTTGACACTTAATTTCAAAATTAAGGTCTGCTTTACCTTTGTAGGAACTTACTGTTCCTACCGAGCAGTGGGGTGAACTAATCTTATGTAACATCTTGGCCAGTGAGAATATTAGTGGAGCCTCATTTTTCAGAGGTGTTGAGCTCCTACAACTCCTATTTATTCTTTTATAGTGCAGTTTTGGTGTTTAGCCTGTGAAAATCAGGCCCTTACCCAATTAGGCACTTAGCAGGGTCCTACAACATTTGAGCCATGTCCTCTACGGGGGAGGAAAAAGCAGTCTCCCAGTGTTAACTGTGAGGCTTTCTTCTAAATGAAGTAGGAAGATGGGTTCAATTGGGGGAAGGGAGCCAGGCAAAAAATAAGTTAGTACACTTCCAGTTTTTCACCATCAGTAATTGCTATAATTTCAACCATACACCAGCATTCAAGGGAACTATATTAGACTTTTAAAAGTGCTTATCAACTATCTTTACCAATATTTGTGGCAGAACTACCTAGTTAAGGAATACTGCCTTTGCATCTTTTTAGTGAGAACGTACTCCCGCCATGGCAGCTACCAAATATGTTAATTAAATTATCCTAGGACTTTTCACTTGTTTGCAGTTTTGTGGTGGTGCTGGGGAAAGAATGAGAACTTATAAGAACAGCTTCTCTCAATACTGATGGAAAAGGCTACAATTATGTCTCAGAATCCGTGACTTCCACTGACCTCTGTGACATTTTCTGCCCTGGAGCTGGAACTCCTAACCAGCCCCGCCCTCACAGTTCCCAGCCCCAAACCTGGGGGGGGGGACCCCATGCAGCTGCCCAGCCATGGCCCACAGCAGGCAGCTGGGGGACCCTGTGCAGCTGCCCAGCTGGACCCGGTGCAGCTGCCCAGCAGCAGGCAGACCCCTTGCATCTTCCCAGTGGGCAGCAGGGACTCCCCAGAGCTGCCCAGCTGCAGCCAGAGCCAGCAGTTGGGGGACCCTGCAGCTACCATCTGCCCAGACAAGGGGATCCCCACAGCAGCCCAGCCCAGGGGCAGGGGGACTCCAGAGCTCCCATGCACTGCACCGCTGAACCCACCTATCACTTTTGTCAGGGATATTTTTTTAGTCAAGGACAGGTCACAGGCTGCCATAAATTTTTGTTTATTTCCCATGACCTGTCCATGACTTTTACAAAAAAGATCCATGACAAAAACTTAGCCTTCGTGATGGACAACGTTCTGCTGCTGGCAAGAGGGCCGAGTACCTATTGCTATGGAAACAGTATTTTTACATTTCCTAATTTTTTAGAAGTCTCACCTAAAACTCATTTCTGCCACTCCTGACATTATCCGCTTACAAATGCAGATCATACCAGATATCCACAAACTACACACTTTAAAATTTCAAATATCTAGCTTACTTACTATGTTTAAGACCTTAAGTGAGACTGTGTTCTGTAACTACTTGGTAGAAGAAAGTATTCTCACATGCAGTTTAACCTTCACCTTGTAACCAGATTTGTTAATTCAGAACTCAATGAAGTCTTAGGCTGCACATAAAATGGAGCTGTGGAAGACACTTTAAAATGGAATCTAATGTTCCTGCCTAGATTCCCACTTTGACTCCTTGGGGAAACAGAGGTTTTGCTATTCTCGTCTTGTCATTGTTTTGTCCCCAAGTGCCTGCTCTTAAATAGCATTAACTACAAGTTGTATAAAGTAGCAATTCTGAATGAAGGCACAACGAAACCCTACAGAGTATGTAGATACCTAACCCAGATCTTCAGACCCAGCTAGTGGCCCACGAGTTGCTCTGCCATGTCATTTCCATCTTCTGCAGAGTCCTGCCCCCTCCCTTTAAAAGGTGAAGAGCCAAAAAACATTTTGCCACCCAGAGGCAGTGCATCAAATATGACAAATTCTGGCCTTTGAATCAGTATTTTAAGACTTTTCAGTTTTGACAGGAAATCACCATCACTTAAGCCCTGCTTCTCTCCCCACGTTGTAGTTCTTGGCTGACTCTTCTGGACTTTAAGGTTTGCTTGCCTTGTTAATCCACCTATTTGCAATTGTCTGTCATTGAATGGTAGCCACATGCTTCCTTGTAATTGATGTCTAATTTTTTGAATGCTTATATGACCATCTGATTCCTACCCATTTGATTTTTTTTGCTAACTGATCTAGCCTCACTGGGTAATCATTCATAGTGCCTTGTCGCTTAAATCACTAATCATAGTCTGATGCTACTCAGAGCTCTACTGAATCATTTAGTTACTTCCCTTTTACCTGCCCAGCAGCCAGTACCGTGGGTGAGAAACAAACAGCACCTCCCCATGCAGGAGGTGGAGATGGAATAACCCTCCAGGCCCAGCATGGCTGCTGTGGTTCGCACCTACTGCACCCCACGTGGGTGCTTGGATGTTCCAAGCCTCATGAGAAGTAGGGAGAACTGCCCTGGACTTCTTAGTGCTGGGGTGTTGTAGCCAGACAGCCAGCCCCCCCTCTCAGACCAGCATTGCTGGAAACACACGGGAGCCAAAAACCACAGGGCACTTAACATGAATTCCAGCACAGCCTTTGAAGCTGAGAGAAGCACAGGTGTGCTGCGACAATGTGCCTCTGGGAACGTATACAACAATTGGGCTCACAGCAGGCAGAGGCGCTGTGACAGACATGGCTCTTAGCCCCTACTAAAACAGCATGATGCACACACACCAACATCCTAGGTGGGAAAATATTTACCCTGATAAAAGAAGTGTCCAGTAGTCGAAACTTATTGTTTCTCCCTTGCAAGTGTGAACTACTCTTGCGAGAGCTGGCGTCACCCCGACAGACCAGCCCCAATTTGGCATAGAAAGGAGAAAGAGAATAAAGGAGTACAGAGGTATAAGTAGGGGACCTACAGCACCATGATTTTTGAGTGCTTTTCACTATCTATCTGCTGGTCAGATAAGTGACAGCCTCCCAAGGCTTCTGCAGCTAAGAGGGTCCCTGAGCCTTGTCCCTTATTCGTCTTTCCGCGGAATTGAGTGACCGATCCTGGCTTGGCACCGCTGGAATCGAGAGATGCAAGGAGGGTAAGAAGCACCCACACCTGATCTCCTATCTTTAGTGTACACATATTTTGAAATAGAGCTCTATACTTTGTTTTCTTTCTTTGGGATTGTAGCTTCAGTTTTGTAACTTGTTTGTGTGTGTAACATCTCTACACTTAAATAAGTAGGCACTAGCAATTTTGTAACCACATGATTAGAATCTAGTTTAATAAATTTTGGTAACCATTTATGCATAAGCCTGACTTGTTTCTCTGGTTTACTGTAAAGCAGCCAACACAATTAAAAGAACCTCAGCCGTTTTGGCTATAAAGCCTGGCCATTAGGTGAGAGTACTAAGAGCCTAGCGTTGAGTTGTGCCGCCTCCACGGGGCAAACTCTTGGGGCACCTGTCAGTCAATCCTGACTGCCCGCTGCGAAGGAGCTCTGAGCTCTAGCAGTTAAAGTCACGGGTGTGGAGAGGCTCTTAGTGCTGCCATTGGGGCACCTGTCAGTCAGTGTTGACTGCCCGCTGCGAAGGAGCTCTGAGCTCTAGCAGTTAAAGTCACGGGTGGTTAGGACCTTGGGGCATCCGTCAGCCTAGCCCGGGCTGCCCGCCGCGAAGGGACAGTGCGTCCTAGCGGTTAAAGTCACGGATGGTATAAACGGGCATAGCTGGCACCTCACCAAACATCCCTGGCCATCGGCTAACAGGTGTGTCCAGTATTCATGCTGGCTGCTCCAGCATTAGATCTGGCTCACAACTGCCTATGCCCTCGCCTCCAATGTCAGTTTATTTCAATGGTAAATGTATCTTCACTTCAATTAAAAAAACCCCAAAACTCTACTTTATCTCCTTCTCACTCTTTCCCCTCCACTCCAGTCTTAAAACTCTGCCACCTCATTTCCACTAACAGCCCACCCTTTCACCACCTCAAATGGACCATATCTCTCTGAAGATCAGAGTCCATCTTAGTGACATTTATGTTCTTTAAACAGAATTAAATTAGTAGATCTCACTCTACCATTACTGATTGTTCCATAAATCACTTCTAGTATTTTGTTGTAAAGTCCCATGCACTCTGTTCAGTAACCAAGGATCCTCTTCCTTTCTGGTACATACAATACTTGAGATGGGGCAAGGAAAGAATGCTACAATATACTGCGTGCAAAATGCAAAAGTGTAGCCTAGTCCAGGCAGTTTTTTCTTTTTTTAAAAAAAAAGGAAACAGGATATACGCCATTTCAAATTAATGAAATTATTTATTACATGAGAAAGTTAGATTAAGATGTTTTGCAAAGGCCAATTGGAAGAATGTTTAATTTTAATACATCTATAGCAGATATTCATGGCACTTGACACAGCTGATGGGTCTATATCTGAAAGTTAACTATCTAAATTAAATGCAACAGCAAGGGAGAACAAAGGGGGGAGGTATGGAAGGACAAGGATTAAAATAGAGACCTGAGATGTTGGTGAACTATATACAATTCAAACTTTTTTTTTTTTATAATTTAATATTCAAATGTGAGTCCAGTACTCAAAATAAAAGGCAGAGTTAGAGTCAGTGCTGGAAGGCTAACAAAGAAGTTAATCTGGAGACTGAATTGTTTTTTCTAAACTACATATGGGAGCTGTGCAACGGGTTAATCGCTGCTCTATAGCCTTACCCTAAACTTATAAAAAAGAAAAGTATTCAGAAAGTTGGGGTACAGTCCACACTAGAATAATTACACTTTGAGTTTAACCATTGTTTAACCATTCACTGAGATAATTTCAACCAGTCAGAGTAAGACTTTCATAGGATTTTTTCCTCCCAGGATATGTTAAAATGAGCTCCAGTTTAAAGAGTATTTGATGCAGATTATTCTGCATACTATTTCAGTAAAAGACAATAGCATTCATCTTGGAAGAGAAAATAAAATTTAGACTAAAGCTTCATTTCTATACAATTGTTTTACACTAATCTTCAAATATTTTTGTTTCATGCCATTAACAGTTTTTTTAACACTTTTTTAAAGTAAAATAACACCATTATTGAAAAATTTTAGTAAGGACAGAATCTAATAAGATAAAATGACAAAGGGTGATATATAACATATTAGTCTTCAGTGGTAGTTTAAAATCTGTGAAAATAAAGTTATTTGCACTAATTCATTGTACATTCCTAATTATAGGAAAGAAAGTTAGAACACAATTCTAATTTACATAAAATAATTTGTAGTTCAAATAAGTTCCATTCAAAGTGAAATAGTGGAGTATCACTATATATCCAAATGTGGCACTTAAATATCAAATTTCTCTTCACAAATACAGTGTCCATTTTCTTCATAATCTTCTCTAGTTACTACCATATCCTCAAAATCATCATTTTCAGAAATCAACTTTCCACCTTCCCAAGAATAAGTAATAGGGCTGGGGGGGAAAAAAAGTTACCACACACGTTAGTTTTAAATACTTCAAATTATGTAGTAATTTGAAAAAGTGAGATCATCATTTTAGGGCTTTTACTTTGAAATTAGCCACAACCATTAATGAAATGTAAAACCAGAAGACATTATGCCTATACATCAGGACAATCTGCTGAAAAACTGCATTCATTAGAAAGATGCAGTGGGGGCCTGGCTCAGAGTATTCCAGATCTTTTTAGTGGGTTTATGAAAATTTTAAATTGGTAACCATGTATTTTTTAGGAATGGTGAGTGAGTCCTGCATTGAGCTTCAGCAGCAAATATTTGATGAAAACTTTTACAAGTTCATTGTTGGTGCTATACCTCACCCAAGTGATATTTTCAAAATGACAGTGTCCATTTAAGGAAATCAGAACAACTTAATTGGGCCAAAGAATGGTGGTGAATTGGTATCAGAACTCATGAGATGACAGCGAGAGCAGGATTTCTATTAAACAAAAGAACCTTTATATAGCTAGATCACAGATCTATACAGTAACTCCTCACTTAACATTGTAGTTATGTTCCTGAAGAATGTGACTTTAAGTGAAATGATGTTAAGCAAATCCAATTTCCGCATAAGAATTAATGTAAATAATGGCGGGTTAGGTTCCAGGGAAATTTTTTTTTGCCAGACAAAAGGCATTATATACAGTTTAAACAAGCAATTTAATACAGGTATAAGTTTTAAACAATTTTAAACAAGCAGTTTAATACTACAATCATCATTGCTGAGTATGAAGCTTGGTTGAGGTGGTGGAGTCAGAGAGTGGAAGAGGGTGGATTATCCGGCTGCTCCTCTTGCTGAACTTTCTGAACTCGAAAAAACATATCTAGAGATTGTTGTTTTGCTTTCCTTTTTTTTTTTCTTGGTAAGTTTCTTTATAGCAAGTCATCAGATGACCAACTCCCCTAATCACTTTAGAGCTGCGTTCCCTGTCAGGGTCGTCATCACTCAACCCTCAGCCCGCCCACTCCACCCCTTCCCCCAAGCCCTCACCCTTGATCTGCCTCTTCTCCCCTCCCCACCCCACCCCACCTCCTCCTCCTTTACTTTGCACACTGTGTCCTCGTTCCTCCCCCCTCCCCCCTCCCTCCTGCCCGGGGCAATCAGGTGGTTTGTGGCATTTAGGAGGCAGGAGGGAGGAGTGAGAACTCGGTGCGCAGGCTCCCCTTCCCTCCCCGCCCCCTGCCCAGGGCAATCAGCTGGTTTGCAGTGTTCAGGAGGCACGGGAGGGAGGGGGAGCCTGTGCGTGGAGTCCTTGCTCCTCCCCCCTCCCTCCTAAATGTCACAAGCCAGCTGATTGCTGCGGGCAGGAGACGGAGGGTGAAGATGCTGATCCGTGGGGTCTGCCGGCGGGTGGGGGGGCATAGGGAGGCTGCCAGCTGTGGAGAAAGCAGGCAGCCAAACAACATAATTGTGGACCACTGCACAACTTTAAATGAGCATGTTCCCTAATTGATCAGCAACGTAACAACGAAACAACGTTAACCGGGATGACTAAGTGAGGAGTTACTGTATAGGAGAGTGATCACACGTTTAGCAGAAATACAGAGGATTCCGTTTAAAACTGTTTTATTACATCAGGCATGTACCAGTTATTTGATCATCATGTTTTAAGGTTCCTCAAAGAGGCCAAATAACTAATTTCCATGGGTAGAGAATGTTTTCCTCTTAAAAAAAAAAAAAAAAACAAAAAAAAAAAAACAAAAAACAACCCACACTTCACATTTACAAGGCTAACTTAAAAAAAAAAAAAAAATCTGATCAAGTTATTCTTTAAAGGTGAATGGCTTGTACTAACAAAACTGGTTTGGAGCCAGTGGGTATGATACAGTGTTTAAGCATTTGGTTGAAAGGAATGTTTCAAAACTAAGGTTCAAATTCGAGCTGGCCTTCCATCCTTCCACAGTAGATAAAATTCCCATACAATGTATTTATTTGGTGGGGGAATCTTTAGGATGAGACTTTGAACCTACATTCTCGCTACTCTGCACAGACATTAATGATTCCATAATGATTTTAAGAGAGGTGAATATCTGCCCTGGCAACTCCTGACACTGTCAGTCATCCACCCCGCTGCTACTCTCCAAATCCCAGGAGTGCTGCAGGTATCAGTGATATGGTATGTATAATGTTTATAACACTCAGGAATTCTTCAGAATAAGAGATGTGAAAATAATCCCCCTGATCTTGCAAACACATATGCAACTGGTTAACTTTGCTGCTGTGGATGGTTTCATTGATTTCAATGGAACTACTCACAAAAGTAAACTTAAGCACACATGTAAGTGTCTGCAGGATTGCAGCAAGCACAATATAGCTCTGCAAATGCACTTTAAGTACTGAGTTACAACATCCTTCTGGTTCAGTTTTGGGCCACTTGAACAGATTAAGTTAAATGATGGAATATAAAGATGACACAGATAAGCATCTTTAATTAACAGAAGGAATTCTACTTTACAATTTCTATTCTGTTAGGAGAACCAAACAGAAAAATAGATGCATTTTTATTTATATTGTTTAGGACTTACTTTTCTGGCAGAACAACAGAAACATCATAATCAGTTGGAGTGAGGCATCGAACTTCAGAGTAGACTCGATCCCTGAAGCCTGGGAAAAGGCTATTTCCCCCAGTCAGAACAATATTCTTGAAGAAGTGAGGCTGCATTTCTTTAAACAAAACCAAAACATATGTATTTAGTGATAACAGCTTAAGATTCTCTAATTTCTTCATGAACATTAAGTTAAAGTGGACAAGAATTAAAACTAATGTTTTTAAGTATGCTTTAGATAATGTTCTACATACATTAAATACATACTGGTTATATTTAGAGAAAGGGTATTGCATGGATAACTGTAAGCCATAGAATGTGCACATATCAAGAGGCTCCACTAATAAGCTGATAATCACAAGTGTGAAACTAGTTTTCTTGTGTGATGGGTGTATTTGATGAACTGCACCCTTTTTAAATAAGAAAACTTTCATTAGTGTCCCTTTGCTTTGTGTGGCTTTCAAAATTTGTCTTTTAGAAATTTATTATTAAAAAAATGTTGGATTTCATGAACACTCTCAAACAGCCCAGTTTAGGGGAAAGAAATACAGTAGTATCAACGTCCAAGAGATTTTAATTTTCATATTTTTAGAATGAATGTAATTTTGTGGCTCTGATGCTACAGCTGTGAAGTGACACCACATAGTCATGAACATTTTCCCCTGCAGAAGTTTGGCCATATTCATTAGAAATGTATCTACATACCTAGTAACATGATAATGCACGTTACAATTGTTGCTTCCACAGAATACAACACAGCCAGAAGGGTGATTAGTTTTCATTTTTAAGATTCAGTGGCCTCATTTGCCAGCATATTGTGGCCAGCATGAATTCCCTCCTCCCCCAACACTAAAGGCATTTTAAAATAAAAATGAAATTAAGTTCAAGTGCAGCTATGAGGATTCCATCCTCAGAGGAAAGAATTCAATGTGGTTGTGTTTGGTACTGGAAAATGAACTCATGAGGTTTCCATCCATATTGTTATACTTTATCTGAAGCACAAACAGAAACCAATCAGCTTACCAGAGTGAGCAAGCATTTCCACAACAGGAAATATTACAGGAAACTGCGAAAGAGCTCTGGACATTCACAAGGAGTTAAAACTGTTGCAGTTTTAATTAATTTTTAGTTCCTTAATGCCTGGCACAAAGTATGCTAAGCTTCTGATACACTTTGGATTCTAACAAAAATATTAAGACTTCAAGAATACATTTCAAAACATTGCTACCACTATACCTTCAGGCAAGTTCTGAATTGAATAAACAATGGCTTCAGGAATTCCCATTTCTTGAATGCCAATATCTGAAGGATGGAAGAGAATTTCTGGAACAGCAAATCTCTCGTTTGCTAGACGAAGTATTTGTTCCCCAGTCTTGTATTTTCCGCTTAACACCATTTCTTCCCTTGGCTAAATTAGGCAGACATGAATGATAACTACCTCTTAAAAACGGAAGAACATACACAAGAGTAACAACTTTATCTGATCTCATAGTTTACATATTATTCACCTGTTATGGATGTTTTGAAGGTAGTATCTTCTATAGATTGAGTCATGTATCATGCACAAGTCTTTGGGAGCGGACATCTGTTCCAGAATGCTTTGTAATCCCTTACTCTAGTCTTTAAGCATGAGAATTGTGTCCGATGTTTACTTTTTACTGCCATACTGAGCAGACAGTGGTGTCAACATGAAAGCATTTTGGTGCTGCATTTTTGAGGGAGCCCCATTCCAGCCTCTGCACTGACACCTGCAGTTTTGCCTGAGCAAGATTAGTGCACACATAGGTACTTTTGAAAATTTAATCTACTTCTCTAAATGACACTACTAATAAGCAATTTTGCAAAGTCTAAGTATTAGATTTGTGTTATTCTAGCAGGAGAACATTTTTTTCACCCTCATAACTCAAAAAAGATATTTGGATCCTTGTGAAAAATATATTGCCTTAGGATGGAGTACAGGCATGGAAAATTTCAACCCTAAAAGGTGAGTTATGAACAAAAGAAACAGGACACTATAATGGAAGACAGTATCCCTTCCTTAATTATCTCAATTTCTATTGGTAATCATGCTAATAAAATTCATCCAAAACACATATTGACTACAAGGTAAGCATCTGAGTTCTAGGAAGTAGCAAAATTTCTCAGGATAGCATATGAAAACAGCTGAAAGATATCAGAATCAGAATTGTGCCTTATGACTACACTTTGATATAGAACTATTAAATTACAGCCAAGGAAGTTATATTTAACTAGGCTTGGCAGCATTCGATTGTAAAATTGATACCTGTCAGCAAACATCATTTCAGCTGATACACTGAAATAAACAATACTGAAATCAACAAGAAAAATAGTCACTAACAGTTGGGGTACCTGCAGAGATCGGTTGTCACTAGCCACGAGGAGAGCCTTTTGCAGCCCTGCTGTTACAGGAGTGAGTGAGGGGGTTCCCTGTGTTGTCTCAGGGCTGGTGACACCTGATTGCTGCAGACACAAGGTACAGTGGCAAGGCTGCAGTCCTGGCAAGGCAGAGCAGAGGCTCCTAGCCACAACAACTGCAAGGAGGCGGCGCCCAAGCCCCTGGCTGTGTGGGAGGCCACACAACTGCTGAATGGCTTCTGGGGCAGTGAAAGGAGCCCTCTGCAGCCCCAATGGCACGGACCCCTCTCACTTACAAGCTGGGAGTCTCTGCTCTGCCCTGCCAGGACTGCAGCCTTCCCCACACTTTGCACCTGCTGATATTGGGTGTCACTGGCCCCACGATCTGCAGCTCCACTATCATGGGCGTGAGGGAGGAGGGCCATAACAGCAGAACTGCAGAGGGCTCCCTGCACAACAGTGGGGCCGGTGAGACCCGATCCCTGCATGCCCAAGGTGTGTGAGAGGCTGCAGTTGTCCTGGCTCAATGAAGCAGTGACCCCTGGCTAGGACTGCAAGGAGTAGGACGAGCTGGCGGCTGCAGGGAACCAGCTCCTGCCCAGTGAGTGAGTGGGGCCAGTGACAAGGGATCCCAGCAGGCACAAGGTTCAGGGAAAACTGCAGTCCTGACTCCACAGAGCAGAGATGCCCAGCCAGGACTGCAAGGAGGAGGAGGGGGAGGAGTTGCCATTTCGAATGGCTCTGTCCCCAGGCAGGAGCCATTCAATAGCAGCCAGGGACATGTCCTCCTCCTTGCAGCCCTGTCCCAGGATGTCTGCTGTGCCCCACCAGGACCCCAGCCTTCCCCACACCATGGGCCTGCAGGGATCCAATGTCACTGGCTCCACAGCTATGCAGCGAGCCCTCTGCAGCTCCACTGTCATAGCCTCACTTGCTCACTCACCAGCCAGGAATATGGGCAGGAACTGCGCAGCAGTGGGGTGGTCTCCCACATAGCCAGAGCCTCATCCTTCTGCTTACAGCTCTGGGCAGGGGTCCCTGCTCCATCAGGCCAGGCCGACCACAGCCCCCCTCTGCACCTTGCGCTCTGGTGTCTTGGGCCCTTTGGCTGCACAGGGAGCCCCCTGCAGCCATGCTGTCAACACTGCCCTAACCCCAACCCTACTCCCAACTGCAAAAATAAAAAGTTAAAAATAATATCATTAAAAATCATATTAGAAAAAAATGAAAATCAAATTCTGCCATGCCTAATTATAGCTAAGGCTACAAGTCTTTCAGGAAGGTCACGGACGTCATGGAAAGTCACAAAATCCGTGATCTCTGTGACTTCTGCACCGACAAGTGTGGCTGACCCCAGGGCTGCCTGAGCAGCTCAGGCAGACTTTGGACCAGCCACACCGGCCACTGGTCGGCTGGCCCCAGGCAGCTGGTCCCCGGGAGCAGCAGTGGTGGGAGTCTCTCCCCGAGCACCTAAGTTTTAGTTAAGGGTATTTATATAGTACAAGTCATGGACAGGTCAGGGGCTGTTACTTTTTGTTTATTGCCCATGACCTCTCCATGACTTTTACTAAAAATACCTGTGACTAAATCGTAGCCTTAATCATAACCATATAACAAGCAACAGTTTTGAATAGGTAATCAAAATTAGGACAAAACATACTTCAAATTTTTCACTGGAATGAGAAATACAGGGTTAAATTGAGATACTGAGCCTATGGTATGACAGTTGATTTTCAAATGTTGGATAAAATATCTGAGAATATCTACATGACTTTGAAAATTAGTTAAACTTGGACCCCTATGTCACTTACATTTTTTTGGAAAATTTTACTCATTAACTCCTAATGCAGAAATTACTACCAATCAGTACCACAAAAAAAAAAAAAAAAATCCACCCCTCCTCCCTCACGATCAAGGAAGAAGAGGAAAACAGAGTATTTCAGAAAAGGCTGACAGTCATAATTACCTTACAAAACCCTTTTTTGATTGTGCTGAAGTCTGGCAAAACATAGTCTATCATTACTGTATTTTCTTCCCCTTTCAACCTGGAAAAGACAACAAATTTAGAATAAAACATAGCTAAAGTGTGCCAAATCCTGGAGGCCATACTCAGGTAAGAGTCTCTTTGACTTAAGGGTGAGTTTTACCTGAATACGGATGGTAGGATTTGGCTCTACCCAATTAGATTACTTGGACCTCCTTTCAAATTTGGCAATATAGTAAACTTACTTAGCAATCTCCATATCTTTGTAAAAATCCTGAGACACATAACATACATCTTCTTTCACTTGATTAATTACATGAGTTTCATCCATAACGTGTAGCTGCCTATAAAAAAATTAAGAAGAGTTAGAAAACAGATCAACCTGAACATATAGTATTTATAATTATTCTTTTTCACTATTGGTCAGTTCCTACAGTTTTCAAATTGCAAGAAGTTAACATTTTAATATGTAGAGGTTTACATTAACTTACATATAAGCAGTTTTGACATGTAGAAATGAGAGGGTATTCTTTAAAGTTTTTAATTTTATATGACAGTTATGTGTATTCTAATAAATCAGCTGCAATACAATTCAATAAATGCAAAACTACAAAAATAATATGTCCCATGTTCTGAACATCTGGATAGTAAAGACCTTATGATTTACTCTTTAATCCAAACAACATAAAGCCATCAACACTAAGAACTGTGGCCACGATCTTGCATCCGGTTCTCCTAGCAAAGACACCTGCACAGGCATAAGGGTCCATTACAGGAGATCCCAATACAGGATGCAAGCCTTAGTGCAGTGGTTCCCAAACTTTTTACTAAGGTGACTCACCAACTGCCTTTTGTCTTTTTTTGCGACTCACCATTACATATAAACATCTCCACCCTGGCACCATAATCCTAATCCCCACCCAGTGCAGAAGAGAGACCCCAAAAGAGGAGAGGTTGGAGAATGAGCCTGCCACACGCTCTCTGCAGCAGCAGCACCTGCCTTGTGGGACTGGGCTACACTCTGGCCAATTGGTATTTGAGCGAGTGGTATGGATGAGGGACAGCAGAGCCAGACCTGAGTGGCACTGGAACCCCATGCACCTGGTCACAACACCCAGAACGGGGCGTCAGGCCCAGCCCAATGGGACAGAAGCCACTACTATGGGGTGACTGCAAGGCAGGCTCACTCTCTGACTGCACCCCTTCCTCCCAGGGCATCTCCTCCACACTGGGCTGGGGAAGTGTATGTTTACCTAGGGCCCCACAACCCATCTAGAACCTTCCTGCAAACACTACCTTAGTGAATTCTACTCACTGTTCAAGTGGAATTAAACTGTCAATTTCTCAGAGCTGGGCCATCTTATTTGTTAAGTGGAAATCTGGCTACAGCTTTATTACTATGACGACATCTCAAAAAAAAGTCATAGGGCCTGATTCTGTAATGTACTTAAGCATATGTGTAACTTGAAGCACGCAAGTAATGCCACTGAATGGGACTACTGACATCCTTAATATTATGCAACTACTTTAAGTACTTTGCTGAACTAGAGTCTTAAGGTGTTAAAATGGTAGCTGAAGCTCAAGATGTCATTTTACAGGCTTTCCTCTTCCTCAAAAAGGGCTTAATCCTAAACCCCTAATTAAGTTAATTAAAAGACATCCATTGACTTTAATTGGCTTCTGACCAGGCCTCAAGTGTCTAAAGTTAGCACATTTTACCTGTAAGAGATGATCTCCTTTAGATGATTGGTTAAGAGCTTTCCTCCCACATTAATCCTAAAAAAAATAAATAAATAAAAATGTCATTATTCGCTTCAGACATATCAAAAAAAGCCACCCCTAAAGAAATAAGGCAATTTACCTAATAATTGCCTCTTTCTTCTTTTTACTTCTGCAGTAAGGTACAATATGTGTAAAGGAGTAGCCACTGTCCACAATGATACAACATAGTTCGGATGGATTGTCCCGGAAATATCTATGTGCACTGAGAGCCCCAGCTGAAACACAAAAATGCCAACCCATATTTATATATAAATCTAAAATGTATCTAAATAGATATAGTACCTATCCCATATTTTAGGTGCCTTTGGCAGATCTTTGGTAACTCAATACAGAATAGCTCCAGTACCGTAATTTCACCCACTGCCAAAATTAATCAAACATAATACCCCACCTTTTCTCAAATATAACAGACTTTATCCAGCTCTGTCCTTCCCAAAAGCCCAAGTAGAATGATTCTGCAGTGTGCCCAGGTGATTCATAGATTCCAAGGCCAAAAGGGAGTGTTTTGATCATCTAGTCTGACCTGTCAGAACTTCCCAAAAACAATTCCTAGAGCATATCTTTCAGAAAAAGATCAAACCTTGATATAAAGGCTGTCCATGATGGAGAATCCACCACATTTGGTAAATTGTTCTAATGGTTAATTACTCACTATTAAAAATGTATGCCATATTTCTAGTATCAATTTGTCTAGCTGGTCAATTTTCAGGTTCTTTTTCATTCCCATAGTGCTTTATATAAAGGAGTAACTTAATCAGGCATTGAAATACAGTCACTCCTGGGGTGGAATGTGACAACAATTCTAATAGAAACACTATACAAACTCAATGGGGGATGTTGGAAGGGAAGCATACCTTTTAAAATGCTTGTTGTACAACAATTATATAGCTTTCCACACATACTCCTTGACCAGGAAGCTACATTTTCAGTTAGAGGTAGTATTTGAACGCTATAATTATTTACCTCATTAATCTAAAAAAATTCTGAAAAAGTGAGATTACAAGTGGTCTTCACTATGTATACAAAAAGATTCTTCTTTGCATTTATTTAAACTGAAAAGCATCAAGATAAGGAAATAAATCTCTATCCCATCTTTTAATTGTGGTATTCCATCTGGCATTTTAAGATCTTGTTTAAAGCTCTTAACAGTTCCATTGCATTCCCTTTTTAAAATACATGTAAAGAAATCCACTTGAGAGCATGCAAAACAAAATATTATTTTTCCCACTTGAAAGAACTGACAATCTCAAGATGACATTTTCAAAAAAGAATTAAAAGTGGTCTGAGGAACCACACTGTCCGTCCCCTAAGTTTCCATTGAGTATTTGTGGTACTGACTGGTAGTAATTTCTGCATTAGGAGTTTTCTTACCTTATCTGTGAGGATGTATTAAGTCAATGTTCAGTTGTACACTTTTGAAAAAAACACCGATAACATTTTGTTCAGAGTTACAAACATTTCAGAATTATGAACAACCTCCATTCCCAAGATGTTCGTAATTCTGAGGTTCTACTGTACTTCCAAAGAGGAAACATACAAACACAGGGCCCATTTATTTATTCTGCTCCCATTTATGTCAATAAAAGATGACCATGCCCACAGTGTCCTTTGTGTAATAAATTCACAAGAATAGTTTATATTAAGTCTATGTTCAGTGACCCCTGAATATTTGAAATATTTTTCAGAAACAAAAGAAAACTGCAACTATAAAACATTCCCCAGAAAAAGGTAAAACATTTATTTTATATGTTCAAGTCTAAGATAGATGACTATTATTTCAAGGCCAGTTTTAAAAAAAGAAACCAACACATCTTTCCTATAATTTCAGCATAACACTACCAGTACTGAATTTTGTTTAGAGTTTATCTAAAACGTGACTGAATTGCTTACAAAGACCCTCCTCACATGCACTGCCAAGTCATCCCTCCCCTACTTTTATATCATCATCAGAAAGGGCACTATATGATGAGTCATGTCACCAATTTCATGTGTTCTGCAGGATAGGATGTATTATATAATTGTAGCACTGTATTTCATGGGCCACTTCGAAAAGTGAATGAGAACTGTCAGAAACTCCATACAAATCTAGCCAAGAAACAAGAAGTAGTGCAGTCTCTTTCACATACTACCTCATCTCAAGAAGTCTCAAACATTCCTGTCATCAGAAGCCAACTTAAAAACAGAACCCTGACAGAAAGGAGCTTCAACACAAAAGTGACTTTCTACCTACACTGATTTTCCCCCATTTCACTTTGTGTTCACTTGCTGTTACATATCAGAATCCTCTCACTAAAGTATCATAAATATAGAGGAATACAGAACAAACATTAGATGTGTATGCACAATTTAATATAGGTTAGAGAAATAAAAAGTTACATACTGCTCTACAGAGTCAGGGAAATAAATGAAGTAATTTTCTTGGCACATTATTTTTAAATTGGGAAGTTAGCCTGGAGCACATTAATGCAGAGCAACAAAATATATACTCACCATTTACTCTAAGAACTGCTTGAAACTGATATTCTTCAAATAAAATTTCATTCATAGAGTCTTGTATTGAACTGAAGTTAAAATAAGGTTCAGTAATAATAATATTTGTATCTACAAAGTCCACCTAGGGGGGAAAAAAAAAAAGTTGTGTTCCCAAACAACATTTTAGAAACCACTATCCATACTACTTACATTTTGTGGTATGTAACAACCACCATGCTCTATAAAATTGCCCCCAGGCCTATTATAGATATCATTGCTACTAGCTGCTTGTGGCACATGGGTTTGTGGGGGGAAAAAAAAACTAACAAGAAACAGTATGTGCACTGTCACTGCTACACCACGTGTTAAAATTTTTCAGGGCAGGACAGAATTCCTTCATTTCCCTGTCCAGTGCCCTTATTTTTAAAGTTGTGGCTCTTAAGAACAACCTATACCTTTATCTTTCTTCTACACTTCAATGGGTAATAATAAAAGAGTATTTAAAGTGTATACAAGAAACTTTACCCTAGTCCTACTAACTACAGGAGACAATTTATCTTCAGAACTGCCACTTGTATAGAAGCTTGGTTCCTCTAGTAACCTGAGTAATATCCTAGCCACAGTGAAGTCAACAGCAAAACTCACACTGACTTCAGTAAGGCCAGGATTTCACCCCTGCTCTTTCTGCACTTACTCAGTTCTCAGACTTTCTAAAACAGGCCTTCACTAAGGTGCTTTCACCATAACGGGACTCAACGGGAACTAGAACACACAGGTCAACAGTTCCTTTCTTTAGTGCTCACTCTGCAAACCAGTACCAAAACCATGGCAATAATGAGTATCCTTAATGAACCCAGTAGTTTAAAATCTTAAACCAGCCCAATTTCCCCACCCAAATCTATACAAAGAGATATTTTGAGGAGTTATTTCGGCTCCCAACATCTTCCCCTTTAAGTACGGTAAAGACCAGCTTTATGAGTTAACAACATTGTATTTATTTCTTATGAAAAAAATGAAGACTAGAGTCGCTCACACTCTTTTCGTGCTAAACCATGTAGGTGTGGTGAGCAAAATAATATTCTATTAATACACTTTATAAATTCAACTTATTAGTCATAAAAATGAGAAATTAATACGCAGAAAACGGCTACTTGATTCTACAAGAGACTGTCACAATGTAAATCTCAGCCCTTCTTCTACTTTTGTAACTGTCTCCTTCATGCAACAAAACCTGGCTCTTCAAGTAAGTTTACTAATTAAGTCTATGAAAACAATTATCAAGTAACTTTTACTAGCTGAAGCGCCAATCTTGCAAACACACATTTAACTTTACTCAGGTGACTAGTCCTACTCAAGTCACCAAAACTACTC
This sequence comes from Natator depressus, assembly GCF_965152275.1. NCBI lineage: Eukaryota > Metazoa > Chordata > Testudines > Cheloniidae > Natator > Natator depressus. Next base: position 262,800,105 of record NC_134234.1, read on the forward strand.
ACACGAGTAAAGTTAAACATGGGCTCTAGTTTGCAGAGTCATGGCCTGAGTAAACTGAGCTCAAAATCATATGTAACTCAATTTTCTAAATTTTAGGTGTGAGTCCTTGTTGAATACTACTGCAAAATTCAATAATTGGTGAATTCACCATTATATCTGTGATTTTGAATGTTTTTGTATTACTTCTATTAATTGTTTTGAATCTGTATTTATAGATTTTTGTATCTTAAAGTGTTTTAGTTACCTGATACATTTCCTTTCCAAAAAGGTAGTCCCAAACCTGTCTCTGAACATCCCAGTTCACCAAGTAACCCTGCGGAAGTTTTGAGGGGGGGAGGGTGGGGAAGGAAGACATTATTTATTAGACAACATTGCATATTTATTAACTACTTCAAATCTGCAAAATTTCAGGCTTCCATCAGTAATTGTTAGATGGACTGATAATCTAACAAAATTCAGAAATAAGAGCTTCTTCTTTAAGATTATGGAAGCCTTTCCAAACCTATTTAAAGGGGTAAATGTTGTGCAGCTACAAGCAAGAAGATCCAAAGATAAGTGATACTGTACCCCTGTTGTTCTCTATCATTTAGTTTAAATTATTGCATAGTAAGTTTACCATAATATGAATCATGCTTCCTAAATTAGTATCTGGTGGCAGGTTATGGAAGCCACACTTCATGCTTGATACTGAAGCTACACTGCTGTATCTGATGTTTGTTTTAAATATTATTTATGCCTCTACAGTTGTAGCATATTGCATGTAACAAACATAAATATTGCTTAACCCCCAGCCTTTAACAGACTGCATTGCTGAAACTATAAAGCATCTTAATTACCTTCTGAAAAGGGAGAATGTAAAAGAGTCCGGAGGGATCTTTAATTTCATCCAGTTGATTGGCTGTAAAAGTTTTCAAACGTGCTGTTTTTGATCTAAACTGACAGTTGGGAATAACACTGAAAAAAAGTTAAGAATGTTTTCTTGCACATCATATCATATATGATATAAAAAAATCATATTGTGCATTTTCACATCATTTCCATAAATACTTCCCTTTCCATAATATTCTGTAACTGTATTTTTAAGAAAGTAGCAGTTACCCTGGTTACGGCAACACCACAAGATTGTTTTATTGTCTTGCCAATGACAACATATAGAATCAAACAGTAAGTGCTAAATGAAATTACAGAAACTTCCAACCACAGGTTAAGAACGTTTTCCTTCCTTCCTTAACAATCACATTTTTTTTTTGTTGCAAACTGGCCTGAGGCAGTTGCCCAACACTCAATGGTCTGAGCCTAGGATACAAGAAAAGATCACTTAAGGCTATAAGATAAGGACCATATTCAATAACAACAGGAAATTAAAGCAAGAAAAAAAAATCAAATTAGAAATAAATTCCCTCCACTTTATTTTTTTTAAACAGCGTAGGTGATTAACCCATTAGAACAAACTGCCAAGGAAATGGTGGAATCTCCATCTCTTGATGTCTTCAAGGCTGGATGCCTTTTTCTGGAAGATATATTTTAGTTGGCAAGGTACAGGGTTAACTAACTGAAGCTTTCCTGGTGCAGCTCTCCCGTACCGGGGTGTGAAAGCTGTTGCTACACTTTGTGTGAAACCTAAGAAGAAGGGAGCTTCCTGCTTTGAGAATTTCCTCAGCCTTCCCTGGGGTTGCCAACTTTCTACTGGCACAAAACCAAACACCCGAGCCCTGCCTCTTCCCCACGGCCCCGCCCCCCGCTCACTACATTCCCCGTCCCTCCCTCATTTTCACTGGTCTGGAGCTGGGGCAGGGGGTTGGGGTGTCAGAGGGGATGAGGGCTCTAAATGGGGGTGCAGGCTGTGGGGTGGGGTCAGAAATGAGGGGTTCAGGGTGCAGGAGGGGGCTCTGGTCTGGGGCAGGGAATTGGGGTGCAGGAGGGGGGTGAGGGTTCTGGCTGGGGGTGTGGGCTCTGGGTGTGAGGGGTTTGGGGTGCAAGAGGGGGCTCCAGGCTGGGGGTGGGGGCCTTGGGATTCAGAATGTGGGAAGGGGCTGTGGGTTGAGGCGGGGGTTAGGATGTGGGAGGTGTGAGGGGTCTGGGCTGGGGGTGCTGGCTCTGGGCTGGGGCTGGGATGAGAGGTTTGGGGTGCAAGAGGGGGCGCCTGGCTAGGGGGTGGGGCCGAGCGATTTGGAGTGCGGGAGGGGGCTGTGGGTTGAGACTGGGGGGGATCGGGGCTCTGGGGTGGGGCTGGGGATGAGGGGTTCAAGGTGTGGATGGGGGTGCAAGGGGGTGAGGGCTCTGGGGTAGGGCCAGGGATGAGGGTTTTGGGGTGCAGGAGGGGGCTCTGGGTTTGGATGGGGGCTCAGAGTTGGGGCAGTAGTTTGGGGCATGGGCTTACCTCAGGTGGCTCCCAGTCAGCAGCGCAGCAAGGCTAAGGCAGGCTGGCTGGCTGCCTGTCCTGGGGCATTGCGCTGCACCCTGGAAGTAGCCAGTAGGTCCAGCTCCTGGGGGGGGAGGGGGAGGGAGGGAGAGAGGCAGGAGTCTCCATGGCGCGCACTGCTCTCCCCTGTAGGGACCAGCTCCCATTGGCCAGCCAGCCAATAGGAGCGAGGAGCTGATGCTCGGGGCAGGTGCAGCGTGTGGAGCCTCATACCCCCCCGCCTAGGAGCTGGACCTTCTGTCCGCTTCCAGGGCACAGTGCGGTGGGTCTAGCCTGCCTTAGCTAAGCAGCACCACCAACCGGATTTTTAGCGACCCAGTCAGCGATACTAGCACCCTAGCCTTCCCACTCCTAGCCTTCCCACTCCTGGGCTGCCCCACCCGCAGCCGCAGCACTTATTCCCCTTGTGACGCAGGCAGCAGCAGCTGTATTGCCAACTTCATGAGATCAAAAATCATGAGTCAGACCCTCAAAAATAATGAGATTGGCCCAAAAATCATGAGGTTTTTAAAAAAAGATTATTGTGTTTTTAGGTCAGTCTCTTGATTTTTGAACTCCCCCTACCCATCCCCAGGTATGTGCATGTGACAATTAGTACTGTTGCTCACTCTCCCACATGTATTGGATAAGGTGATTTTGGCTCCTGCTGCAGGAGCCCTCGCCCTCACATACTCCTCTCCTGCCAGCAATTAATCCTGTCTCCACCCAACCCATCTCAGTTCAACCTCCCAGCCCCCATCATCACTGCCCCATTAGATCAGCTCCCCTAACCCATCAAACCTCACTGCCCTCGGTTCACTCTCCCAGCACTCACCCCATCAGCTCAGAACTCACTATTAATACAGCCCTCCAACCCCATCAGCCCTCACCCTCCTCACTTCAGTCCCCAGGCCATAATTCAACCCTCTCAGCCTCACCCTTGCTCCTCTTAGGGTTCTTCACCCTCCCCAGGCCTGGGGAGGCTACAATGGGGTCCCCTCTCTCACTTCCCAGGCTGACATTCGGGAACCTAGGCTTCCCCCTGGCTGAGGCTGACAGCAGGGAGCCCCCGAGCTGATTGACAGCGGGGAGCCCAGATCAACCAGGGCTGGTTGACAGCAGTAGCCCCAGGTGGCTGTAGCTCCCGCTGTCATCCCTGGTTGGCTGACAGCAGGAGCCTCTCCACATGGTTACCTGAGCTCCCGCTGTCAGCCCGCCCTGTCCCGGGGCAGGCTGACAGCAGGCGCCTCACCTCACAGGGACTTCATGAGGAGGGGTACCTGCAGTCACCCCCAAGTGGCTGTGGCTCCTGTTGTCACCCTGACAGCAGGAGGTCCGGCCGCCAGAGGTAGACTAAGGAGCAGGCCTGGCTGATAGCAGGAGCCCCAGCTGCCACAGCGCGATCTAGGTAAAATTAATCCTGACTAATGATCTGGAGCACAGGCTCAAGCACTCAGGGACAAAAAACAGGGAGTGCTCAGCACCCACCAGCCACAGCTGTTTGGGGGCAGGGTCTCCAATCAGCTACCTGGCCGCTGGGGAAGGCGCTTGGGGGAGGGCAATGAGGAGCAAGCGGGAGTGGGGAGCCTCCAGGAAGGGGGCAGAGCGGGGACAGGGCTTTGGGGGAGGCGGAGTGGGGCGGGGTCTCGGGGGCCCACTCCCCCTCGGGAAACATAAAAGTCTGCGACTGGGCGGTGGGGCGTCTGGGGACAGAACATTGACCTGGCAGGATTTTTATTTCCAGCCTTGGATGTTCCCGTGAGTCGGGCACAACTTTACTCAGAAATCGCATCTCTCACGCTTAATTTCGGAGAGGCGGCATGGCCGCAGCCTCAGGACCGGGGCGGATGTACCGGGCTCACAGGCTCCTCCTGCGGGGCCGAGCGGCAGCCCGCAGCGCAGGGGGACAGGCCGGGCCCGGGCCTGCAGCAGGAGCCGCCTCGCCACTTTTCGGAGCTAGAGCCGACAGACCAGCGGAGCCTGAGGGGCACGGGCCGCCCTCCCAGGCTCTCTCGGGAGCAGGGACCCGGCGGCGGCGGCGGCTCTTTTCCGTGCGTGGCGCCGAGCAGCGCAGCGCAGCCACCCGGGCACCGGGCTCTCGGCGGCGGGTGCCGGGGTCTCACCTGACATGCTCGTGGCTGTAGCCGATCTTGGCATTATAGGCGCCGTTATCCAGCACCAGCGTCGCCATCTTCTTTCCGGCCCCGCCTCCGCCTCCTCGGCGGGCGGCTCATCTGTGCTTACCATAGAGTCTGAGCGGCGGGCCGTGTGCGCTCTGCATGATGGGGAGCAGGAGGACTCCGGGCGGGCGCCTGCCACAGCCGCAGGGCTGCTGCGGGCAGACCGCGCGCCTCGCGCGAGAGGGCTAATCACTCGTGGTGTTCAGTTCTGCTTTCCGCCATGAGACTGGAGGCAAAGCCCTAAGAGGACCGGCCGGGGGGGAGGCGGGGAAGAGTCGCCGCCTCCGGTTCTCGCGCGAGGCGGCGGCTCTGCACCTGCTGTAGCTTTACCTGGGGGAGGAGGCGCTGCGTCCGCACGGGCGGGGAGGCACAACGGGGTCGGGGGTACAGAGTCTCTCCACCCCCACCCCAGGTCTCGCCGCCCAGCCGCTGCTAGCGCCCCGCGAGCTGCGCCGCCGCCTGCCGCTTGTGGGCTCTGGCGGGGACTTTGTTCTGGGATTTCTAGTGGCAGCGAGAGCGGCACCGGGTCGCCCCTCTGCCCGCTCGCTTCTTCCCTGGGCGTCCCTGACATAAACGCGTCTGTGGTGAAATCTCTGTGCTACGCTTTATGGGGGAGAGGTGGGGAGAGGCAGACTGCAAAGTAGCCTGATACTGATGGGTGTAAATCCCTCTCCGCAGCCGCGAAGAGGATATTATTGGTTCAGCCACAAAACAACCTAGGGAAACACAACCAAGTAACCACATCCGTTGCATTAAGGAGAAAACAATTGAGACTCGCTGCTTTGTGGTATAGCATCAAAGACACTTGAGCAACTCAGCCAAGGGTCGGGGTGAGTAGGGTAGCAGGCACTTGAGAAATTCTGAAAATAAGATTTAAAGGGGGAAAAATTGCTTCTGCAGCAGTTTAGATACAGGACAAGTGATAGATTTTAATATCTTAAATGAAACTACTGTTGTCACTAACTGCAAGGTAAGAAATATGTAGTTAAACTTACAAACTAGAATAGCTTTAAAGGAGAACTGTAGAAGGTAAAGTGAGTTTCTGCTCTTATTGATTCTCTTTTCTTAATGGAAAAAAGAATGATTGAAAGGGTTCTGTTAATTTCCCCCTTTGCTTTTTTTTTTTTTTTTAAACAAGAGAAATTCAGGTCTTTTTTTATCTTGGCAGATTTTGGTTAGTGGAGTGCTACTGACATTGATACATCAAGAGACAAGGATCAGAGCAGTAGAAGGAGAAAGGAACTTTGAGTCAAATTGTTAACAAAACAAATATGAAGCAAAATTTTAAATACCTGTTTAACTAATATTCTGAAGTAACTGATGGGGGAAAGGATTCAATATTTCTGCTTTCAATTAAGATCTGATTGCTCATAATATATATCTCCTTTGACAACAAAAAATTATCCAGGAAAACCAGGAAAGATCAGTCTTGACTTTCTGGTTTTTTGTTTTTTTTTAAAGGAACATACTCAATTTTAAAATCCCTTACAGATTTTCTTTCACTTGAGTGGATACCTTACGATTGCTGTTCTATGAAACTCTTCTCTTTTTGGGCCGTCTGCTATTAAAGTCAGTGGGAATTTTGCCATTTATTATGTACAGTGGGGTCAAGATTGATCCCTCTGTCTTTCCACTTGATTTCAACAGAGAGACAAGGTGCGTGAGGTAATATATTTTCAAAAAGAAAAGGAGTACTTGTGGCACCTTAGAGACTAACCAATTTATTTGAGCATAAGCTTTCGTGAGCCACAGCTCACTTCATCGGATGCTCAGATAAATTGGTTAGTCTCTAAGGTGCCACAAGTACTCCTTTTCTTTTTGCAAATACAGACTAACACGGCTGTTACTCTGAAACCTGTAATATATTTTGTTGGACTAGAAGTTGGTCCAGTAAAATATATTATCTCGCACACCTTGTTGCTCTAATAGCCTGGGACCTACATGGCTACAACATACTGCAAACAACATTGATTTTAATGGAAGTTAGGAGCCTAAATGTCTTTGGGGATCTGGGCTTTAAAAGTTATCAAGCTGTCCTGCAGTGGCACAAGAGCGTGGATTCCAACCTCAGGGCAGACTGTTAAGAAACAGGACACAAACCCCAAATTGGTTGAGAGTTCTATACTTAGACTTCACCAACAAATTATCAACCGTAAACTCTTTAAGCACTATAACAGCCTTAACATGGAGTCACAGATAGTTTCCCTTGGGTACTCTGATCTATTTTGCCACCCAGGTAAGTTTGTCTTTGTGATAGATGGTCCCTTGCACCAAAAATCACAGTAAATATTCAGGTTACTCCCAGTCCCAAAGGACCAGACACTTACCCCAGGTTAACTGCACCTGAGATCCCACACCAAAAACCGTGCTTGTAGTTTAGATCGCCAATCCTATAATAAAGTTTTATTAACTAGGAAAAGAAAATAAGATAACTTATTTACAAGGTTAAAGACAGAAAACATATATAAACACAAAGTAATAGAGGCTTCTCTGAGTAAGCTCTATATGTCCTTTTGCTTATGCTTAGTAATCCTGGCCCCTTAGAGTTCAAGCAGCATACAAGATAGTTACTGCTTGTTAGGGCCTTTTATTCCTTCGATTCTTCTGCTTCACGTTGCGAGCTCAGTTTCTGGGAGGAATTCAGTTGCTCCATCCTTACCTCTTTTTTGGGCAGTGAGGGAAGCAATCAGCAAAGTTTTTTGTCCTCTGATGTTCCACAGTGGTTCATCTGCTGTTGATGGGTCTTTTTTTGTTGAATAAGAGATAACACCTCCTGTGGCAAACTAGTATTTCACACTTGATAATGACAGGTTTCAGAGTAGCAGCCATGTTAGTCTGTATCCGCAAAAAGAAAAGGAGTACTTGTGGCACCTTAGAGACTAACAAATTTATTTGAGCATAAGCTTTTGTGAGCTACAGCTCAGTTCATCGGATGCATACAGTGGAAAATACAGTGGGGAGATTTTATATACGCAGAGAACATGAAAGAATGGGTGTTACCATACAGACTGTAACAAGAGTGATCAGGTAAGGTGAGCTATTACCAGCAGGAGTGGTGGTGGAACCTATTGTAGTGATAATCAAGGTGGGCCATTTCCAGCAGTTGACAAGAATGTGTGAGGAATGGGGGGGCGGGGGGGGGATAAACATGGGGAAATAGTTTTACTTTGTGTAATGACACATCCACTCCCAGTCTTTATTCAAGCCTAAGTTAATTGTATCCAGTTTGCAAATTTGATAATACTTCCCTTCTGACTGGTGGTTTGCCATTACAGAGCAATAGTCATGGAACAAACACTATTACCTTATAACATGGGATACAGATGATATAAGTGAAATAAATACATGCAGCAATTTACAAGTATTCCATAAAGTCTAAACGCTAAGCAAATTTGTCTAACTCTAATAGTTATTTTAACAATACTAACACACAGGTATGCTATACTGGTTCCAGTTATGTATTTGTCAGTGTTTAGCTGAGACCTAGGGGCCTTGACATGAGCTGGCACCTGGTCTGCCAGCATTACACAGGCTTTATTTTATCAGTGCTGGATGTGTACAGTTGTTTTCTTTGGCCTCTGCTGTTATGGAACAGTCCTTCAACTTGGTTAACATTTAGCCAAGACCAGCAAAATTAAGATAGCACCAAAGGGTTAAATACTGTGCAGTAATGCAATCCTTGGCACACAGCGTAAATGATTTTAGGTGACTTGCAGCTTGCAAAAGGATGACAATTTTAGATGGAAGCAAAATATATTTTATATACACATCTGCTTCATTTTGTGTTCAATATGCCTATGTATGTTAAACTAATAATTACAGTTTCTTGTCTTGAATTCATATTTCTAAAAGCGGTAATCCCAAGAAAACTACTGAGTGTGATGCCATGTTATGGTGCAGGTAGGAGCCAGGAGCACAAAAAGGGAAGTGGCTTTAACAGAGGGAATTAGTATGATAATGATAACAGAAGTGGCACAACAGCACTGTTTCTGGGTGCTGTCAGATCTGCAATATTAACTCCTTCTCGCACAAGATGGTATGTCTGTGCAGCATATTTTCCTGAGTGGGAGCGAGCCTACCAGCTGGGGTCAACAGACAGGCTAGTGAGGCTTCTGCTAGTGCTCTAAAAATAGCTGCATATACAGTGCTTTGAAGTTGCACCTTGAGTGTGAAGATGAATGCTTTTGACCATTTGGTTATACAGTTATAACCACAGACATGAGGAGGACTTAGGTCTCTAACTGCAACTTTAGGCAACTAAATCCCCAAATCAGGCCCCACTGGGATTCATAAAACCCCAACTTAGCTACCACTGAACCCTGTAGGTGCCTAAACTTGCTCAGCCCCCAAGGTTCTGCAGCAAAAAGTTCCCTAGGCACTTATGTTTATGCTCCTGCACATGTGCATTGCAGGCCTACTGTAGGTGTCCAGATGCCCAAGCCCCAGAGTGATGCATGAACCAAGGGAAGGTAGGAGTTCCTCCATCTAACTCATCTGCAGGGCTCAGTCTGCTAAACATGCTCAGAGCTCATCTACCAGTTTGGTCCCAGACATGAACTTGCACAAAACAAGTGGAGGGGGGTGGGAAGAGGAGGACCTATCTCATAACTTTTAGCCCAGTGTTTAGAGCATTCATCTGGGATGAGGGAGACCCCCAGCTGAAGACCCACTCAGGAGAAGGGATCTGAACAGTGTTCTATCACCCCTCAGGTGATTACTCTAAATGTTGGGCTGTAAGATATTCTTATGTGGGGCTTTTTCAGTCTCTTCTGTTGAAGCTGTTCCACTAAAAATTAATAACTAAAAAGCCATTGGAGCAGGGGAACTAGATCATGGGTCTCCCATGTGAGTGCTCTAGCCACTAGGCTACAGAGTCATTCTCCTGCTTGCAGTTTCTCACTCTCTCTCTGGGCCAGTGACTTTTTAAATTATTTATTCACAGTGGAACAGCTTCCACAGAAGAGATCGAGGGAGCCCCCCATCAGAATATCCTATAGGCCAGTGGTTAGAGCACTCACATGTGACACATCCCTTCTCCCCCTCAGGTGGACATGAACAGGGGGGTCTCCCACACTCCAGGTGAGTATCCTAACCACTGGACTAAGAGTTACAAGGGTGGTGGTCTACCTTCTTCCAGACTTCTTTGAAAACAGCACAGGCGCCTAACTCCAAGAGTGCAGTAGAAGACACCTTCCTGGAGCCTGGACTTAGGCCTGGTCTGCCCTACACAGTTAGGTCAACATAAGTTGCTTTGCATTGATCTATTTGTGCATGTGCCTATGGTCAAATTTGTCTCCAGTCAATGTAAGTGCCCTGTTATGGCAACCCAGTAAAACCAACTCTCTGAATGGCATGGAGCCATGATTGACACTGAGGTGAAGGCAGTGCAAGCGTAGACACTGTGACCTGTTTTGACCCTAAAAGTCCTTCAGCACCTGTCCCACAATGCCCAAAAGTGACCGATTTGCTCACACTTGTGAACTCCACTCCCTAGCAGTCACAAAGATCAGAAGTGGCATACACCCTGTGTATATTTTTGAAAGCCTTTTCCTGATTGCCCTGCTTGGTGAGCTCACCCTTGTGTGCAGCTGCACAACCCAACATGCCAGCTCAATGCAGTAGATGCGCTCCTGTCTGGAGTGTACAGGAGGCATTGGATCTCCTGGGCCTGTGGGGGAAAGAGGTTGTGCAAGCACAGCTATGGACCAGGTGTAAAAACATGGACATCTACAAAGGGATTGCACGGGGGATTTAGGCAAAGGGGTATGACAGGGATCAGCAACAGTGCCACGTGAAAGTGAAGGAACTTCACCAGGCATACAACATCATACAAATAAAGCCCACAAGGCCAGGGCAGCCAACAATGGATCTAGTGCTGAGCCATAGACCTATCACTTTTACAATGAGCTGCAGCCATACTTGGCAGAGAGCCCACCAGGACCCCCAAAACCACTGTGGATACCTAAGAGAAGCCCAAGACAAAGACCCCTGCTGTGAAAAGTGAGAAGGAGGAGATGGGAGACACAGCAGAAGGGTCCTTCCATATCATGAGCCAGACCTGTTCTAGACTCCACCAGAGTCTAGCCAGTCCCAACAGCCAAGTAAATGGACGAGCATGATGAAGAGGAAGGGGCCACAGGTAAGGGTGTGCATGCAGTTTTCTTTACAATATTTACATTTAAAGATGGAGCAAAGCCCTACCCCAAGTTAACAAGACACAGGTACTGACTTTTCATTGTTTTATGAGAAGAGATAGAAGTACAACAAACAGAGGTAGAGTTGTTATCTGTTTTTCATTCCCCTGTTGGGTTATGTGGATGGGAGGGGGTATGCAGAGGACTTTGTTTATATGCATAGGGAGGTCCCTTTTATCCTGCTGAGAGATCTCGATGAAACTTTCATGGAGATACTCTGCAATCCTCTCCCGAAGATTTCTACGGATGACTGCCTTATTTCTTCCTCTGCATAGGATGCTTTCCCACATCATTCCATGATCATTTTGGCTGGCACCATTGCCATAAACAGGCTAGTGGTATACTGGCTTGGGCTGCTTCAGGACGCCAATAACAGCTGTGGTCTCTGTAAATTTGTTACCCTCAGGAGTAAGATATCCGCAAAAATGGCCACCACCTGTGGAAAACAGTGCCAATGTCCAGTGCCATTTCCCTATACTCTTATCCATGGAATAGGGATTGAAATTTTATTGCTGCATACAATAGAAAATCATTTCACCCTCCTTACCCCTGGTGGACCATACTCACCATGGCTGGGGTTAGAGAGTGGTACTGTGCCAAGGTGCTCCAAGGCTGAAGTGTCAATAAACATTTCCTGTTAAACATGTTCGTGGGAATAAGGAGATGGAGTTTTGAAACTTATCTTTCTCCTTCTGTTGTGATTATAAATCCAGTGGTACATCTGTCTATTTTTACCAACAGTTTTTGGCATCCTGGCTTTGAGGGGTGCCCCTTTCATACCTGCAGAAAATCTGACCATTATGAGGAGGAGAAAGAAGTAGAAATAGTAGGGAGGACATGTTCAGCAAGATCCTTCAAGGCAGTGCTGCACTGGACCATGAAAGAGGGCCAATATGTCAAGAGCATGAAAAAGGAAAGAGCAGACAGTAGAAAGGCCCAGGAGTCCCAATAAAACAAGGAGAGGACATGCATCAGGACACAATGGGTCTTCTCATGCAGCAATCCCAAAAGCTGCACGTCCTGGCTGACCTGCAGGTCCAAAAATTCCAAATGCTTTGCAGTCCTTGGAGAATTCCATGGTCACTTCTTCCTCCCCACCCCCACCATACCATGTGGCATCATGGGCTGCATCCTTACCCCTACCACTCCATGCTGGGGGACAGCAAGGAAAATCACAACTTCATATACACTGACCTGTGGAAAACACGGTTGGTGTATGTGTAGCCACAATGGACTAGGTCTGTGCACTGAAATGTCCACCTCTACCTAGTTCCTAGGGCTCAAGGCATAACCCGGTTAATCTAGGCACCCCCACCCTTTCCCAGTTCCTAGGGCTCCAGATGAAAGGCACCTAACTTTACCAAAGAACTTCCTTTTGGACCCCAGTTTATATACCTTAACAAAGATAAAACAATAAAGAAATGAGGATTTCACAACCACAACTGTGATAAGTGATTTTTTTGTCTGTTACATAATTAATTTTGCTAGGTGTAAATCAATTAAGGTGGTGGGGTATGACGGGCTAGAGAATTTTGTTACAGTATGTTAGGATTGGACAGAAACAATCAAAGAAACAGACAGAGATCATACAGACAAATAATAGGGGACCATCAAGATAAAACAATAAAGAAATGAGGATTTCACAACCACAACTGTGATAAGTGATTTTTTTGCCAGACAGAATGCTATCAAACTAAGTTTTCTGTAACCATCCTAAGTTCTGTTTCTTTATCTGGTGATAGTGGGTGCTATTAGGACAGGACCACCTTCTTAGAAGCCTGATATTACATTGTTTTAATGTAATTTAGATGGAATGTGAGGATGTGACTTCTTGCTTCTTAGTTAATGGCTGCTGCTCCTTTTGTAGTGGTAAACACCCATTTTTTCATGGTTTGTGTGTATAAAAAGATCTTCTGTACTTTCCACAGTATGCATCCGATGAAGTGAGCTGTAGCTCACGAAAGCTTATGCTCAAATAAATTGGTTAGTCTCTAAGGTGCCACAAGTACTCCTTTTCTTTTTGTGAATACAGACTAACACGGCTGTTACTCTGAAACCTCTTATTACAGCTGTAGACAAAGACCTTAGGCCTTACAATATGGCTACAGGAAAAGGCCTTATCCTTACAGCACCACATAATTCACAGCTTCAGCAAAACACCTAGTCAGCAAGCACTGCAGGCTAACGAGGCCAATGCAATCAAGGTAGACATCACCTTGTCAACTGTTGGAAATGGGCGACGTCCACCTTGATTGCATTGGCCTCATTAGCACTACAAAAAGTAATTTTCCCTCTCTTGATATTCACCCCTTCTTGTCAATTGTTGAGAATAGGCCACTTTCACCTTCATTGAATTGGCTTCATTAGCATTGACCCCCCCACTTGCTAAGGCAATTCCCATCTTTTCATGTGCTGTAATATATATACTGTTTACTGTATTTTTCACTCCATGCATCTGATGAAGTGGGTTTTAGCCCACGAAAGCTTATGCCCAAATAAATTTGTTAGTCTCTATGGGTGTCACAAGGACTCCTCCTTGTTTTCACATACAATTAGTATTAACTTTAATTCTCTAACAATACAGGTTTGCATTTCAAAGCTCTAGTCTATTTAACAAGGCTATGTTAACTATTGATAAGGAATAGCCCTAATTACCATTTAGATACTTCTCTAACATGTCTTCAAAGGTTGAATTTGGGTCATTTAGCCTGCAAGTTCCTTAACCCCTTCTGGCCCTGTGTCACTGTGAGTCTAGCCTGAAGTTTCTAACTGTAGTTGTAAATTGGGAAATTTGAAAGGAAGTTACAGACATTCTAGACAAGTCATAGGTGGGCTGTGACATTATTGACATGAACTGTAACAGTATAGATCATTGTTGCAACCAAGGTCCTATAGTTGCACTAATAGTTGCACCACCAGTTGTGCAGATGGGATCTGTGGGTAAGATCTGACTTGTATATTGACCTGAGTCTGGGGCTTGGTCCTTTGGGATCGAGAGAACCTTTTTTCTTTTATTGGGGTATTAGTTTTCATAACCATTCATCCCCATAAGTAGTGGCCTGGTGGTGAGACAAGGGAACTGGAGTATCTGAGGGAACTGCCTTCCACATGGCAGATGACAACCGAGGAATGTTTTTTTAGAAATCTTTCTACTGGAATATTTAATAAAAAGGGAGCTCATGGAAATATTCAGTGTGCTTTATAGGCTAAAAACTTACTTAAATTTGACATTAAAATCTTGTACAAAGGCGGTCAAGTGAGGTGTCTATGAAAAGGTTGTAATTTGCTGGTTATGATTATGCTGACTGTATGTGTGTATCATTTTTGTATTTGAAGTTTTGAATATTGGCTATATACTTGTATCTCAATGTGTTTGATTCTAAGTAGCATCAGTGAAGCATTTGGTCAGCTTCTTGAGAAAGGACTATTCTGAGTAAATACCCAATCAAGAAACACTTAACTGACAATGGACCTCAGGAGACTCCAATCAACATCTGAGGAGCCTTCATGGGGCCGTTCAAGGTAGCAGGTGAGCAATGGCTGCTGCCTGCAAACTGAGTCATGCATGGACATGTGACTTGCCCGTGTGACTCAAAACTCCATCTTGCTGCTATGATTTTCCACAGTAAGAACAAAGGGGTCCTTCCACATGGCAGAGGATATAAAAACTTTGGTAAGCCCCTCCATTTGTCTTCAATACTGCTTCTTACCTCTGGAGGAACTTTGCTACAAACTGATGCTCTGAACAATGGACTGAATGACCCATCCAAATCTGTGGATGTACCCCAGATACTTGATTTGAGCCCGCAGTTTATTCCATCACTGCTACAAGCCTGAACCAAGAACTTTGCCATTGCCCTATGTAACTGATTACTTTGACCAATTTTAGCTCTCATCTATATTTGTTCCTTTTTATGAATAAACCTTTAGATTTTAGATTGTAAAGGAGTGGCAACAGTGTGATCTTGTGGGTAAGATCTGACTTGTATATTGACCTGAGTCTGGGACTTGGTCCTCTGGGATCGAGAGAACTTTTTTTTTTTTTTTTTTACTGGGGTACTAGTTTTCATAACCATTCATCCCCATAAGTAGTGGCGCTGGTGGTGATACAAGGGAACTGGAGTATCTGAGGGAATTGCTTGTATGAATTCTGGTTAGCCAGTGAGGTAAAACAGAAGTCCTCTCTGTTTGGTGTGCCTTAAATGTAAAGGACCCCCAGCCTTGGACTGTGACTGTCCTGCTCTAAGCAATTTGTCCTAAACTGATACTCTCAGTAGTGTCCCGCCAAAGGCCGCGTTGTTATAGGGGTGTATTTTTATAGCTTTAAATTCGCACTACTATAATAGAAATATCTAGAAATAAATGTTTAGAGATAGACAAAAGCATAAATTCCATTTTTAATTTTCTGTCTTTCCCTTTTTGTTCTGTTGTGCAGATGTGAGTAGGAGCAGAGACAGGTATGTCTAGTTCTAATAGAGGTAAGTGCTTTGTTCTTGGTAACCCAAAAGTGACACAGAGCTACAATATTAAACCTTTTAGTGCCTACAAGCAGACCATTTACCCCAAATACTGTAAGAACAACGGTAATGCTATTTCTTGTGACTCGTGGATGAGCAGATCTTGTTTCACTGAAGTTCATGTCAAGCTCCAGGTGAGTACAATCCCAGTATGATGGATTTTATATATATTTTTCTAGTTTAACATAGTTTGCATTTTTGTTGTTATCCAGTTATGTAAGAAAAGCATTATAATATTCTCATCCCTCTTTAATATAACTGACTTTTTCTTGCAAATACTGGCCTTAGAAAATGACTGATACAAAATGTTTCCATATGATTGACAAACAGAGATCTCTTCTTTCAAGCCAGGATTGGCAGCAGAATGCAAGACATTCTGGTTTTAGACCAATCCTCGTTATGTGCTCAGGTCAATGACTTAATGGCAGCATCCTTAATCCTTGCTCTAACAGATCTATTTTTTGGTTCTTGAAAGGAGGTCACTGGAATTATCAGAAGTCTATTTTCCAGTTCAGCAGTTTCTGGTTTTCTGTTAACATTAAATAAAAGGCACTCTAAAATGTGGGCTGATTTCCTAACATGCCTCTCAACTGCCAAAGTAATATGTGCTATCAGAATTAATTAATTTAAAAAAATACAGAAAACAGAAACACACAAATATTTTTTTAAAGTTATAATTGTGGCATATGTTTGGTTTTTAGCATTCTTATACTACAGTCCAAACTTTCAGCTACCCATTGGAGTTCTTAATATACAACAGATACAAAAGTTATCATTCCCCAGCTTTGTCATTATTACATCTTATTGACAACATACAATACCTAGATTAGTGGTAGAGGGGCAAAAGGTCAGCATGGCTATTGCTAACTTTTCTATGCTCACACTGTATGAAATGGGGAAAATGCAATTTAGTTAATTTTAGACTGGTACGGTCTGACTGTTTTGTTAATGTTTCCCTCCCTCTCCCACCACAGCCAACTCAATCACTACTTCACATCACACATGCTTATTTGATAGCGTTATACTGAACTCAAACTTATATTTTCACTCTTTTTTTTAGGACCTACAAAAAATGTAGTTTCAGCATCAGACCAGCAATTCCACCTACTTCAACCAGAACATGTTACTCTATCTAGATTTCCTAACTGTCAATAGAATAAAATGTCTCCAATAATTCAAGAATCTGAGATTTCTGAACACTGTAGTATGATGTGTGATAAAACTGATCTCTGCATTCCTAGAATATAATCTAGAAGTGCCATCAACTGTTACTGTGGTGCTGTGGTTGCACTTTTAAAACTTGCCAGTTTTGCCATAGACAATTTTTGTACTGAGGTACTCTTATTTAGTTAACTAAGGTGTTTCCCAAGGTCATCAGGATGCCTTTTCGTATATTTTTTGGACGGGGAAGTTCTAGAATGAAAAGATGGGTTGTTAGAAAGACAAGGTATGTGAAGTAATATCTTATTGCACCAACTTCTGTTGGTGAAAGCTACAAGCTTTGGAGCTTACACAGAGCTCTTTTTCAGGTCATATGGGTTGTTGACAGATGGCTTGTTGACAGAGTGAATTGGTCTCCAAAGAAAGGAAGTAATCTATCTGTATATTTAATCTCCCTGTGTAAAGCCTCAGTAAGATTAAGAGCAGATTTTTTAAAAAAAAAGTCTGGGACTTGAGTAATTGTTGGGAAATTCAGGTTATCAGAGGCACAAGTATCTATAAGTGTTGAAGTACTGAAGAGGTTTCTCCTCAGTAGTTCTTATCAGGGCCAAGTTTACAGCTTATATCTATGATATCTATCTTTGGGCCTTGTATATCTTTCTTTTTCTTTTGGGATGGTATTCCTGGTGTAGATAATTTTTTTATTTGTATGTTTCCAGTTGGAAAGGAGTACTGTTTGTAAATAAAGGGTCTAAAAGCTTCGTTTTGGTCCATTACTGAGATAAGCTGTATTAAAAACAGAACTGGAGGAGTATAAGGAAATTCCATGCTGCCTTGAAATATAACAAAACTGTGTATTTCTGGTGTGAATGAAATAAAAGAGAGATTTCCAACTCCACAGGTGACCAACCATTAGGACACTTGTGGGAGATGACCATGATAAAATAAATAAATATAATATAATCATGGCAATAGACAATTAGAGCTTGGGGAGGGGAGGTTAAAGCTCCCTCCCCAAATTAGGGATTTCAGTAATAAAGAAAGAAAACAGTGAGATTGGAACAGAAGTTAATTTCTCATTATTAAAAGAGGACAAATTTTGTCATGGCACAAAACTACTTATTCAAGTGATAGTCAACAGCTATTATGTTTTAACTCCCTCCAAATAAAATACAACTGTCTACATTTGATATTTTTTTATCAAGACTAAACTCTGTTATATGAAAACAGTAGAATCCTAGCTCCCTTGTTATGTATCTCACATATTGCATCTGTATTAATCTATTGTTTGTATTTCTTATTTTCAACAAAAGTAACGGGAATACGGATCATGGCTGATGATCTCCTCCTCAAAGTCTAGTGATGGAAATATGGGCTGGGGAAGTGAGGTAGGGAAAGGGCCTGCGGGCACCAGATGACACGGTGTAGGATGGGAATACAAATGAAGAAGGAGGCAGGCAGGATGCGGGTCTGGAGAAAGAGAGTGAGGGAAGGGCAGGGAAGCTTCAAGTGGAAGTGGGGTCGCAAGGGGTCGGCAACAAATATAATGAATAAAATTCGAGCCGGATCACTGCAGGGCGCACTTCAGCTTCTGTTTTAACAAAAGCTGCTGCCCACCCCCCGACCATTTTTGGCCCTGCTGGAAGGGGCAGGGGAAAGGGAAGGGAGTCAGGCTGAGGTGCAGCAGCAGGGCAAGGGAAGGGGGGCTGAAGAGGAAGTTGGCTGAGGTGAGACTGGCAGGGGAAGGCTGGTGAGGGTGAGTGAGAAGGCGAGGGGGAGGCGGACTGTGGATGAGGACGGTCGGGGTGACCTGTGCGAAGGTGGAGGCTGGTTGGGTAGAGACGGGCTCGGGGTGGGAGGCAGGATGGGGTGACTCCCTCCCTCCGGGATCCCCGAAGCGCCTGCCTCATGCAGCGAGGTGCGAGCTGGGTTTTGGCTCCTCCGAGTCCCGTGCGGCGCCCCGCTGGGGCAGCGGTGGTTGCAGGCGCCCCTGGCAGCCCGGGGGAGGTGGCTCTGCCCGGCGCCGCCCCCTCTCCCCTCCCCCCGTCTCTGTCACTAGGTGATGGTGCAGCCAAGATGGCGGCGGGAGCGTGAGCGGAGGCGGCTCCGCTCCCCGACCCCGGGAGGAGGCAGCGCAGGGATGAGCCGCGTCCCCGGCCCCGTTGGGTTCCCGTGAGGCTCGCAGGGAGCGGGCGGCGCCCGGGCCATGGCGGGGATTATCAAGAAGCAGATCCTCAAGCACCTCTCCAGGTGAGTGCGGGGCCGGGGGCGCCGCCCCCCTCCCCGCGGGATCCGGGTGTGCGAGGCCGGCCGGGTTCCCCCTCTGCACTCGCCTCGCTGGCACCAGAGCGGGGCGGGGGGGACCGGGCTTCGCTCAGCTCCCGGTGGAGATGGGGTCCCATGAACGCCCCCCTCCGTGGGAGGGGCTGGGGGAGCCTTGGGGCGCTGGCAGCGGTTTTGTAAGATGGGTTTGAAGTTCTAGGGTAAGAAAGAAATCTCCTTGCTTGGTGCCAAGGTGCGGGCTCCTTGGAAACACCCGCGCGAGAGAGCAGCCCTGAGGGGGGAGAGGGATTCGCGTTGGCTGGCGTAGGAGGGTCCGGGGATGAGTCACGCTGGCGGGGTTGGTTCCCCTCCAGCCACCCCCAGATCCCTGAAGCGTCCCCGTCCCCCCCGAGCGCTGCAGGATACAAGGCGGCCTCGCAACCAGCCTGGCCATTTATCGTGCCGGGCTGTCGCAGAGGACGAAGATCCGTCTGTGCCCCTCTGCTCCAGCATCAGTATGTAGTTGGAAAGGCGGAAAGACACAGTGGCTGAGGTAATATCGTTAATTGGACCAACTTCTGCTGCTGAGAGAGACAGGCTGTTGAGCGTACCCAGAGCTCTTCTGCAGGTCTGGGAAATGTCCTTAGAGTGTCACTGCTAAATACAAGGTGGGGCAGAGTGTTTAGCATAAATAGTTATCCTGGATTTCAAGGGAGGACCATTCAAGGTGAAGAAATTAGGTAAGTGAGGGGTGTGGGAGGGAGAGCTGAGCTACAGTCACTGCCCAGGAGAAGTGGAGTGGGTTGTAAATTGTACTTGACACGTTGTATGTGGGAGGAGCAAGCAACAGCATGGCTGATGTCATGGAGTCCAGTGCGCACAGTCTTTGCTGCCTATTCCAGACAGCTCCACAGACACACCACATTTGTCTCAGATGACAAGGAATCCAGAACAGTGGTGAAATTTTAGCAGGCACCACAGCGGATGGGGCAAATGAGTAATCTGGGATAAGAAAATCCCTGACATAGAGAAGGATGACGATACTAGGGAGCTGGCTGAGTGAAAAAAAGAGCACTTTGAAATCTGATGTAGTTAAGATGCAAAACACCTTTGCTGGTCTCTTAAACCCTTGACTTATCACAATCAAAACAATACATGTGTAGCCCCACATGGGTGTGAAATCAAATTCTTTTGCACATTTGCACAGCGCAGGAAGATGCTTTGTAACAATTCATGCCCTATGTGTCAGGCAGTCAAAAGGTTACAATTTTTGTATTGTCTCTGTGATTGATTGTTATTTAATTCACTTCAGGGTAAAGGCCAACTCTCTTATAAAATATGCACTCAGTCCTGGGCGTGTACATGAATATGTACACAAACTTGTGTGTGAAAGATAAAAACTGTAACCAGAGGTGCCAGCTATTATAGAATGTAGTGAGATGATCTGATTAATGGGAGGGTTTTTTTAAATGCAATGGAATAATTTGGTTTCACTGTTTTAAAAGGGGGAGCCAAAAAGTTTCACTGTATAGTCAGAATCTGTGGTGACAGCACAACATTGGCAGCCCTTCAGAGTTTGTTTGTGATTAGAAAAATTGCTCTGGAAAGAGCACTTTATTACTCTTCTTAGTTGTTTCATATGTGTCTTTCAAGTCATATATGATTTACAGATTATGCATTTACTGCTGCCAATAGTAATAAATAGCAAATAAGAAAAGAAAAGAAAACCAAATATAGTTGTGGATGACAGCTGAATTCTCTTGTGCCATATGCACCAACAACAGATTTGTTAGCTAAACTCTGATGCAAAATCTTGGCTCTGTGTTCTCCTTAAAGATTAGTAGTTGTGATGTGTAAAGCAGAAATGATACAATTTTATTTTTTCTGATTTTTATAATGGCATTGATGATTGAGAAATCTCTTTATGACCTGAACATAATAGAACACTTTTTGAGAATGAAAATGGAATACCAAGATATCATTTGTACAGAATCAGTTTGTTAATCATGAGCATACATGAAATTGCAAGCCTTCATTTAGGGCCTGAGCCTATGTGATGCTTGGCTTCTTCAACTTCCAGTGAAGTCAGTAGGAGTTGATGAAGTTCAACACATTGTAAGATCAACCCCATCATTTTCCACAAGAAGTGGTTGTTCCATATGTAAAGATCAAGAAGTTTGAAGTTCAAAAGCTCTAAGTTCCTGTATACAGTAGTGGTATATTCTTTTCATAATACAACATTATATCTCCTGTTAGTAATGTGTTAATAAATTGTATGCACCATGAAAGTAGAAATAGAACCACAATCTTTGTATTTTACGTTAAGGTCTTGTTTGTTTTTGATACATGTGCATGCCTAAAATCAGCTGTGCACAGTAGTTGGTTTTATAATATAAATCCACATCCACATATTAGGTCAGAATTGAGCCCCTAGGTTATTTTTTTTACTGTTCTATAATTTGCAGTTGGTTTCTAGTGGTTTGTAAGGATACGTATTGGAACACAACAGATCATTCAAACCTTAAAAGTTTGGTGATTTTTTTTTAAACTCTCTGATAAGCTGACAATTTGAAATTTGTACAGATATGGGTTTTTTATTGTCCTCCTTACACTTACACTTTTTTTTATTGTTCTACTTACAATATAGTAGACACATTGTTTCACAAAATCTGGACCCCATTGTGACACTTGTACTAATTTGGAAATCAATGGGACTACTTGTGGAGGAAGGCTTTGCTCAGCATGAGTAAAAGGAGCAGGATTAGGCCTCTACTTAGCTGATACAGTTAAATATAGAGATCTGTCATGCCAATAAAATGGCTGATTTGACATGTCAATAAAATGATCAATGGAGAATAAAGAAAGCTTTCCATTAACATCAGAAATGTTTTCCCTAGGAAATTAAAATTTGTATATAGTGGGGTATGTATATATGATTGGCTATATAGCTTTATATAGGCTTTATAGCAAAGGTAGAACAAACTGACTTATGAATAGCAATTTGCAAAGCAAATACTAATTATCTGTCAGTCTCTAACTCTTGAAACTGTTTTCTGAGTGTGTTCTGTTTGTGGTTTTGGGGTTAATTAGGTATGTTTTAGCACTAGCAGTTAGGTGCACTAAACTTCAGGCTTCTTTCTCATAGTAGTTCTCAGTACTTCAGGGTTCTTTCTCACATATAACCTACTAATTTGTTTGCTTTAAATGTAGGGAAAAAATTGCAAGTTACAAATCAGTATTTCTTAACCATTTTCTTAATGTGTTACAATAAAAAATTATTGGATTACAGAGCTGTTAGCAAAAAGAAAAGGAGTACTTGTGGCACCTTAGAGACTAACCAATTTATTTGAGCATAAGCTTTCGTGAGCTACAGCTCACTTCATCGGCTCACCCCACCCCCATCTCAGAACACACACCCCGTCTCATTCTAGTTGGTAGCAGGAGAAGGCTGTTATCCCTGTGTAATCAGTCTTGTAGTTTAAGTGCTGGAAGTTTGTGCTGCAGTTTTGTGAATTAAGCAGCCTTAATTCTGCCCCCTGCTCCATATACATCTTTAATTACATGTTCACATACTATGGTGTTCGCAGGACCTGTGTCTCATTCAATGCATAGGATGGATGCACAAGTGGGCAGAATTAAGATGACATAGGAAATATCAGATTTACAGTTGCCCAACTTTTGAGTGCTTGATTTTTGCAACCTAAAATAATGTCAATTTAACACTGGGGGGGTTTATATGGATATATTATGAAGATAACTGACCTAAGTAGGTTAAAATAAAATGGTGAATGGAGACCTGAAATCAAACACACAAGAGAAGTCTGATGTGGTTGAGGAACGTGAAAGAAGGATTGTCTTTGGGTTGCGACTGTATTATTATAATATTACACCTCTCCACATTCAGATTGCTTTTGAACCATAGAAATGTAGAGCTGAAAGGGACCTTGGGAGTATTAGTTCATTCCAGCCCCCTTCTCCCGCTCTTCCCCCCTGGTTCTCCCCAGTGCAGAGGCAGGATCAAATATACCAAGACGACTCGTTGCTACTGTGATACCCTTAAGAAATTAGCTGACTAATAATGGCAAGGTTGGAGACTCACTAGGGATAGCCTATATCTGATAACGGGACCGTGGGGGGAAAATATCAACACTTAGCTAACCATAATCGTAAACTTATGTTTTTCTCTTTTCTCATGTCCTTTGTCTGTTGATCATGCATTTGTTTTATATTTATACAATGACTACCACATTATGGGCACTACAAGGAATAAATAGTAAATAACTTAAATTCTCAGTTTCAATTATAAGGAGGTAATTTCCCTTATTGTAGTACTACAGAATCACCATTGAATTCACAATATTTTCCTATGAAAAGTGTCGGAATTATCCAGAATATCCATCTGTGTCTTAGTTGTAATTAATTTGTCTATCATTGTTATCTAGGTGCTATATATAGAATTTGGAGAGCATAAATTCTCTCTGCAAGTACCTTAATTTTCCTGTTGTTTTCATTGAGGTGGGATGTGCTTTAGCCCAGTGAAGGAAACTCTTGGCTATTCTATAGCCACCCTTACTGAGTGAGATGAGATGAGATGAGTCTTCTGTTACAGTCTGAAGATAGTAAGACTTTGGACCAAATGCAGCTTCTGTATAGGCTTCACCATTGTTTCAATTGCTTTACTCCAGCGTGGAAACAATGAAGATGAGGATTGTTTACTAGATCAGCCTATGAAAGGGCTGCCGTCTTCAGGCTAGCTTAAAATGATAAAAAGTATTTCTGGCTATACCTGTGTTTTCATGTCCTGGATTAGTGATACTCTTTGGCTTAGCTTTCTCGGACATTTTATTGCTTTTTGTATAAAAAAAAAAAAAAACTCCATTTATGCAGGATGAGTTACTCCTCCCTGTGGGGAAGGAAAGACAGAGAGAGAACAAGAGAGATTGCTCTTCTTGTTTTTCTAATGCTTATGAAATCCTCCAATCCTATGGTGATAGGTACGGTATAAGAATCTAGCTAGCTAAAGTCCAGTAAGATTCAGACTGCACACCACCTTGATCATGAGAGCACAGATACGCTTAGTAATTTAGGCTGCTGCTAATTCTTCAGTGTTGGTCTCTTCCTACCAGTATCACTTCTCTTTGACTTGCATAGAACCATCTGCTTGACCCAACTCATTTTCTTTAATGAACTTACCCTATTAGGTCACTGAGACATCTGAGTAATGCCATTATCTACCCTTGATAATGAGGTGGAGAGCTGGCTGTCATCTACATACTGCTGGCATCAAAGACCATATAATCTTACAGTCTCCTCTGTTGGTTTGAAATCCATGTTGAATATATGGGGAAAATCTTGATCTTCATGTGATTCCACAAGTAACAGAGCTCTCGGGGAGGAAAAGTAGTTCATCGGGATCTTCTGGGGACCAGTCTAGAGGAATGAGCAAAATATACTTAATGCTCCCTCCCCTTCTAGGTCTTCTGTGTGAGTCCACAGGTCAGTGGGGTCAAACGCTGCCAATAGGGTCTAAGAGCATCATTGTGGATATTTGTTCTGTTTATGACTATAAGGAGATGCTACATCAGTAGATCTTAACAGATCTGGGTCTGAAGCTTGAATCAGATGTGTCCAAGATACTGACAAGGGTGAGGTGTCGCTGAAGTTGGTTTTCTACCAGGTTCTCTACAACTTTTCCTAGAAAGGAAAGTTTAGTCACAGGGTGAGGTCTAACCTAGGCCCTCATCTTCTGTTTTTATGTGACCACATTAGTGCCTGCAAGATCCACATCCTTTTGTGGAATAAGCTTTCATTTAAAATAAAAGTTCTAGCATTTTGAAGTATGAAGAAAACCTTCCAAATTGGAATGAATGCTGTATAGTCTAAAGCAGCCCTATATGTTATGAATTATCCCATTCATGTTAATAGGATGTTAACTCTTAAGTTTAACAATGGCAACTTAAAGGGACACCTTATCTGCTATTTTTACAAATAACATCTGAGCCATTTTCATCTTCCGGTGCCAAAAGCCCCATCTTCCTTCGAAATGGCTTTCAAATCTCCAGCTTCACCTTTCTCGTTCTTACTTATCTGTGACAGCAGCTGTTAAAAAGCTATACATTGGTGATACAGAATTCTGTAGCACACTTAAAATGAAAAATTTGGTGGCATCATACGTAATTTGGTGGCATCATACGTAATTTGAAAATCTGAAACAGATTTATATTGCATTTAATATCAAAACCAATAGTACAAGGAATAATGTACTAACTATATTATTCCTTTTCATATTTAATTCAATAAACATCTCTGTTTTAGAATTTATTCTCAGCTGATGAAGTGCCATTATGCACCAGAAATCAGGGAGAATTTAGGTCTCGTGTATGAGAGAGTACGTGAGACACAGGTCTAACCCAGGTAGTATGTGTGATACAAAAATATTTGATTTGAACACCAGTGTATATTAATGCCCATGAGGCTTGTGACAGACATCCCATCCGGAAGTTGGTACATTAAAAGATACTACCTCACCCACCTTGTCTCCAATATCCTGGGGCCAATATGGCTAAAACAACACTGTAAGCAATTCCATACTTTGAAAGATTTGAGATGGCTTGCTTTGGGAACTCATCAAAGTTGCATGGATTGGCAAGGATCACCTTCTCGTAACTGCCTTCCCTGGATTGTGTGGATGCCCTCTGAGATTTCCCAGCATCTGCTAGCTAGGAAGGAGCTTTAGTTTTTGTTTACTCCCTTGATTCGGCATCCACTGCTTTAGTGTAATCTCAGTTTTGGGGAAAAGTGCTTAGTTAGGTGCTACTTCAGAACCAGTAGAGAACACAATTGTATGAAATATTTTTTTATCTAGGTTTGATGAAAGTAGCAATTGTCTTTCTCTTTTCTTGTTATTGAGTTGTATTTTAAAGGGTTCATTCTATGCGATTTTGCATTTTTGGTGGGCTTTTGCAGGTTCCAGATGTGTAGCATATGAAAAATATTGAAAGCAGAATGTTGATAAAGCTACTTGTGTGGTGAAGCACTTTGATATAGAGATGACGTTGAAGTAAGGAAACCTTATGCTTGGGTGGAGAACGAGATAACAAGGGAATAAGAATGGTAGTGAACTAGCTCAGGGCTGCAGGGGAAAAGGAGAAGAGAGGTGAAAATAAATTAAGAATGCCAGGATAATAGCTACCAAAACTACCTTTAATATTGCGACACATTTTTAGAGAATTTAATTTCTGCAGTGTTTTTTTATTTGGGTGGTGATTTCACATTAAATAATGACAATCTTATACTATAAATTTGAGGCTTAAACTACCACAGTGTCTTTTAACAAACAATTTAAAACCATTAAAAATAGATCATACCCTTTCAAACAGGAAAACAAATATGTAGGAAAAGCCGGCAGAGAACGAGGCATCAGGATAAATGAATATGAATGAATTATTTAATAAAAAATAATTTATATGGCATAGAAGTATTGATTACATGATCTTTTTTAGAACTACTGAAATGTTTTCCCCAAAATCCACAGCCTAGTGGTCACTGGTGGGACATGAGTATTTTTAGGTTGCATACTTAAAAAAAAATCCTTGCTGAATTAGTGTGTGTGTTAATGTTTGCTAGACTTTCAGCACATTAACAAGACTTTTAACATTAAAGTTAAGTGAATTCTTTGTATAAATATATGTATAATTAGTCACTGGCTTTTAGAGTAGATTTTAAGGGACTCCTGAAGTACATCTCCACATACTGAATATTATATTTTTATGCAAAAAATTGCATTGAAGTTTGTGGACTGCTTGAGACTTGTTATCATCATTGCTTACAAAAGAGCAAAACAGTTTGTATCCTATTATTTAAAAAAACTGAACAAAATGCACAGTAAAGGAGGAAAGTTACTATAAATCCTACAACATTAAGGCAAAATACTGAGTACTGAGCCTGGAAACAGTGAAGATGACTAATTGTTATGGGACTGTCAGGATTATCTTAGAGGCTTGACTGCCTCCCGCATGACAAAAACCCAAGCCATTTACAGCCCTAGTGCCCAAATCCTCATCTTCATCCTTATAAGCATAGGAGCACCTCTGACGTTTCTATGTGCATCCCTTTGATCTCATGCTCTTACCTTTGCTGTGTTGAAATCACGCAATTCCCACTCAGACTGGGTCCTGTGCTACCGTACCCTGTATATTGACCATGCTAAACAAGCAGGTCCAGCTGGTTTGATACCTGCAGATCTTTCCTTTCAGAGTTTGTGAGCAGTCATGAATACAGTGGCCAGACAGCCATCTTAAATCAAAGTATTGTTAATCCTAACAGTACAAAGGATAACATAGGAGGAAAAAGGATTTTTAGTAGAGTTGTCAAACAATTAAAAAAATTAATCACGAGATTAAAAAAAAATACCATTTACTTAAATATTTTGGACGTTTTCTACATTTTCAAATATTAATTTAAATTACAATATAGAATACAATATACAGTACTCACTATGTATTTTTATTACAAATATTTGCACTGTAAAAATATAAACAAAAGAAATAATATTTTTCAGTTCACCTCATGCAAGTACTGTAGTGCAATCTTTTTATCACGAAAGTGCAATTTACAAATGGAGAATTATTTTTTTACGTAACTCCACTCAAATAAAACAATGTAAAACTTTAGAGCCTACAGGTTCACTCAGTCCTACTTCCTCTTCAGCCAGTCGCTAAGACTAACAAGTCTGTTTAAATTTATGGGTAACAATGCTGCCCGCTTCTTATTTACAATGTCACCTGACAGTAAGAACAGGCGTCTGCACGGCACTTTTGTAGCCAGCGTTGCAAGGTATTTACATGCCACATATGCTAAACATTTAATCCCCCTTCATGCTTCAGCCACTATTCCAGAGGACTTGTTTCCATGCTGATGGCACGTTCTGCTTGATAATGATCCAAAGCAGTGCGTACTGACACACATTCATTTTCATCATCTGAGTCAGATGCCACCAACAGATGGTTGATTTGTTTTTTTTGGTGGTTTGGGTTCTGTAGTTTCTGCATCAGTGTGTTGCTCTTTTAAGACTTTTGACAGTCTGTTCCACACCTCGTCCCTTTCAGATTTTGGAAGGTACTTCAGATTCTTAAACCTTGGGTCGAGTGCTGTAACTATCTTTAGAAATCTCATTGATACCTTCTTTGCGTTTTGTCAGGTTCAGGGCTGGCTCCAGGCACCAGCATTCCAAGCAGGTGCTTTGGGCTGCAGTCAGAAAGGGGCGGCAGAGTTTCCGCAGCAGTTGCAATTCGGCGGCAGCTTCTTCGTTCCGCCGGCTGTGGCGGCAATTCGGCGACAGGTTTTTTCACTGCTTTGGGCGGCAAAAATGGGAGAGCCGGCCCTGCTCAGGTCAGCAGTGAAAGTGTTCTTAAATCAAAAAACATGTGCTGGAATGTAATCTGAGACTGCCATAACACAAAATATATGGCAGAATGTGGGTAAAACCACAGAGCAGAAGACATACAATTCTCCCCCGAGGAATTCAGTCACAAATTTAATTAACACATTATTTTTTTTAAAGAGCATCATCTTTTGTTTATATTTTTTACAGTGCAAATATTTGTAATAAAAATAATAAAGTGAGCACTGTACATTTTTGTATTCTATGTTGTAAGTGAAATAAATATATTTGTAGAAAAACATCCAAAATACTTATAATTTTCAGTTGGTATTCTACTGTTTAACAGTATGATTAAAACTGTGATTAATTGCAGTTAATTTTTTTAATCAAGTTAATTTTTCACTTAATCGCTTGCGTTAACTTTGATTGATTGACCGCTCTAATTTTTTAGAACAAAAGGTCTATGTGCATGTCTACTTTACCTAAGTTCTACTATCCTTGAAATGGAGACCCTTGTAGGTCTAATTTCCAAGATAACTCAATCTCTGAAGTCAGTGTTCACCTTGGCTCTCACTTTCCCTGTCTGTGAGGGACTGTCTTGAAAGCCAGCCAGAATTGTTTGTTCTCTTAGCTCTCATTCTTGGACCTCCTTCCCAAAACCAGTTTGGTGACCTCTGAGTTGAGCTAGGGCATTAAAGCAAGTGGTATTTGCATTGTGTCTCAAGTATTTGCTGCGAAGCATATATCTAGATCCATTTCCCCTTTCCAGGGTGCATTTCCTGAAAATCCTGCTGTTAAATTAACTCAGTATATGCATATAGTAACATCACAATAACCCAGTCAACCCACAATAGTAATAAATTATTACAGATAACTCCACATAAGATGTATTTCTGCCTTTATTTTTTTGATTTATCACAACTGTATTTTTATTTGGAATTATTTTGCTGCAAGTAAACCTATTTTTAGAAGATTTTGTGAGAGGTTTTAAAGGGTCTCTCATAGGGTTAAATTAGAGCTTTCCATTTTTAATGTCATTATAAGTAACTATGGGATCTTGATGTGTAACCTGGATTTGCTAGTATTCCTTTATGTTTTAAAGAAATGGAACTAAAATATTACATAAGGAATGTGCTACTCTGCCACTTTACATGTTAAATTTACCAATTATATTACAGTGTATGTTAAAGGTCACAGTAGGCACCAGTCACAGTAAGGACTAAACCTCTGTACATATGTAAGCTAAGATAAAGTTAATTGTATATCATGCTTCAGAATGTAAACTAATCACCCGTGGAATGGCTGTCTGGCCAGAAAGATTTCACCCTTGCCTGACTATTGTATAGAATTGTCTGTCTTCACTTTCCTCAGATATTGGTAGAAGAGCTGGTTTGGTTTGCCTTAACAAATCCTTTGTACTAAGTGCCTACCTCAATTAATTTGTTCATGCTGGTGAGCATAAAGGAGCCCAGAAACAATAAAGTGTTTTGTTTTGCTCTTCTCTTTATATTAGCTTCAGCCAATTTTTACAGCATTTTAGGGAGAAAAACTCAAATTGAAACCATTGCAGTACCTTAATTACAGCATTGCAATAGTATAATTCATATTGCTTAGTGTTGTTGTTTTTTGCCATTCATTGAGATTTTTAGAAATACATAAAATCCAGAAACACTGGTTGTAGAGTATTTGGGCTTTCTAATAATTAGGATTTGGAAAGTTTGGAATTTTTTACAGTCGAACCTCAAGTTACGAACACTTCGGGAATGGAGGTTGTTAGTAACTCTGAAATGATCCTAACTCTGAACAAAACATTATGGTTGCAGGTTTCAGAGGGGTAGCCATGTTAGTCTGTATCAGCAAAAACAACAAGGAGTCCTTGTGATACCACAGAGACTAACAAATTTATTTGGGCATAAGCTTTCATGGGCTAAACCCCACTTCATCAGATGCATGGAGTGAAAAATACAGTAGGCAGGTGTGTATATATTACAGCACATAAAAAGATGGGTGTTACCTTACCGAGTGGGGGGGTCAGTGCTAACGAGGCCAATTCAAACAGGGTGAATGTACCCTATTCCCAACAGTTGACAAGAAGGGTTGCATATCAACAGAGAGAAAATTACTTTTTGTAGTGACCCAGCCACTCCCAGTCTTTATTCAGGCCTAATTTGATGGTGTCAAGTTTGCAAATTAATTCCAGTTCTGCAGTTTCTCATTGAAGTCTGTTTTCGAAGTGTTGTTTTTTTTTTTGAAGAATGGTGCTTTTTAAGGCTGTTATTGAGTGTCCAGGGAGATTGAATGTAATATATGCTATCATGTGCCAGCAATGCCCCTCTGCCATGTACATTGGCCAAACCAGACAGTATCTATGCAAAAGAATAAATGGACGCAAATCAGACATCAAGAATTGTAACATTCAAAAACCAGTAGTAGAGCACTTCAGTCTCCCTGGACACTCAATAACAGACTTAAAAGTGGCCATTCTCTAAATCACCCTGGTTTGCACTACAAAAAGTAATTTTCCCTCTGGTGATATTCCCCCTTCTTGTCAACTGTTGGGAATAGGGTTGGATAAGGGGCAGAGGGTCCTGGGGAGTAGTCAGGGGCGGTGGGATGGGGTGGAGGTTCGGGGGGGCGGTCAGGGGACCGGGAAAAGGGGGCGTTGGAAAGGCATGAGAGTCCTTGGGGGGGCCTCTCAGGGGGCAGGGGTGTGGATAGGGTTCGGGGCAATCAAGGGATGGAGCAGGGAGGGTTGGATAGGGGGCGGGGTCCCAGGGGCAGGGAGTCCTGGGAAAAGGGGACAAGGAGTGGGGTGGGGGTGGATGGTTTGGAGGTTCTGAGGGGGGCAGGAAGTGGGAGGGGGCGGGGGGCTAGGCTGTTTGGCAGGGCTGGCTTAGGTTTTTTGCCGCCCCAAGCAAAAAATTTGCCGCCCCAAGCTCAGGTGGGGCTGGGGCTTGCAGGTGGCGCTGGAAGCAGAGGGAATGATGTCACCTTCTCCCAGCGCCTGCAGGGGCTTTACCCCCTCCCCTGCTCGGCCGCGCAGAGAAGTCCCGATATAAGGGGTGGCACAAGGCAGCGCAGCAGCCAGTACGCAGATGCGGCGGCACAGCCCCGGCTCCCCGGCAGGACTCGCCCTCTCCTCCCCAGGTAGCGGCTGGGCCCTGGCAGCTCAGCATCCCGGGGCTGGGGCTTCCCCTTCCCGCTGCGGCCAGGGGCGCAGCACCCTTGCCCCGTCTGAGAGCACAACTGCCCCCCCCAAAAAGGGTGGCTAGAATGCCGCCCCTGGAAATGTGCTGCCCCAATCACGTGCTTGCTTTGCTGGTGCCTAGAGCCAGTCCTGCTGTTTGGGGAGGCACAGCCTTCCCTACCTAGCCCTCCATACAGTTTTGGAACCCTGATGTGGCCCTCAGGCCAAAAAGTTTGCCCATACCTGTTCTAGAATGTGATTTCAAAAGGAAGAATGCTGGGACATAATGTGGAGTGGGAACCGATGGTCCATGGATGGTCAAGAAGTCTCAAGCCCAGCAAAACAAAACTAAAAAGAAAAGGTATTAGCACACGTTAAAGTGAGGGTAAAAGGCATTTTAGCAATCTGGGATATGGAAAACATAATTTTACACTTCTTAGATTAAAAAATATGTTTTCAGGGTACCTTTAAAATCTTTAAAATATTAACTAATTATATTAGTAAATACATAGTGTGATTGTCTGTATCCCTATGTTCACCCTTTCTACAAGACTATGATAAATTTGGTACAAAGTATGCCTTGTGAGGTATCATTTGAAAACTCATAATCTGCTGATCATTGTTGTCCTGGTAAAATATGTGTTGCAAAATTACAATATTCTACTGTATAACACATGTTCAAAGTTTAGAAAAGCAAGCACAAACTTGTTCCTCAGAGACAAAAGGCAAACTGACACCTCAGTCAGATGTCAACAAAATCAAATGCACTATCACCGGGTAAGTGGTTTTGGCAGGAAGAAGGGAGTGAGAGAGAAATTAACATGTTGACAAAGAAACAGCTGGAAGTTCCTGTCCCACAGACTTGCTGTCGCCTGAATCCCAGCTGGAGAGGATTCTCAAAGAAGAGAAATACTATAAGAAAGGGGAGCAAACACCTCAGATTACTTCTCTCCCCTCATCTCTACTCACGGTATCAACAACACTTGAAAGACAAAGGAGGCAGCATTGAACTGGGTTTTGGCTGAAGGAATCTAGCCAGATTGCTATAAGCATGTGGCGAGAGAAATCTTTTTGCTTTAAATTCGCTTAGTTTGTTAAGTTCGGTATCAGTTTGTGTTTTACCTTTTTTTTTTCTTTGTAACCAATTCTGACTTTTATGACTCTTGTAATAATTTAAAATCTATCTTTCTGTAGTAATAAACTTGTTTTATTGTTTTATCTAAACCAGCGTGTGTTTGGATTGAAGTGTTTGGGAAACTTCACTTGAGATAACGAGATTTGTGCATACCATTTTCTATTAATGAAATGATGGACTTTCTATGAGCTTATATTGTCAAGGAGGGTACTGGCCAGTACAAAACTCATGGTTCTGGGGACAAGTCTGGGACTGGGAATTTGCTGGTGTCACTCTGCAATATAATTCAAGGCTGGCTGGCTGGATAACTTATAGCACTCATACAGTATAGCTGGGGGTGATTTACATGCTGGAGGCTGTGTGTGACAGACCAGGAGTGGTTGCTCTCCCAGTGAAGCAGTGTAAAAAGCATCCCAGGTTAGAGAATTGAGGGGACACAGCTGATCAACCATCCAAATTGTACCCTGGGTAATGTCACACAAAGTGTGTCTGCCTTTTTAAAATTTTACATCAGCTATTTGTTTAAATGAAGTTGCAACCGTGTAGCATCAGTACAGTGATGGATCTTCTCATGAATGTCCTCCCTTTACACTTTATACAAATTTGTCATTTCATTTTACAGAATGTCATAATGTGTAATGTCATAATTATAGTTCTCTTTATTTAAAATTCTCTCATTATTGTATCATTCCTCTTCCCCTTTAAACTTGCTCCCTTGTGTGTCCCCTGTGTCCCATTCCCTGCAGCGATCCCTGCTAGCTCTGGTGGAGATTGATTTGATGTGAATATCCTTACTACCAAAATGAATGCCAGAAGCTCCTAAGAAACCATGGGAACTGACCACTTGCTCTCACCAGGAATACGGGCCTTTTGCCTGAATTTATTGCCCTCAGGTAATACCCCCTTCCCCAGCTTTTTAAAATAAATGTTAGAGGTGGTTGTACCTTTTTTTTTTTTTTTTTAATAGTCTGTTTTGGGGTGAAAACTGTAAGTTACTAGTTGGATGCCTTTTGTGTGCCATCTACAATTCTGTGAAAAGTAGTAGTTTTGTTATGCATCTAGATTTCAAAGAAAGATCCAAGGGTAAATCTGCAAAACTTGTTTGTGAACTAAACATACAAAACCACATAGCAAATAGGTTTTATAGGCCTACTTTCTGAAAATATTTTTTTTCAGATGTTCCCCACACTTTAATGGTATTTTGGATTACTTTCTAATGTAGACTTTCACCTACTTGTGTCTTTTGTATTACTTAATGCTCGAAGACTTCTTGTAGTTGGTGGTAGGGATGCATTTAGCTATATTGAAAGAGGAATTGACACTGGATCTAGTTTATATTGATGGAGATTTGATGGGGTAATTTAATTTTGTTAAAGAAATTAAAGTTAACTCTTAATAGAACAGTGTAGATGTAATGGTCTGTTTAAGAGAATTATTTCATTAATAAGTAAGATTTGGTGCCTATACCTCCAGTTAGCGTTAATTAATTATTTGTGTAATGCCATATATGTGGAGACTGCCTCCCCACTTCCTCCAGAAGTGAACTTATTTGAAACTGTCATGCTTTAAGGACCTGAAGAGAATGTATAACAAAAACCATAGTGAAACAGATTGTTCTAGTTTGTTTAATTACAGTGAAAGAATGGCAGCAGTTTAGAGGAAACACATGCTCACACTCAAAAGCATGCCTTTTATTCTTCAGTGTAAAACACAAGAAGCTAGAATTTTTCACAGTGAAAGTAAGAGAAGAAGAGATGTATCTGGAATACAGCTGGGCAATTATTTTTAGCCAAATAGTTCATCAAAAAATGCAGCATTGGATCCACCAAAACTATTTGTGAATTTGACACAAATTTGCTTAATAATTTCAGCACACCTCTCTTACCCCTTCCCTCCCATGCCCCCCAAAAATTCAGGCTATATTCACAAGGGTACTTAGATGCCCTCCTAAAGATTGGAGGAGGTGGTAGTGCCCCCTTACACTCAGTAGCCCAAAGGTTAGATACTCGGGATGTGGGAGACATGGGTTCAAGTCTACAACATGGCTGATTTAGAGAAGGAATTTGAGCTTGGGGGTCTCATGTTGTTGGTGAGTGCACTGACCACGGAACTTTGGAGTATTCTGGGTTAGGGCTCTCAGTCTGTTCTGTTGAAGCTGTTCCACATTGTATAAATTAAATATGCATGGCAGCAGGGATTGGAACCCAGGTGAGTGTGCTAACCACCAGGCTATAGGGTCATTTTTTCTGTGTGGCCCAATGAATATTTAAATATTTATACAGAATGGAACAGTTTCAACTGGAGAGCTTGAGAGAAACTCTACTCTGAATACCTTTATAGCCTGGTAGTTAGGGCACTGACCTGCAACGTGGAAGATTGTAACAGTTGGCCCACCTCTCAAGCACCACCTCTGTTTCCCATCTTCAGGGCTCCATAAATAGACTCCACTATTCCTGAATCCTTAAAATAATACTTTTGTTCATCTAATTTATTTATATATAATTCAGAAATAACACTCAGTCCGGGGGCTTCTCTCAAAAGAGAATGCTCATCTCCCCTCAGCCACTCCCAGGCCTTCCCACTTGGAGTCTTTTGTCCCTAGTACCTCAGAGTCAGTCCTAGGGCTTTTCCTCTTTTCCCTGGAGGTGATCCAAGCCTTCTAGCTTCACTTTGGTTCTCCCCTGCTTTTTGCAGGCCAGTCCTAGCCCAACCTGGCTGGAGTCTCATTCCTCTGGTGTCTCAAACTCTCCTGCATCCTTCTGCCTTACTGCAGCTTCATTCTGGCTATGTCTACGCTTTTGAGGGCATGTAGAGTACATGCACTGCACATGTAGCTTCATGCTGCAGTGAAAGGCAGGCTGCGTCCAGCCTAGACGCTGTAATGTGTAGCTAAAGCCACAGTGAAAGGCTCCAGCAATGGGGGGATGCAGCAGAACACTACTCTGCTAAAAATAGCAGTGTAAACCTGGGAGGTACTGTGTGGGTCTGTAGAGAGCCATGTAGGGTATATATCTTGGGGATTCAGGAGTACAGGGCCCTCTGCTCTACTCGCCTAAACTGCGTCTCATTGTCTACACTGCTATTTGTACCTGAACTAGCTGGGCATGCAGCATCTGTACTGTACACGCTGCTATAAGTGTAGGTGTACCTTAAGCCACAGCTTCCTCTCATATTTCATGGTGCTGTCTCCCCCTTTATAAGGCCCAGATGCCTTCGCTTAAGCCCATTTGGGCAGCAGGTAATAAATTACAGGTGCTTTGGACCCTGCTCCCTCTTAAAGGGGCTAGTCACCATGTGACAGACAGCCAAGCTCAAATCCCTGCTGGCAAAGTGGGAACTTGAATCTGGGTCTTCCACATCTGAGGGCTATAGGACGTAGGGACAGCAGTAGCACCACCACTGTTTCTTCCTCCTCGTCTGGGTTTGTGACTGGCGTTTCCATATTTCCTTTGCTTTTAATAATTAAAAAAAAGCACTTAAAATACCCTGAAAACAAAATGAAGCATTTAGGGTCAAACAAAACATTTCATTCAATACAAAATGATTTTTTTGATTTTTGTTTCTCCAGCGAACTCAAAAATTCATTATTTACACAGCTGGAGTCCAGAATCTATACACAGCCCATCTTCCTCAGATACTGCTGTATCCATCTGAATCACTTCAGCACTGTGCATGCTGTCTTCATCAGGATAGGCAGAGAAGGGGAGAAGTAGTGTTGCCAACACTTAGGATTTTATTGTGGGTCTCACAATATTTGTTGGGGTTCTTTAAAAGCCCCAGCT
The DNA here is from genome assembly GCF_965152275.1 of Natator depressus. Taxonomy (NCBI): domain Eukaryota; kingdom Metazoa; phylum Chordata; order Testudines; family Cheloniidae; genus Natator; species Natator depressus. Next base: position 262,836,306 of record NC_134234.1, read on the forward strand.
CTTGGAGTCTTCTGATTACATGAGAATCTTGGTCTTCATAGCTATGGAGAAAAGCCTGAAAGTGGGAACCCTAAAGCAGTGGCTCTCATCCTTTCCAGACTATTGTACCTCTTTCAGAAGTCTGATTTGTCTTGCGTACCCTAAGTTTCACCTCATTTAAAAACTTGCTTACAAAATCCGACATAAAAATACAAACATGTCCCAGCACACTATTACTGAAAAATTGCTTATTTTTTCATTTTTACCATATAATTATAAAATAAATCAATTGGAATATAAATATTATACTTACATTTTAGTGTATAGTATATAGAGTAGTATAAACAAGTTCTTGTCTATGTGAAATTTTAGTTTGTACTGATTTTGCTCATGCTTTTTATGTAGCCTGTTGTAAAACTAGGCAAATATCTAGATGAGTTGATGTACCCCCTGGAAGACCTTTGTGTATCCCCAGGGGTATGTGTATCCCGGATTGAGACCCACTGCCCTAAAGGTTCAAAATCCAGTAGGTAAACAGCCCCCCCCAAATTTACTATTTCTTAATAGCTAATGATTTGGGGGTGGGAGGGCTGATGCATTATTTTTGAATACTTAGGGTTGGCAATAATGCAACTTGGACACATGGTGTGGGAGCCAGGAAGGAGGAGTAAAGAAATAAGGGGGAAAAACCCCACAAACTCACTGCATACACAAGAGAAAAGAGTGTCAGAGAAGGAAAACATCCATCCTGCCAGAGACATGTTTATGTAATAAGATTCCAGACTTGTTACTATGAAGACTGTTATGTCTGTAGAGTCAGTGTGAAGAGATGGAAAAATATGCAAGTGTGGATGAGAGCTCTCTTTGTTTAGAATATCACCAGATTCAATCATCACTTGAATTTGCAGTCTGTTACCATCCAATTTTTAAGTTCTCGGCCATTTTCAAGTTTTTATACACATGATTTTACAAATTACACCTGTAGAACAGCACAGGCTTTCAGCTACTACTTCTCTAGTAAGTCACAGACCAGAAAAGCTTGCTATCTGCCACAAAAAAAAAAAAAAAAAAAAAAAAAAAAAGCCAGTGCTTCACCATTACCTTATTATTTCATAATTTTAAATTCTTCCGACTTTCCCCACTATCAATCCTTTTCTGTATGAAATTATGTCTCTTCGCTTTAGTTCAGGAATGTTATATTTTGAGCAGAAGTTGTTAAGCCTTCAAGTACAGTCCGTTTGTCAAAATGTGATAAGCTTATTTATTATTTTTGCAGTGCCCAAAGGTGCTAGCTATACTACATAAATTATATACGTTTGGGGTGGTATATGTTTTTGTATATAGGAGAAACTTAATGTTCATAGTGTCCTGTAGTCCATTGTGTTCATTAAGTTCCTTATCTATAGGACTACTATATTTGTAACAGCCCAGCTGGATTTGATAACATCTCTAACAATTTCCAGGCTTTCATAAGTGAGCTGTGAAAAGACTATTGTGGGATAGGAAAGATAATTAATATGCTTGTGTGAGGACTTCACATTAAACGAAACAGAAAAAGAAGTAGATTGAAAAGTGTGTTTTATATTTTTAAAAAGTGATTCCCATTCTTGTAGTGTAAGTGCCTCATTCATGTGTAGGCATTGGCTGGTATCTTGGAAAATCTGCAATGTGATAATTAGATTATAGCCATTGGTAACAGCAGCTGTTTCTGCTCCATCTATTTGTATCTGAAGAAGAACCAACATAGTTTTTCAACTACAAACCATTTTACCAATATTACATTGAGAAGTGGAATTTGTTGTAATGGGGGATTTGGTATTTTCACTGAATCCAAAAGATGTTGGAGGGAAGTCAGAATATATTAAGCATGAGGACAGGACTCCTTATGCTAGGATGTAAACCTGAGGGCAGTTTAGAGTAGTTAGGTCCCCAGAAAGTAAGCTGAAGCAGCAATCTACATGGAGGCCTGGTATGTGGTAATTGAAATGGAAGTGATTATTTAGAAGGGGCAATTTATTTGAATGTAGAAGCAAAGGATGAAACTATGGTCCCATTGACATCAGTGTTTTGCAACTGACTTCAGTGGGGACAGGCTTCATCCAGTGGGTGCAAAATTAAAGGACAAGTTATGTAAAAGGAAAATCATGAAGGTGTAACCCACTGGCTAGCATGTGTTACGTATCCACCTGAGTGCCTGATTCAGAGAGGATATGGTTCTCTTATGGCTCTGGAATGGAGGGACACATACTTTTAGCTTTGGAGGTGCCCAGTTCAATCTCTGGCATGTGAGGATGGCAGCCATCATAAGTCGGACTCAGCTGGAATTCAAACTGTTGTGGGCGTTAGACTCTTGAGACAAGCTACCTCCTGTCCAGTGTAACCCACTGGTGAGTGTGTTTTATTTGTCTCTCTCTACCCAGTTCCCAGAGAATGTGTGTGTGTGTGTGTTACAGTTCATGGCTACAGAGCTTGGCTCTTAGGAGTTTCAACATTTTGAGTTAGCTTTCAGCTCTAGAGGCTCCCTGTTCAATCCTTGGTAGTTGGCCAAGACAGTGGCCATCTCAAAGGCATTTACTCTTATTGACATTCATGTAATACATTTAATATTGCATGACAATATGTGATACATTTATTAACAAATTGGCCTCCAAAGACCTGCCAACATTTGAACTTTATCAACCAATGTTCCTCTGGGGAATGGAATTTTCCTTCCATTGCCTGTAGACTTTTCCAGTTGTACATGAACATGATGAGAACCAGGAAGTCTTACTATACCCAAAGCACGTAAGTGTGCCATGGTGTACCAAGTACCCTGACACACATGACCATTCCTGCCACTCTTCCTGATCAGTTTTCTGTAGGGTGGATTTTTTAAATGTAAATTGGATTTTTTAAATAAATTAAATACATTTATCTTTTTTTAAAAAATAAACCTATTTAAAATTAAATTTGAAATTATGACGGCCGATATTAAAGCCTAAACTAAGTATACTTAGGTTTGGCGGAATTTGATTTTTTATTTTTTTCTAATTTCGACAACTTTATTTTAAAGATTTTTTTTTTCCAGCTGTGAGGGATAGGATTGGGGTTAGGGTCAGGGCAGTGCTGACAGCAGGGCTGCAGGGGGCTCCTTGTGCAGCCAAGGTGCCCAGGTCACTGGGGCACAAAATGCAGGGGTCTCCACTGTATACAGGGTTTTACAGTTTGGTTCAATGGCTCTCAGCACCCCCACTATACAAATTGTTCTACCACCCCTAGACCTTTCAGTGCACAGTCACAAGGGAAGAACGAAAAGGTGTGGCACATCTTTGATTTGATATGGGCCCCTAAGATTTGCTTAGACAGCACTGAGCATTTGTGTAGAGTGGACTTGTCATTTGTTCTGTCTGAGGGATTTTAAAAAGGGTATGTCTTGATCTATCTGGCCAAATGGATCAGATCATGTATTCAGCAGGTCTTCAGAGTAGATGAGACTCAGATGCCCAGATGTGATCCGGGCTCACTCCACTTGGGCAGTCTCCTTATTCAATCTGGAAGGTGAAGTTTAAATTGATGAATTATGCAAGGCACCTGGCATTCTCTCCAGACCTTCACTAACCACCAAAATCTGAATTTCCTCCCATCAGCTGGTGCATAGAGTGTCATAGAGTGCTTAAACCTGTACTTCCATAGGAACAGCTTTCTTCAGGAGGGAAGAGGAAAAGTGTGCCATACAAACAGTTTCCTGAGAGTAGGGGTGTAAATACCCCCCACTAGCCTGTTGCACACTAGGTGTCCATGTGGACCCTGCTGCCATGCACTAAAAGTTCCTTAGTGAGTTTAATCTATCTTAGGGAGCAGATAAAAGAGCAGTACAGAACTTTTAGTGAGCGGCAGTAGGATCCACACAGACAGTTGGTGGTGAGGTAGATTTACACCCCACCGTTGCCAGGAATTAAGTGTTCATATAGACAAGACCCGTCTGTCCTCTACCCCATCCCTCTCCACCCTCTGTTCAAGTTAGCTTTGTGTCTCTTGACCAACCCTTCCACAAGTGATTTGGGATACTGCTGTTCAGAACCCAAGATTGTCACAGACCAAATCACAGAATATAAATGTTAAAGTGTGATAAAAATTCTCTCTGTATACCCTGTATTTTGATTCTTAATCTTTTGAAAAACTATTCTCTGGATTATTATTGCTTTTTCTGTTTGCAAATGTGAATGTATGTATTGTACAAACACACTTATATATTGTTTGAAAAGTTCCAGTTGCTTATGTTGTGTTAACACAGTGGTTTTCAACCTTTCTTTATTTGCGGACCTCTGCAAAATTTCAAATGGAGGTGCGGATCCCTTTAGAAATCTTAGACATAGCTTGCGGACCTGCAAGGGTCCGCAGACCACAGGTTGAAAGACACTGTTCTATGGTAATGACAAACTTTTATGGGCCCCTTTGACGTAGTCTGCAGACCCCCAGGGGTCCATGGACCACAGGTTGAAAATCACTGCATTAGCAAATCATGAAGATAATGTTTTTGCTATATCTGAAAATATTTGGTTTAGAAATAAATTATAAATGCTTTAAAATAATGTGTATGCAGATTAACAAGACTTTTTACTAAACAACAAGTATTACCAGATTGTACATATAAATTAAACCATAAATATAATGGCATAATAATGCTTAACATTACATATACACATGGTAACCAGTTATGGTTGTTGTATCTTGTGGTGTCTTGACTCCTGTGAGTTGAAGTTCTCAAATACTATTATAATATTGCCATAGTTCTTTGAACTGAATATTAGACCTTAATTTAAAGTGACATTCTCAGATATAAACAATGAGAGGTCCTTGTGGCACTTTAGAGACGAACACATTTATTTGGGCATAAGCTTTTGTGGGATATAACCCACTTCATCAGATGCATTGAGTGGAAAATACAATAAGCAGGAATAAATATACAGCACATGAGAAGATGGGAGTTGCCACAAGTGGGGGTCCAGTGCTAACGAGGCCAATTCATTTAGGGTGGATGTGGCCCATTCCCAGCACTTGACAAGAGGTGAGAGTATCAACAGAGGGGAAATTATTTTTTGTAGTGACCCAGCCACTCCCAGTCTTTATTCAGGCCTAATTTGATGGTGTCAAGTTTGCAAATTAATTCCAGTTCTGCTGTTTCTCATTGAAGTCTGTTTTCGAAGTGTTTTTTTTGAAGAATGGCGCTTTTTAAGGCTGTTATTGAGCGTCCAGGGAGATTGAAGTGCTCTCCTGGTTTTTGAATGTTACAATTCTTGTTGTCTGATTTGTGTCCATTTATCCTTTGGCCAAACCTGACAGTCTCTATGCAAATGTACATGGCAGAGGGGCATTGCTGGCACATGATGGCATATATCACATTGGTAGATGTGCAGGTGAATGAGCCCTTGATGATGTGGCTGATGTGGTTGGTGTCCCTTGAACAGATACGCGGACAGAGTTGGCAACGGGGTTTATTGCAGGGGTTGGTTCCTGGGTTAGTGTTTTCTGTTGTGTGGTGTGTAGTTGCTGGTTAGTATCTGCTTCATGTTGGGGGTCTGTCTGTAAGCGAGGACTGGCCTGTCTCCCAAGGTCATCCTTCAGGATCGGTTGTAGATCCTTGATGATGCGCTGGAGAGGTTTTAGTTAGGGGCTGTAGGTGATGGCTAGTGGTGTTCTGTTACTTTCTTTGTTGGGCCTGTCCTGTAGTAGATGACTTCTGGGTGCCATTGTGGCTCTATCAATCTGTTTTTTCACTTCAGCAGGTGGGTATTGTAGTTTTAAGAATGCTTGATAGAGATCTTCTGGGTGTTTGTCTCTGTCTGAGGGATTGGAGCAAATGCGGTTGTATCTGAGGGCTTGGCTGTAGACAATGGATGGTGTGATGTGGTGTGGATGATAGCTGGAGGCATGTAGGTAAGTATAGTGGTCAGTAGGTTTCTGGCATAGGGTGGTGTTTATGTGACCATCACTTATTTGTATTGTAGTGTCCAGGAAGTGGATTTCTTGTGTGGGCTGGTCCAGGCTGAGGTTGATGGTGGGGTGGAAATTGTTGAAATCCAAGTGGAATTCCTCAAGGGCCTCCTTCCCATGGGTCCAGATGATGATGATGTCATCAATGTAGTGCAAGTAGAGTAGGGGTGCTAGGGGACGAGAGCTGAGGAAGTGTTGTTCTAAGTCAGCCATAAAAATGTTGGCGTACTGTGGGGCCATACGGGTACTCATAGCACTGCCGCTGACTCACAGACAGTAGTTCAAACCTAAAATGTAGGTTTTGAGGGATAGAGGGAGGTTTTGCAAAAGCTAAAGCTTTCAAGATATTGAAAATAAATCAATGTAAACATTTTTGTGTTTGGATTCCCCTGCAGTAGTAGCAAACCAAATATTTGCAACTTTTTATATTGCAAGAGGCGGGGGGGGACAATGAGGACATAGGTCAGAATTATCTTTTGGCCAAGTGGCTGCAGCAGCTTTATTAAACCTTTAACATAACTAAACTATATCCTAAAGCTAGTCTGCCTGGACAGTAGTAAAAAGGGGGTAGGCCTCAGCCAACCCAGCTGATTATCAACTTACTCACATTTTCACTGATAAAATTCCAAGCTTTCTAAATGTTCCGTGGTCTGACCATAGTCACTACCAAGTGCAGATCACTGCATGAGGCAATCATTAGGCCTCATACAAGTGCCTGGAACTCCCTACAATCCAGTCCCCTTCTCAGTGAAGGAGAGTTAATGCCCAGTTCGCTGAAAAGGGGTAATTTATTTCCAACCTCTGTGGAGTTGTCAGTACCAACCATATACTATCATTAACTCTATTCCAGATTAGGGAAATCTCACCCATGCTGCTAGGACCAACTACTTAAAATTGCGATCTTGTAAATCAAAAACAAATTAATTATTCCATGTAATTGTACACTCACTTCAGAGTCTAGATGTGCCTGAACCCCAGAATATGAAGACCTTGCCTCACCCAATGTACAGTAAACATCCACAAAATACTCCTGAGGGCATTCTGCGCCAAAAAAATAAAAATTATGTGCATAATATTTGAAAATTCTGCAAGTTTTATTTGTCAATAAATAAATGTAGAGGCACCAGCATGGGAGTGGGGAGTACAGGCCAATGACTGTACGAAGGTGGGAGATCACTGTACAGCCTCCTCACCCCCAGGACACTGACTCAGTGGTGAGGCTGCACCCGACCCTAACACAACAAAAGGCCTGGGCCTGCCCCAGAAACACCCTGGGGCCCTGCCCCTCTGCACCAGGCGCACCAGGTCTGGGGCTAGCAGGCACAACCAGGCATGATTCAAGTGTGGAAGGGCTCAGTGTGGGGGATCCAGATGTGGGTTGAGAGGATTCTGTGCGGGACAATCTGGGTGCGGGCAGCTCAGTGTGGGGGTCTAGATATGGGGGGATCTGGATGCACAGAGGCTCATTGCGGGGGTTCCAGGTGCAGGGGCAATGGGACTCTGCAGGGGCTTCCACGTGAAAGTGGTTGGGTCTCAGTAGAGGGGCTTGGGTGTGGGGGTCTCAGTAGGGGAGTGCAGCTAGTTGGGGGTCAGTGATGTGGGGGCTCAGGGTGGTGCAGGGGGTGGGGCTCATCAGGATGGGGGTTTGAGTGCAGGGAGCTCAGTGGGGAGTGGTCTGGGTGAAGGAGTGGGGGTCCACAGGCAGGGGGTCTGGGTGCAGGAAGCAGGGGAGGATGCTGAGCTTCCTGCAGCTGGGGGAGGTTTCCGGGTGTGGGTCTGACACAGCCCCAGCCACTCCTTGCAGGGGAAGAGGAAGTCCCACCCTCTCCTGCCTCCAGCCCAGCCGGGACTAGCAGTTGGTCCTGGCTCAGGGTAGGAGCCACTGGCTGGGCTGTCCCCAGCCCTGTGGTGATTTACCTCTCCACTGGCTGCTCCGGGTGCCTGAAACGATGTACCTGCATTGCTAGGGAGTGGTGTGTGACTGCTCTTGCAGCTTCCCTTTGCTTCCCTGCCAGAAAGTCATTTTTCTGCAGGGAAGCAAAGAAATATGCTGGGGACATGAATTCTGCGCACACGCAGTGGCGCAGAATTCCCCTTGGCATAACAAAAAGACAGAGTGACATGAAACTGATGTCCTAGGTGCTAGTAATCTCCTGGGAGGTGTGAGAGAGGAAGGAGGGAAGGTGAGATTTTACAAGAGCATTGTGGGGAGGGTGATGCCTGTTTTGACCCAGCACTGCTCTTTATGCCCCCTGCCCAGCTGCACGCCATCCAATCCCAGTGTTTATAGCAAGCATTGGGAATTCACCAACATCCTGTCTCTGAAGAGAAAAGAGTTATTGGTCAGCAATCTTTGTGGTACTGCCCAGAGGTGTGGCCCTACCCTCCTGGCCCCTGGTCTTGAGTGGCCAACCTATTTTAATACATGAAGACCAGAGAGTGAAATCAACAACTGATAATAAGCAAAAGTGAAGATGAATAGTCTATTCTCATTGTGCAAGGTCAAAGTGAAGAACAAACATCACAAACGATGAAGAGCAAACTAGATCATTAATCAGGAAAAAGAAATTAAATTTGAAGTGTTATTAACTAGAGCTGGCTGGAAAAATTCCAGTGAAACTTTTTTTATGAGAAGTTTCCAGTTCACCGGAAACAATTTGATTTTGGTGAACTTCTGATGGCATCCAGTGAGGATGTTGAGGAACCAGTTGCCCTGGGAATCGGGGAGCCAAGGGATCCCAGGCTCTCACCTCTTCAGCAGCCTCTAGGCAGGCTGTGGTATAGCCAGCACTCCCAGGACTTCCAGGTGCCAGGTACGCTGAAGGGGAGCTGGGAATCTGGAAACTCCAGCTAAGCCTGGAGGCTTGTAGCTTAGGAGCCAGCACTTCTGGCTAGGCTTCTCCCAGACGTAGGCTTCTGGTTCTTCCAACAGGCTGTGGGGGATCCAGGGACCCTGGAAGCCTGTTAGCTGCTGCGTGAAATTGACATGATTGTTGTCCGTTTCCCTGCTGACCACCACTGACTTGCAGGAGTGAAACTAACCAAACTGTTGTTAACTTGACAAAAATTACTTGTGCATGAGTATTTGCAGGAGGCTTATTCTTTCTCCGTTTGATGTGAGATTTAGAAAGAGACCTTCAGACGTACTGACAGGTTTTTGCGAAAATCTTAGAAAAATAGTTGGAATTTTTGGTTGTGAAATGTGGATGTTGGTGATGAATATATAATAAGGAATATATAAAAATGAAATAAATAGGTTCTCTTGAGGTTTCCTATTTTAAAAACACAAAATTCCCTGCAATACTAGTTTGCGATGCTGTATGTTAAAAATACTTAATGTTCCTGTTATGGTTGAAAACACTGAATGTCTACTGTACAGTTCCAGAATCTTGATTTTTAGCCAAAAGATGCAACTGGTAATGTGATCTCTGACATTTGGTGAGGCTTTACATTCTAAAATGAGACGATTACTCATTCCTGTATTCAAGAAGGTTAATAAGCTTTTCTTTTCGTCGTCTTTTTGTTCCTTTGTTTCACTCCAGTTCTATTTTTATATGTACTTCTTTTTCTTCTGAGGTTGCATTGCTACTTTGGATTTCCCTCATTCTAGCTTTAGCAGCCTCTATTTATCAATCCAAGCTATAAAATAGTTAGTTCATCCTACATGGAAAAATGATGTAATTTACCAATGAGAGTGCCATGACACATCTCTAACTTCCTGTTGAAAGTGTTGTGTAGAATGGGTCTCAAAAAAAATGCAAAATTGCCCTAAATAAACATGCATTTTTCCAGAGCCCATCGGGACCATCTTCATGTTCTGTGCATCAGTTGGCTCTTGTGGTGAGTGTGATGTGATAGAAATTCTGGAGAATCATAGTGGAACAAGAGCTAGTAAGCAAAATGTGAGGGGAGCTAAAAGAAGATTTAAAAAATTAGGTATATGCTTTAATCCCCTACTACCTTTTGCATGCAGAGTATAGAGAAGTACATAAAATGTATTTTAATATTTTGCAAAATTTTGAATTCTTCTTCGAGTAGTGGCCCTATAGGTGCTCCACTCTAAGTACACTTGTACACCCTGCCCCTCAGATTGAAGATTTTAGGTAGCAGTGTCTGTCCATAGATATGTTTTCTTGTTTCTTTCCTCTAGGGAAGTGGACTCTGGAAAGAGTATGCCTGGCTTCCCTGGGTTTAAATGTTATCTTTTGTGCCAAGAGGCTATCCTGGTCAGTGATGGACATTCCCACTGTATACTTGTCTCGGGGAGTCACATGTCCCTCAAAAATGTAATTTCTGCCTCAAATTAAAGTCAATGTCCAGAAAGAATTGCAAACTAAATCTGTGTCTGCTTATCATGAAGAGTTCACTCTGACCAGCTTTCAGCCCCAGCCCAGGGACCCCTCCTCCATACAGTGGTCCCCAGATGAGGCCGATTCCATCAACTTCCTCAGCACAACACTCCCCTGCAACTTCAAAAAGGAAATCGTGGAATCCTCTCAAAAAGCCTCTAGAAAGCAGGCTTCAAGAGAATCTACCACAGAGACAATCCCTGGCCAGGTTGACTATCTTGGCACCCACTGATCTTCGACTCAGTACCCACTAGGCTGCGGGCTCCTAAGGTACTGTCGTCGCCAGCAAGCCTAAGGACTCTAAGAGTTTGGGCTCAGGGAGACTGGTACCATTGTGTGAACAGGGTGGTCGAGAGAAAACCATCTCCTCTAAATCAGTGCTGACAGAGTCCCCTGCGGCCTTGGTGCCTAGTACTTCAGCTCCGCAGAAGACCAGACCAACCCCTACTGGTTATTCATTGGAGCTCAAGAGACCTCTGGTATCATCAGCACCTTCTACCTCAGTCACCTCTGTTCATCTTAACTCAGCGATACTGCCCACCATCCCAGTACTGCAGGAATTTTGCTTTCCCAGGTAGTTGGTGGTTTCAGAAATGCCTCAGTCTCCCCGGTCAGCACTGACACATTTCAGGTACCGACTACCTCTCGCCCTCCACATGGTACCAGTGGAATCTCCCATAGCTTCCATAACTGCTCCACTTCTGCCAAGTGATGAAAAGGAAGACGATGATTTCTCATCAGTCTCTCACATTTCTGTCCAAGGCTCTCCTTTGCACTGTCAGGGAGTTTTCCATCCTGAGACCTCTTCGGAGCCAGCTTATTGTCATGAGAGACACTGCCCATCCATTTGGTACAGATGCCTTTGGGTCCCCCCATCCATGCCTTTTGCACCACCTCAGTGCCTTACTGGGGCCCCTGGGTGGCTTATTGCCAGCAATTTTTGAAGGCCCGTAGTGTTTCTCACTGGGGGAAGAAAAGGCAGTCCTCTCCAGCTTCTGTCTCTAGAGCTCCTGATCCACAAGAGTAGACCTTTGAGTATCAGGAAACAAGATTAGACAAAATTACTCCTGCGACCAGCATTTCTCCATCCTCCTCTGATGAGCCCATTATGCCTCCTCTACTAACCTTGGCAGATGATTTTACACAATTTCAGGACCTTACAAATTCTACTAGAGGAGGTTAAGGAATCGCAGCACAAGCTACTCAACTTCCTGCACACCTCATCTGCCCACACTGCATTACCCATTAACAAGGTCTTGCTGGATCCAGCAAAAATAATATGGCATATCCTGACCACGTGTAAGAGAGAGGACAAAAAATACCATGTTTCCTCCAAGGACTCAGACTTTTTATTTTCACATCCATCCTTGAACTCCCCTGTCATCGATGCTGTAAACGAACATGGCAGATGGCACCACACTAAATAGACCCCATGTGGCAGGGATTTTAAATGTCTTCACGTAATTGGATGTAAACCATACTCTTTGGTTATCTTACAATTTAGGATCACCAATTACCAGGCTCTCATGGCAAAGTATAACCATATTAATTACTCCAAACTGAATGCCTCTACTGAGCATCTTCCTACAGATCAGATGGAGCTGCTGACACAGCAGCTCATTCTGTCTCCATGGCAGTGGTCATGGGGAGGGCTTCCTGGCTTCAGCTGTCTGGCTTTCCAAAGGAAGTCCTGTCTACAGTTGAGGACTTTCCTTTTGAGGGATCAGAGTTGTTTGTCGAGGAAACTGATAAATCCCTCCACACATAAAAAGACTTTAGAGTCACTGTGCACTCGCTGGGAATTTACACACCTGCACAGAAAAGAAGATCCAGTAAATCCCAGATAGTGCAGAGATCCCAGTGTACTCAATTTCTTTTCCCCCAGAGGCATTATGAACTCCAGCACAAAAGACAGTGATTGCAGGAAAGGAAACCAGCTGCTCCACAAGCATCTACTTCACAACCCTCTACATCTAACCATCAATTTTGATGGGTTGGTTGAGGGCTCAAGTTACCACCCCCATTCTTAGCTGCTGCAACAGACCGCATGTCTCCTTCACTTTGGTGACTGTCTTTCTTCAAAACGGGGAACACATAACTATGGACAAGTGAGTGTTGGAGCTCATTCTACAGGATATTCTATCCATTTTACCTCTCTTTCCACCCTGCTACCTGTCCCTCTTCAGGGACCATCTCACAAGCACCTTCTATGACAGGAAAACAACTCTCTACTGAAGCTGGGTTCTATAGAACCTGTTCCCACACAACACAGAGGGAGGGGATTCTATTCCAAGTATTTCCTGATACTGAAAAAGAACAGCAGTTGGAGATCCATTCTAGAGCTAAGATCACTGAACAAATTTTTAAAGGTTCAGCGTTTCAAAATGGTAACTCACGTACCAATAATTCCATCTCTGGACCCAGGGGACTGGTTCTCTGCCCTCGATCTACAGCAGTGGTGGGCAACCTGCGGGCTGCATGCGGCCTATCAGGGTAATCTGCATGCGAGCCACGAGACATTTTGCTGACATTGACCGTCTGCAGGCATGGCCCCCTGCAGCTCTCAGTGGCTGTGGTTCACCATTCCCAGCCAATGGGAGCTGCAGGAAGCAGCGGCCAGCACATCCCTATGGTCCACCACTAATCTACAGGATGCTTACTTCAATATTGTGATCCACCCATCCTGCAGAAGATTACTATTCATTCTAGATCAGGATCACTTTCAATACAAGGTGCTCCCATTCGGTCTATCATCCATTCCCAGAGCATTCTCAAAGGTCCTTTCTGTGGTAGTGGCACATGTTCGCAAACAAGGAATTGTGTGATGGGTTGGATCACTGAAACTCCCTTGAACTGCCAACTGATGTGCCGAGACTACTTCTGCCCCTGCTTTCCTGCCCTGGCAGCTTGGGACTTCAGTGCCCTGCCTGGTTTGAGCCAGACCCACTAGCCTGCTTCAAACCCAGACCCAGGTCTGAACCACGTCCCCTAACAGCTGTAGGCTTTATTGAAAGCAGCTTAAGACGTGTTCCTGTCTTTAACACTCAGATGCCCAACTCCCAATAGGGTCCAAACCCTAAATAAATCAGTTTTACCCTGTATAAAGCTTATACAGGGTAAACTCATAAATTGTTCGCCCTCTATAACACTGCTAAAGAGAGATGCACAGCTGTTTGCCCCCCACCCCTCCCCAGGTATTAATACATACTCTGGGTTAACTAATAAGTAAAAAGTGATTTTATTAAATACAGAAAGTAGGATTTAAGTAGTTCCAAGTAGTAACAGACAGAACAAAGTGAATTACCAAGCAAAATAAAATAGAACATGCAAGTCTGTGTCTAATACAGTGAGAAAACTGAATACAGATAAAAACCTCACCCTCAGAGGACTTCCAGTAAGCTTCCTTTTACAGACTAGTCTCCTTCTAGTCTGGGTCCAGCAATCACTCACACCCCCTATAGTTACTGTCCTTTGTTCCAGTTTCTTTCAGGTATCCTTGGGGGTGGAGAGGCTATCTCTTGAGCCAGCTGAAGACAAAATGGATGGGTCTCCCCGGGGTTTAAATAGACTTTCTCTTGTGGGTGGACACCCCTCTCTCCCCCTGTGTAGAATCCCAGCTACAGTATGGAGTTTTGGAGTCACATGGGCCAGTCACATGTCCATGCATGACTCAGAACTTACAGGTAGCAGCCATGGTTCACATGCTACCTTGAACATCCTCAAGTAGACTTCTTATGTGGATTGGAGCATTCCAAGATCCATTGGTCGTTAAGTGCTTCTTGATTTGGCACCTAATTTGCACATTCCTTTCTCAAGAAACTGACCAAATGTTTTACTAAGGCTACTTAAAGATCAAGCAAGTACACAGCCAATATTAATAACTTCGAATACAAAAATGATACATACATACAAATAGGATTAATAGATTCAGTAGATCATAACCTTTACAGAGAGATGTTACATGGCATATGTGGCATAAAACATATTCCAGTTATGTCATATGTACATTCATAAGCATATTTCCATAAAGCCTTATGGGGTGCACTGTCACATTATACTCTTCCCATACTTAGCCAATTGCCTGCTTAAAGCATTCTCCTTCAGTGAGGGTTTGATGGGCACACAAAAGGCCATGGATGTATTCCTCCGACTGGCACTACAGTTGAATGTCCACATTAACTCAAGTACATCTGCAGGAGTAGCCAAAGCATTCCTCCCCTCACACAGGTTCAACACTGGTCAATTTGATCTTGACGGTCCAGGTCAGTCCTCACACATTGGCCAGAAACTGTCTCCAGCTAGTGGGACACGTGACTGTGAGCACCTTTGTAATAAATCACATGAGACTTCACATGCACTGCAGAGTGGCTCAGAACAGTCTACTGATCAAGCAAACCCAGCTTAAATAAACTTCTCTCGATGCCCTCAATAGTCAAAAAGTCCCTCAACTGGTGAAAAGACCCTCACAACAATCGTTCAGGGGTTCCCTTCGCTCAACCCTTCTCCCTCCTCCCCAGCATTGGTATTAACATTGGATACATTCCTGTTGGGATGGGGAGCCCACCTGAGCATCCACGCTATTCAAGGCAGGTGATATCCATTTGAGTCCACTCTACATATCAACTTGCTGGAACTCAGAGCAGTGAGAAATGATTGCACGCATTTCCTCCCACTGACCAGGGGCAAGCATATAAAGAACATGATGGATAACATCTCATCTATATACTATATAAACCACCAGGGAGGAGAGAGATCGCCTTCCTTCTGTGCTGAAGCAGTGAAACTCTGGAATTGGTGCGTTCGTCTCCACATCAACATCTCAGCAGTTTTACCTTCTGGGTGTAAAAAACACCATGGCAAATATTCTCTGCAAACACTTCTCCCAGGATCATGAATGGGAAATAGATCCCTCCATTCTCCACCACACAGTTCTATGCTGGAGCATCCCAAAGAGATTTATTCGCCACAGTCAAAAACAAGAAATACTCCCAGTTCTGCTCTAGGGCCAGTTAGGGTCACCACTCTCCTGGAGATACCTTTCTCCTGCAGTGCAACAGAGGTCTCTTGTATGCATTTCCACCAATTCCTCTAATACCCAAGGTCCTGATCAAGATATAGAGAGAAAAAGCCAGGGTTATACTTGTAGTTCCCACGTGGTCAAGACAAACATGGCTCTCCTGCCATACTTAGCTGGCTGTTTGCCAGCCAATCACTCTCCAGCCTGTTCCTCATCTCCTCTTTTAGGATGTTGGCCAGGTCCATCAACCCAATCTACAGGTTTTCCAGTTCAAGCCATGGCTTGTCAGTGGTTCGAGGGGTTAGAAATGAGGATGTAAAGGTGGTGCTTTTATATAGCAGGAAACAAACTACTTGTGACACGTATATCCAAAAGTGGAAGAGATTCAAATTCTGGAGTGACTCGAGGCACATTCCTCCAATATCCTTTCCATTGTCATTTGTGCTAGATTACATCCTAGAACTAAAAAGGTCAGGATTATTTCTAAGCTCCGTAAAGGTGCACCTCGCAGCTGTTATGGCCTTCCATTGTAAGGTAGAGGGTTATTCTGTTTTCACTCATCCTACAACAAAAAGTTTTCTCAAAGGTCTGGGTAGTCTCTTCTCAAAATCAGCTGCTCTACATTGGCATGGGATCGCAACTTTGTCCTCAGGTATCTTACAAGACCTCCCTTTGAACTCATGGCCACCTGCTCCCTTCTACACGGCATTTCTAGCAGCTATTACTTCTGCTCAAAGAGTGGGAGAGATAAGGGCTCTACTTACCCCCCTTTTACAATGTTTTTAAAGACAGGGTCACGCTATGACCACACCCCAAATTCCTACTAAAAATATCTTTGGACTTCCACATAAACCAATTGATCCACCTCCCAGTTTTCTTTCCAAAGTCACGAGACGAAAGAGATGTGACATTTCATACACTTGATGTCAGGAGAGCATTAGCCTTTTATTTAGATAGGGCTAAGCCCATCAGGAAATCTTCTAGACTATTTTTCTCCATTGCGGACAGATCTAAGGGATCCTCAATCTCCAAAGACTCTCTAGATGGATATTGAGCACATTACCTACCACTATTGGTCTCACAAGGATATTAGAGGAATCTTCAACCTTCTTCTAGAATATGAACTCACTCCACGAGATTCCTCGTCCCTTTCATAGCCTTCCTCAAAAATGTTCCAGTCGCAGAAATATGTAGAGCCACGACCTGAACATTTGCTCATACATTTGCTGAACATTATGCAGTTACTCATGATTCCGCATCCAGTATCATATTTGGCTCTACTGTCTTATCTTCAATTTTCAGCTTGACTCTGAAGCCCTACCCCTTCATTGGGGTACTGCTTCAGAGTCAGGTAGAGTGGAGCATCCATAGGGACACTACTCGAAGAAGAGGAGACGGTTACATAATCTGTGCAGTAACTGTGGCTCTTTGAGGTGTATTCCCCGTGGGTGCTCCACTACTTGCCCTCCTCCCCTCTGCTTCTGAGTTCATTCCAATGAGCTTTGTGAAAGAGAAGGAACTGAGGGTGGTTTGCCCGGTACAGCGCTATATAGCCCTGGTGCAGGGCATGAGATGGGGACAGCGCATGTGCAAGCCGAACGGACACTGCTACCTAAAATCTCTGCACTGAGGCACAGGGGGTGCAAGCATGCCTAGAGTGGAGCACCCATAGGGACACATCTTGAAGAATCACAGTTACTGCACAGGGTGAGTAAGCTTCTCTTTATAACCTTCAAAATAATTGTAATCACCTTTACAGTAGCTCTAGATTTTCACCAATGTTTGTTTCTGAATGATAGTTATTAAGTAATAAAGGAATAAAATTATAGTTCAATCAGAAGTAATTTGTCTAGGTTTAGCTACATTTTTTAAAAAATGAAGTTGCTAGGTAATCACAAACTTGACATATTCAGAAAAGAAATCTCTTTAAACAATCTTTAAGGAATGAACAATCTCTCTTTCTTTAAAAAAAGAAAAAACAAAACACATTTCTTTAACTAAATGGATTTTAGTTGGAGCACTGGGGAAGTTTCAGAAGACTAGAAAAAACTAATGTTGTGCCAATTTTTAAAAAGTGTAAATGGGATGACCTGCATAATTAGAGGCCTGTCAGCCTGATATCCATCCCAGGCAAGATAATGGAGTGGCTGATATGGGACTCAGTTAATAAAGAATTAACGGAAGCTAGCATAATTAATGCAAATCAACATGGGTTTATAGAAAATGAATACTGTCAAACTAACTTGAGATTTTTTTGGGTTGAGATTACAGGTTTGGTTGATAAAGGTATTAGTATTGATGTAATATACATAGACATCTGTAAGGCATTTGACTTGGTACCACAAGTCATTTTGATTAAAAAATTAGAATGATATAAAATTAACATAACACAAATTGAATGGAATAAAACCTAGCTAACTGATAGATCTTAAAATATAATTGCAAATCGGGAATCATCATCAAGGTGCGTTTCCAGTGGGGTCCCACAGGGGTTGGTTCTTGGCCCTACGCTGTTTAACACTTTTATCAATGACCTGGAAGACAACATAAAATAATCAGTAATAAAGTTTGCAAATTACACAAA
Source organism: Natator depressus (assembly GCF_965152275.1). NCBI lineage: Eukaryota > Metazoa > Chordata > Testudines > Cheloniidae > Natator > Natator depressus. The sequence goes on from NC_134234.1 coordinate 262,854,208, forward strand.
AATGGGGAAGTGGTAAATAACAAAGAGGACAAGTCACTACTACAAAACATGAACTCCCAGTGTGATGCTGTGGCCAGAGGAGATAATGCGATCCTGGGATGCATAAACAAGTGAATCTTGAGTAGAAGTACAGAGGTTATTTTACCTCTGCATTTGGCACTGGTATGACCGCTGCTGGAATACTATATTCAGTTCTGGTGTCCGCAATTCAAGAAAGATATTGATAAACTGGGGTGGAGGGTTCAGAGAAGAACCATGAGAATGATTAAATGATAGAAAATATGCCTTATAGTGGTACATTCAAGGAGCTTGACCTGTTTTAGCTTTACAATGAGAAAGTTCAGGGGTGACTTGATTACAGTCTAGAAGTCTGTACTTGTGGAACAGATGTTCAACAATGAGCTCTTTAATCTAGCAGAGAAAGGTGTCACTTGATCCAATGGCTGGAAGTTGAAGCTAGATAAATTCAGACTGGAAATAAGGTATAAATTTTTAACAGTGAGAGTAATTAACCATTTGATTAATATAGCAAGTATCGTGGTGAATTCTCCATTACTGACTTTGTTTTAATCAAGATTGGCTGTTTTTCTAAAAGATGTACTCTAGGAATTATTTTGGGGAAGTTCTACAGAAGGTCAGACTAGTTTATCACAATGGTCCCCTCTGGCCTTGGAATCAATGAATCTAAAACTGTTTCTTACATTCCTCTTAGTCTTGAAAATTTAAAGTTGTGCTTAAACTGGTAGGCAGTGGTGGGATTCTGTGTGGTTATGATGTCTGGTTGAGGGACATGATATCCCATGTCCCTAACAGGAAACTTAAACGGTTGGGCATTTTGTGTGTTGGGCATTTTGATTTTTGTTAAGCAGGGTAATGCGCTTATACATTTTGATAGCCCCAGAACATGATATAACAATCAAACAGGGAAAGTGACTGCCAGATATTTTCAGCAGTAATTGGAGACTGGTGGGGGGAAAAAAGCATGAAAAAAACCAAACAACCCTAGCTTAACAGGAAACCTGACAGTTTACTTAGGAACCAGTCTCTCCCAATTCAGAGAAAACATATGAGCTGTACCTGGCGTGGACATTGCAGCAAAGTGGTGATTCCTAGAATGTTTCCCCATCCTCTGGCAAAGATCGACAAGTGACAATCTGCTACTGAAAAGACCCCAAACACATTCAGTGGACGTGGTGATGTTTGTACTATCTGAAGCTGTAAAATGAGAGTCCAGGTTGTGAATCAAAAACAGTCTTCATGGCAGAAAGTTAGGCACTCAGGCCCTGATCCAGCAAAGCATATAAAACGTGCTACGTGTGATATAAGAACTTAGGTAGACAGGTAAGTTTTGCCAAGCACCCCTTGGCTTTGCCATGTACATCACTAGGCTATGCACTGATTGGCACAATCACACGGACTGTTATGCTGATGTAAGTAAATTATGATGCCTTTTAAAAAATAGTAAAATGTACAGTATGTGTGTCATCTTTGAGATTTCTCAGTATATATAGAAGACCTTGCAATGTAGTCAGATCAAGACACTTCGAAGTATACTCTGACAAAAAAACACTTACGGTAGGATTTATAATCCTGTCTTTGAATTGCTACATTGTAAATACACCAGAATCCTATGCAACAAACGAGTTTCTACCATTTGTTTTTGATAAATTCTGAAATTTAACCCTAGTGAATATTTTAAGTATAATTTATACAAGATTTTGTCAAGCTTAAAGTGAGAATAAAGTCAGAAAAGTGACTTTGTAAAAGTAACACCTTCTTACTCAAAAGATCTGCCGCCTGAGTTTATTCATAATCATATCTACTTATTTAAGGAAAAAATACATTTTCATTAGTTTTTCTCCTGTTAGCCCTGCAGAGCCAAAACAACAGTTCAAAGGAGAATGAGCTGGATTCTGTTCTGGCTCACACAATGTCAAAAGAATTGTTAGCTAAATTCTAAGTACAGAATGTTTATTCCTGATGAGAGAGAAAGCCAGAAAGAACACATCTTAATTGTTGAATCCATTTGTTTACCTGTAAATGGAGCAGATTTGATATGGAAGTCATTGAGGGACAAATAACAGTGAAACCCCTCAGGGCCTTTTTTACCAAGTCAATTTTAGGGTCAAACTGTACTTTGAAGCCTGTTCTTTTCAGATTATTACTTTGCTGATTTATATAAATTGTGAGCTATGACATGGCTAACTAATTGCTTTATGTGACATTAACTTAAGTTTTTTGCATATTCTCTTTTAGGTTCACCAAAAACCTGTCACCTGACAAGATCAATCTGAGCACACTAAAGGGGGAAGGTCAGCTGACCAACTTAGAGTTTGATGAAGAGGTGCTTCAGAACATGCTGGATCTTCCAACATGGCTTGCTATAAACAAGGTCTTTTGCAATAAAGCAGCTATTAGGGTGAGTATTTTATTATGTTGGAACAGTAATTAAGCAAGACTTTCTCCCTTTTTCATCTTTTCTGCCTTCTTAAAACTTATTTTCAAGAAGTCTGAAAATTGCTAATTCTGAATTTCATAATGTTAAAAATTTGCTGTAGGTGTTTAACAGCTTCATAAAAAGAAGTTGAAGGCATTAGATAGTAGAAAATGTTCTTAATTGTTATCAGAAGCAATGAAAATGAGTAGTGATTTAATTTATTTTTTCTTTATCCAAGTGGAATTTTCTTCATATGCACTTTGAAATGGAGCAAGGGATTGTATATTTTTGCAGAGAAAGCTACTGGAGTTTCCTTTGGCTATGTCATACCATCTGCTTTAATTATTCTTTTGTGTGTTACAGTAGAACCCCAGTTACGAACACTTCGGGAATGGATGTTGTTCATAATTCTGAAATGTTCGTAACTCTGAAGGAAATGTTATGGTTGTTGGTTCAAAAAGTTACAACTGAACATTGACTTAATACAGCTTAGAAACTTTTCTATGCAGAAGAAAAATGCTGCTTTTAACCATATAATTTAAATGAAACAAGCACAAACAGTTTCCTTACTTTGTCAAATCTTTTTTTTTTAAACTTTCCCTTTATTTTTTAGTAGTTTATGTTTAACACAGTGCTGTGTGCTGTATCATATTTGCCTTTTATTGCATACTTCTGGTTTCCAATCAGGAGTGTGGTTGACGAGTCAGTTCGTAACTCTTGTATTTGTAACTCTGAGGTTCTACTGTACTTTTTCTGCCACTTTCTTTCATGTGGTATCACCTTTTTTCTTTTATGCTTTCCCATCCCTCAGAGGCCATATATTATGGTGACATACTCTGCCTGAAAACTAGACAGAACTGTCTCTGGAGCTAGTGGACAATGCGCCTTGAGTCTCTCTTGCTAGGAAGTGATGTGATACACAACACTACTACTGTCCTGTCTCCCAGACCATGCTAGAATGGGAAATAGAGAAAGCAAGCTATCGTGATTTATATCGTAACATAGCAAATGTGGGGTTTTGTTTTGTTTTTAATGAAGGAGTGTGAAAAACTGTTGGACTTTTCTTATGTCTGGCAACACAGAGTTAAAGAGACAGATTAATTTTTTCGGTCTTTTTTCCTTTCTGCCACCAGTAGCTCCTAAGCTACCTTTCCTTTTGGCCACATGACTTTGTGTGTTATATGATGTATATTTCTCACATAAAATTATTTATTATTTGTACTAGCTTCAAAAGATCACATGCAAGTCCAGCAGTTCAGTGTAAATTTTATTTTTATATCTAGAAAATAAAATTGAGAAACAGATATCTTGATTACTACGTATTTTCTTCGATGTTTGTTTGATTTGCTTTAGCATAATGTTTTATCTTTCAGATACCATGGACAAAATTGAAAACTCATCCAATCAGTCTGGTAAGTTCTGAAATCAACCCAAAAAGTGTGTGTGTGTGTGTGTATATATATATGTGTGTGTGTGTGTATATATATATATAAAAAGAAGTTTCCAGGAATGACATTCTTTGTCACTCTGAAGCCTAAAATGTCTGAGTCATTGTGGAGTGATGGAAACAGCTACAATCATAGTTGAGAACTTCTTTTGTTCAGCACAGCACCAGGTTGAGTCATTACTGGGTTTTGTGGTCTTTTACTGTCCAGTTTTTAAGTTCTCAGCCACACATCTCTCCCAATATAACACAACTCGTATACAAATAAACACAGCCATCAACAGAACAACACAACCAGCATCCACAATAACCTCAGATATCACTCTTAACACTAGAATGCCCGTTGAGTCAGTGTGAAGTGAGGGAAACAGCTACAAGCATGGTTAAGAATGTTTAGACTATCACCAATCATAAATTATCACTGGAATTTGTGGTTTGTTATAATCCAATTTTTAAGTTTTCAGCCATTTCCAGGTTTTTTTACACATGACTTTGCAAATAATACCTGTCATGTGGTATATGTACCCCACGCAGGCTCAGCAGTCAAAGGGTTAATGGTACTGCCAGCCAGTGTTGATCGGTAGCCTCACAGCAGCTGGGAGAATAACAGGTCTGGGAAGCAGAAGGGCATGGGGCTACTGGAGGAGTGAGCAGGTTGGAGAAAGGAACTCCTGTCAGCAGACTGCTGAAGAGCTGCCTAGAGACAACACTCCAAGAAGACATGAACAGACTAACAGTTGAAGAGCCTGCAGAGGCCCAGGGGAAGGTAGGAAGGAGCTCAGACCACTGTCAGAGTCTGCGAACCCTGGTCCTGCTTGTCTGACTTGAGGGCCCTGAGCTGGAACCCAGTGGAGTGGCTGGGTTCTCCTACCAACCCCCGATGGATCTGAGATCAGAGAGGGTTTTCCAGATTCTGGGGTAGCCAGAATAGCCTGACAGCCCCACTGAGCTGAGTGAGCTGGAGCTATGCCCTGGTTGGCCTGGAGGGGCACTGTTGCATTGACGCACCGACTCACAATACTCTTTTAATAGCATTGGCTTTCAGATAGTAGTTGTAAATACATTCCTTTTTAAAAAAGTTTTACGGTTTCCCTGAGGTTAATTAGAAATAATTTAAACCTTAGCTGGTGTGTACATTGTGTCCTTTGATTACCAGCAGATGGAGATGAGAAAACATTCTGGTGACTGTATCCCTATCCTATAAAGATGAGGGTCTCTAGGTTGTTGCTTGAGTCCCATTAGAAAAACTGTTTTTCTGTAATTTCTAATTGTAATTATTGTAATTATTTCAGCTTTACCTGAAAGATGGATATTTGTCTTCTAGTCTCATTGCAAGATCCTGCCTCCTTCTTGTCTGACTTTATTCTCTAAGGCCCTTTGCACACTACGACTGTAACTTAGCCCTGGTACTCAGTGACAGCATGATTGTCCCCTGACCCAGTTGCAACACAGTTAAAACATGTCTGAGGCTTTAGCCTGGTTTTTAGTTGTAGACAGAACCCAACAAAATTAGGAGATGCATAGAACTGGATGGCTGCCATTTTTCAGTTCTCCATCTCTTTTCTTACAAGCCTCTCAGGAGAGGTTGGAGAAGCCAGAAGTAGACTAGCTGACAGTCACTGGTTCTCATTATTCAGTTTCCATTTGAGTTTATTAATAGAGATACTTCTTCATTACTTGTATAAGTTGCCTGCAAACAGATTTAATGAATCGGAATTTTGGTAGGAAAGTTAATAATTCAATGATAGAATGTATCGGGAACTCACTGGTTCTTCTAGAAAGCAATGTATTCACCAGGATGGGACACTTCAGGCTTTTGGCTGAATTCTGCCCTCAATTACATCACCACAGCCTCATTATCTTTGACGCATGTGTGTATTTGAGCGTGAGTGTCACTGAGCAAGGCTCCTCTCTTGCCCTCTCCCCGCAGAAACTGCACAGACTCCTGCAGTTGTACCTTCACCGTGTCCTTTTATTTTAAGTTCCCGCCATCCTTTTCACAACAATCCCTGTGCAACAGTATATCTACAATGTTAACCTAGCTTTTGGCCCTCTCGCCAGGGCCTGAGGGAAACAGGTATCCCTATTTTGAGCATCTGTGTGGCTAGGCTTGGCTAGCTGTGTTCCTCCCTCTCCCCTCTTGCACTTCCTTCTTGTGCCTCTTGTCAGCTGTGGGCTTATGGGGTAATTGACTCAGCCGGGCAGCCTGATTGACTGTTTACCCCTTCAGCTTTTTCCAGGGGAACTAATTAATATCTAAGTGATCAGAAAGCAGGCAAACCTGTTTGCACCCTGCACTCTGTCACAGCAAGGTTGAGCTTAAATAGCTTTCATTAAGTTGGCATACTCTGTATATGTGATTTAGGTAGCTTGAGTATTTAGTGGTGCGCTTGCCAGAACTCAATTGTCTTTTGTTAAAAACTAAGGCTTTCAGGAAATCAATCTTTTAATATGGTGGCAAATGTTTTAAGTGCCTTTGCTCATAATTAAATTGGCCTTTCTATTTGTACTTGTTAAGCAAAATAATGTCAAGGAGGACTCTTGCACAGACTCTATGTAGCAGTTTTCTGTACTAAAATAAAAACGATTATCAGCCCTTTTAGTGGGGAAAGGGGAGGAATCAGGCATCTATTTGAGAGAGCCCATAGTCAAGCTCTATTGTTTATTTGTATTACAGTAGCCCAATCAAGTCTGGGCTCCATTGTGCTGTGTACTATACAGGCATATAGTAAAATGCAGTCCCTGTTCCAAAGATCTTATTGCCTTATTTTAAGAAAAGGCCTAAGAGATTAGTGAAACAAACAGAAGGAGCAGGGAGGCAGAGTTAGGTAAATATGTTTTTACTTTTTTCATAAAAGAATTGTGCGTGCATGAGGAGTGTCTTTAGTTTTTGTGGGTTGGTGGTTGTTGTTCATTGAGCTAGGTGAGCAATTAGCTGTAGTTTCAGCTCACCATATCAGCTAGCAGCACACTGTAGACATCATAGTAAATGAGTCTTAAGGAGGAATCAGGTAATAAGTTTATGAATTTTTGGGGAGGAGGGTAGGCATTCCAGGTGTAATAGGCATTATGGAAAAAAAGTGCAAAGGTGTTTGTGAGAGAACTGGACAAGTGGGAGATTGAAGCTGGCATAAGTGTGAAGGCAATGGCTGATTGAGATAACTGAGTCATTCGGTACAACAAGGCAAAATTGTGAAGGAACCTGAAGGTAAGGGCAAGATGTTTATATTTGTGGTTGAAGTGGCGAGCAAGTGGAGAGACTTATAATGGGTGTGGTGATGTCAGAACGATGGGCCAAGAATATAATCTAAGCAGCAAAGTTTTCAATGGACTTGAGAAGAGGCAAAGTTACAGTAACCCAGGCCAGAGGGAAAGAGGTTGCAGGAGCCAAGTTTTAAAAATAGGGATTCTCCTTAGCCGTTATTATAAATTTAAACCATGACCGTTTTTAATATGAGCGGGCAAAGAGACTGTTTCTGCATTTAGATGGTCTCTTCCTGGGAATAACACATTGTGGGTTTTTTTTATCATTTGTTAAATTATTTGGCAAGGTGCAGTTGTGCTTTTAATTATATCCTTCAATATCAATGGGATTTGAGTGCCTCACATCTTTAGTCTCCTTTTTGAGAAGTCCAGCCTCAATAATGAAAAATAATGGCAAATATGACTGTTAATCTTAAATTTTTTTTTCTCAAAAACTACACATTATAGCAAATCTATTGAGGATTCACCTCTGTAAATTTTCTTGCAGATACAAAATGTTTTAAAGATATCAACAAAATGTCTAACGGCCACTGATACATTTCAACAATAGACCAGTTTCAAACACTTTCCAGTAAAAATGTCTGAAAAGAAAAACACACAACAGAGAAAATTCAAAGGGCATAAAAGCTAATATTATGTGAACCTTCACACTGAAAGACTACTGTGTAGAGAAAATCAAATTCTTCCTCATTTTATACTCATTCAGAATTCAGCCTTTGAGAAATATACTACAGTGTGATGAATAGAATATTTCCTTGACTAGAAGTCAAGAAGTATACAAAGTTTATATATGACCGTGAAAATCTAGGAGAGTTGAAAAAAATGATATCTGATATAAGCACTGTGTAACCAAAAGTCCAAAAATGTAAATGGTTATGTATTCTATTTAAGGTTTTCTAATAAAATGCTATTGTCAGAGAATATTTATGAAAGATTTTTACTTAATGTTCTTACTTCTTTTTAATTAATAGATAACTTAGATATCTCAAAATCTAGTGCAGTAAATTGAAATTTGTACCAAATTTCTTCATGTATTTTTCAAGTCCCTGGATAAAGTAATAATGGAAATGAGTACTTGTGAAGAACCACGTGCCCCTAATGGACCATCACCTATAGCGACTGCATCAGGACAAAGGTCAGTTGTAGTTTTTAAATATTGACATGCACTTGATACAAAATATTTAAAATTATCGGATCTGTTCTCATGAAGCAGCTCAGGTTGGAGGATTTATGTGCATCCGAAAGCAGGTTAGATCCATTAGTCTAAAGGTAAAGTATAACAACCTTTAAAAATATAGGGTCAGGGCCTGCTTGCTCAGCACCCCTAAAATTAGGCCACTTATTTAGGTGATTTAATATAGGTTTAGATGTATAATGTTAGGCACCCAAGCTTGAAAATTTACCCTAAATATATATTGCATTTTCTAGTTCATAGGATTGTTTAATCCACATAATGCATTTTAGGGTGGAGGAATAAATCCCAAGTACCATAAGAACAACATACTTTTGGATAGGCCCAAGGCAAAATAGCTTTAATTATTCAGAAAATGGATATACTGCTTTCAAAATATTTACTTTTGTCTAATAGACAGCATTAAAGACCAGATTCTCAGATGGTGTGAATGTTCATAGTTCTGTTTTCTTCAGTGACTACATCAGCTGAATCTGGCCTAAGAGATTTGACGTATAACCCAGTCTGACTAAAATATCAGATAATTGTTGGGACAGGGAGCCCCAGACTTGTGGTCTCATAATTTCTAAATCTGCCTGAAAGAGGAGACTATAGTAGAGCTCATGGAAGTATTCCTTGAGTCTTCATGTTAATATGGCACCTTGACAAGGTAAAATAGAGACTATAATATTTGTGGTGTGTAAGCTGCATAGGCAGTTATATTAAGCAGAAAATGTCTTGACTACACAAGGGTGTAGTACAGGGTCTAATCTGAAAATGTTCTGACTGCTGAACATAATTTGAAAAGGGTCAACAGGGTGAAAGTGTTAGAAAATCAGTTAAAAGCTAGAACTAGTTAGATCCTGGGAGTACATTCAAATAAAGAAAAATTGAATAACCGTCTGTGAACCTAGCCTATTTGATTTTGACACTGAAGATTCAATCCATGCAAACAATAACGGATGTGAAGGGCAGGAACTTAATTGGGACTCTTCCACATCAGACGGTGACAGAACAGTTGCAACTGCCAGGAAAAGAGCCGTACGTTTTGAGAGCAACAGAATATTAATTTACTCCAACGTGAGTCCAATTACTCAGAGTCACAGATTCATAGATTTTAAGGCCAGAAGGAACCATTATGATTGTGATGGTTTCCCCCTGGGGTGCCACCTGGAACTGGGGTACTGCTGAGCCCTCTGATCCACCAGCCTGGGCTCCCTCTCACACTGTGCTGCTGTGACAAGCTGCAGACCTGCTCCCGGTCCTACACTTCCACCAGCATTCACACAGGCAGGGACACACCCCGCTGCAGTTACATTCAAGCTTTCTGACCAGCCACTGCCTGAACCAACAACAGAGAGGTTACAGCCAAGATAACCACCAGCTTCCCAGGCGTGCACCCCCTTCTGGAGTATAAGTCCAAAATTATACCGTCTTGCTCTGTACAGGGAACTGTACAGCGTAAACTCCGAGAGTTCATTCCTCCCTCAATGTGGAGACAAAATGCAACAGCCCCTTGAGCTAAGATTCCCACGCACTTCACTAATCTAAACCAGTAAGTTTGGAAAGCATAAAATAAGTTTATTAATTACAAAAGATAAATTTTAAGTGATTATAAGTGATAGCAAAGAGATCAAAGCAGATTACCTAGTAAATAAACAAAAATGCAAACTAAGCTTAAGATACTAGAAAGATAGGATATGAATTAGCAAATTCTCACCCTTGCTGATTGTACAAGCAGGCTGGCAGATTCTCAAGTACAAGCTGCTCTTGCTTTGCAGCTTGGAATCCCCAGGTTTTTCATACACAGGCTAGAAATTCCTTTAGCCTGGGTCCAGCACTTCCCCCAGTTCAGTCTTTTTACTTAGAAGCTTCTCTTAGGTGTTCTGTTGCGGGGGAATGAAGAACAACAGGTGATGTCACTCCTTGCCTTATACAGCTTTAGCGTATAGCAGGAACCCTTTGTCCCAAACTCAGTTTGTGGAAAAACACTGACATCCCAAGATGGAGTTCACAGACATGTGGCTGGTCACATGCACTGGCATAACTTGCAGAGTCATAGCAGCCATTACTTATAGGTTGTCTGGGACGTTTACAGGAAGGTTAAGTTCCCCGAGGATCCATTCTCTTTGCTGTTGGCCCATCAGCACTGTCTGGCTTCTTCATTGTTGTACCAGAAAGGCTAGTTGTGGGTGTCACCCAGAATAAGCATATTTGAAATACAGTTACATAGTCAATATTCCTAACTTTAGATACAAAAATTATACATGCATACAAATAGGATACATATTCAGCAAATCATAACTTTTCCAATGACATCTCAGATAACCTATCTTGTACAAAATGCATAATAATTATGCCATAATCATATCATATATATAATAACATCACTGTGAAGAATATGGGGTGCAGTGTCACAATGATCATCTACTCTGACCTCCTGTATCCCACTAGCCATAACATTTCATAATTAGGAAGAATCTGGGAAAGATAAAATAGTCCTTCATATATGAAAATGTGGAAGCCATAGTTTTGTATCTTAGCAAATTCATGTGACGCCAAAGAGGGAAACATCTCTGTTTTGGGACATCCTATCTGCTTCCCATTTGCTCAGTAAATAGAATATCATTGTCAGGAATCAGGGTCTGTAGCAGAGTCAGTCTTTGGGCAACCTAATGAAAGCTGCTGGGCTATAGTAGGCTGCCTAACTGGCTACACTACCTGATTGTTTGGAAGAGTCAGCAGACCAGTTCTTAAGTCCAACAGCAGCCGCAGTTCAGCAGCTGCTCAAAGCATTCGCCCATGGCTGAGATAGTTCCTGCTCCTGCCTTGTTCACAGTGCTGCTCCTGCCTTGGACCCAGCCCTGCCTCATTCCAGGTAACCTGGTACTGATCTTCGGCTCCAATCCTGACCTCTGACTTCAGGTCTGACTCTGCTTCTGATCCTGAGCTGCTAACTCCAGCTCTGACCCTGGACTATGATTCCTGGCTACCGATGCCTGCGGGAACCACTTGGCCCAATGCCTGCTCTAACCACTAGGCATGACCACCCATGTCCTGGTTACTGACGGTTTGCGCAGCCCCAACACATACAATAAGAGAACTAGAGTTTATACCAGGGGTGGGCAAACTTTTTGGCCTGAGGGCCACATGTGGGTATGGAAATTGTATGGCTGGCCATGAATGCTCATGAAATTGGGGGTTGGGGTGCAGGAGGGGGTGAGGGCTCCGGCTGGGGTTGCGGGCTTTGAGGTGGGTCCAGAAATGAGGAATTCAATGTGTGGGTGGGGGTCTGAGCTGGGGCAGGGAGTTGGGGTGCAGGGGGGGGATGAGGGCTCTGGCTGGGGGTGCAGGCTCTGGGGTGGGGCTGGGTATAAGGGTTTGGGGTGCAAGAGGGTGCTCCAGGCTGAGACGAAGGGGTTTGGAGGGCAGGAGGGGGGTCAGGGCAGGGGTTGGGGCGTGGGATGGGGGTTGGGGTGCAGGCTTCGGGTGGTGCTTACCTCAAGCAGCTCCCAGAAGCAGCGGCATGTCTCCTCTCCAGCTCCTACGTGGAAGCGCAGCTAGGCAGCTCTGCACGCTGCCCCGTCCGCAGGTGCCACCCCTGCAACTCCCATTGGCCATGGTTCCCAGCCAATGGGAGCTGCCGGGGCCACGGTTGGGGCAGGGGCAGTGTGCCGAGCCCCTTGGCTGCCCCTACATGTAGGAGCTGGAGCGGGGACATGCCACTGCTTCCGGGAGCTGCACGGAGCCACAGTATGTGCGGAGCGGGGCAAGCCCCCGACCCCGCTCCCCAATTGGAGAGCCAGAGCGGGGCAAGCTTGCACCCCGGCGGGATCTCAAGGGCCGGATTAAAATGTCTGAATGTGGCCCCCAGGCCGTAGTTTGCCCACCCCTGTCTTATACAGTGTGTGTGGATTCTTCAAAGGTCAATATCTCTATGGTGGAGATAGTGGGAGCCCTATAGACATTGCAAGCCCAAGTTGCTGCCCTACAGGCATAGAATGCAGTCATAGAATCATAGAATATCAGGGTTGGAAGGGACCCCAGAAGGTCATCTAGTCCAACCCCCTGCTCGAAGCAGGACCAATTCCCAGTTAAATCATCCCAGCCAGGGCTTTGTCAAGCCTGACCTTAAAAACCTCTAAGGAAGGAGATTCTACCACCTCCCTAGGTAACGCATTCCAGTGTTTCACCACCCTCTTAGTGAAAAAGTTTTTCCTAATATCCAATCTAAACCTCCCCCATTGCAACTTGAGACCATTACTCCTCGTTCTGTCATCTGCTACCATTGAGAACAGTCTAGAGCCATCCTCTTTGGAACCCCCTTTCAGGTAGTTGAAAGCAGCTATCAAATCCCCCCTCATTCTTCTCTTCTGCAGACTAAACAATCCCAGCTCCCTCAGCCTCTCTTCATAAGTCATGTGCTCTAGACCCCTAATCATTTTTGTTGCCCTTCGCTGGACTCTCTCCAATTTCTCCACATCCTTCTTGTAGTGTGGGGCCCAAAACTGGACACAGTACTCCAGATGAGGCCTCACCAGTGTCGAATAGAGGGGAACGATCACGTCCCTCGATCTGCTCGCTATGCCCCTACTTATACATCCCAAAATGCCATTGGCCTTCTTGGCAACAAGGGCACACTGTTGACTCATATCCAGCTTCTCGTCCACTGTCACCCCTAGGTCCTTTTCTGCAGAACTGCTGCCTAGCCATTCGGTCCCTAGTCTGTAGCGGTGCATTGGATTCTTCCATCCTAAGTGCAGGACCCTGCACTTATCCTTATTGAACCTCATCAGATTTCTTTTGGCCCAATCCTCTAATTTGTCTAGGTCCTTCTGTATCCTATCCCTCCCCTCCAGCGTATCTACCACTCCTCCCAGTTTAGTATCATCCGCAAATTTGCTGAGAGTGCAATCCACACCATCCTCCAGATCATTTATGAAGATATTGAACAAAACCGGCCCCAGGACCGACCCCTGGGGCACACCACTTGACACCGGCTGCCAACTAGACATGGAGCCATTGATCACTACCCGTTGAGCCCGACAATCTAGCCAGCTTTCTACCCACCTTATAGTGCATTCATCCAGCCCATACTTCCTTATCTTGCTGACAAGAATACTGTGGGAGACCGTGTCAAAAGCTTTGCTAAAGTCAAGAAACAATACATCCACTGCTTTCCCTTCATCCACAGAACCAGTAATCTCATCATAAAAGGCGATTAGGTTAGTCAGGCATGACCTTCCCTTGGTGAACCCATGCTGACTGTTCCTGATCACTTTCCTCTCATGTAAGTGCTTCAGGATTGATTCTTTGAGGACCTGCTCCATGATTTTTCCAGGGACTGAGGTGAGGCTGACTGGCCTGTAGTTCCCAGGATCCTCCTTCTTCCCTTTTTTAAAGATTGGCACTACATTAGCCTTTTTCCAGTCATCCGGGACTTCCCCCGTTCGCCACGAGTTTTCAAAGATAATGGCCAAGGGCTCTGCAATCACAGCCGCCAATTCCTTCAGCACTCTCGGATGCAACTCGTCCGGCCCCATGGACTTGTGCACGTCCAGCTTTTCTAAATAGTCCCTAACCACCTCTATCTCCACAGAGGGCTGGCCATCTCTTTCCCATTCTGTGATGCCCAGCGCAGCAGTCTGGGAGCTGACCTTGTTAGTGAAAACAGAGGCAAAAAAAGCATTGAGTACATTAGCTTTTTCCACATCCTCTGTCACTAGGTTGCCTCCCTCATTCAGTAAGGGGCCCACACTTTCCTTGGCTTTCTTCTTGTTGCCAACATACCTGAAGAAACCCTTCTTGTTACTCTTGACATCTCTTGCTAGCTGCAGCTCCAGGTGCGATTTGGCCCTCCTGATATCTTTCCTACATGCCCGAGCAATATTTTTATACTCTTCCCTGGTCATATGTCCAACCTTCCACTTCTTGTAAGCTTCTTTTTTATGTTTGAGATCCGCTAGGATTTCACCATTAAGCCAAGCTGGTCGCCTGCCATATTTACTATTCTTTCGACTCATCGGGATGGTTTGTCCCTGTAACCTCAACAGGGATTCCTTGAAATACAGCCAGCTCTCCTGGACTCCCTTCCCCTTCATGTTAGTCCCCCAGGGGATCCTGGCCATCTGTTCCCTGAGGGAGTCGAAGTCTGCTTTCCTGAAGTCCAGGGTCCGTATCCTGCTGCTTACCTTTCTTCCCTGCGTCAGGATCCTGAACTCAACCAACTCATGGTCACTGCCTCCCAGATTCCCATCCACTTTTGCTTCCCCCACTAATTCTACCCGGTTTGTGAGCAGCAGGTCAAGAAAAGCGCCCCCCCAGTTGGCTCCCCTAGCACTTGCGCCAGGAAATTGTCCCCTACGCTTTCCAAAAACTTCCTGGATTGTCTATGCACCGCTGTATTGCTCTCCCAGCAGATATCAGGAAAATTAAAGTCACCCATGAGAATCAGGGCATGCGATCTAGTAGCTTCCGTGAGTTGCCGGAAGAAAGCCTCATCCACCTCATCCCCCTGGTTCGTCCTGCAAGCTCAAGCCGTGGAACCTTCAGCTCTTACCTCTGCTCCCCACAAGGCCAACGTTCCCCTGCATGACAAGTTTAAAGATGATTGCAACAAATTTTGTGGATTCCTAAATCAGTGTCAGTTCCTGTTTCTGCTATGCCCGTAGTCCTACACTACTGACCATGACTGAGTGGGGTTATCAGCTTTCTTACTGGGGAGGCCCTGGCTCAGGCATCTCCACTCCAGGGACATTTGAGGCTTCATTCAAGCTATTGCAGTGGCTTTTGATGACCCAAGTGGCAAGCTCCACAGCTCCCATTGGTTAGGAACTGCGGACAATGGGAGCTGCAGGGGCGGAGGCAGGGTGCAGAGCCTCCTAGCCGCAGCTCCACCTAGGAGCACCAGGGACATGTCGCCACTTGCGGGGAGCCGCCCCACGTGACCACTGCACGGATCTGGCACTCTGAGCCCCCTCCTACACCCAAACTCCCTCCCAGAGCCCACACCCCCTCCCACACCCGACTCCATCCCTCTTAGTTAACCAGAATATTTTACTTACTGGCACCCCCCATTCTCCCAACATGCTGGATAACAAAGCTTTTACTGTATATACAGGTATAATTGTGGTCCCAGTCATTTAATTGGATCTGCTTATGTCAACCCCTTTAGGGTATGGCTACACTGCACCTAGGAGTGGGCCTCCCAGCCTGGGTTGGCAGACTTGTTTGAACGGAACTCACCTTAGGGTGCTAACACAAGTCTGTGGACCTGGGTTGGGAGGCTCGCTCCCAGAAGCATTAGACATATCCTTAGAGAGCTGGCTCACCTTGACACAGGATTTGCCTGCATCAGTCTGGTTGCAGGGCTGGGACCTACATTAATAACCCTTATAGGTTCTATTTACTATTTAGAGCACTGTAAAAGAATAAAAGGCTGCAAACTACTTTAACTGTCTAAGCTGACTGAAAGCTTTAGTATTTAAAAGGAAAAATGGTGAAAATAAATTGGATTTTTAAAATTTTTAGTAATGCAAGGCATTATTCATAACATAAATAAGAAAATTTCCTTTAAAAACAAGTTTTAAACAAAATGTCCCTTTAATCTTGAAATTCAGCTGCTTGAGTATATGCACTTAACCATTTTTGGATATCTTTTTCTTTTTCTTTTTTTTTTTAAAGCACAGTTTGCCTATATTATGCCTTCCCATCCTCACCTCACACAAAAAAGCATAATGTTTAAAAGTAATTATAGCTTTAATAAGCTTTGTTGTACAGATAAATATTAGCAAGGCTAATATGCTATTGTGGTGTTATTAATAATGTTAATTCATTTGACATTAATTTTTCCTTAAATATACATAAGTAGATGCTAGGTTGGTGAATAATGCTGAAGACTACTGTAACATTTAAAATGGAAACTTGCATGTGTTACGCTTGATTGAAGTTCAACTGCATGAAAAATTGTTTAGTCGTTAATTTTAAATTAGGAACATACAATAGAGATTATACTTTTATTACAAATTTTTCAGTTAAATATATTTAATGAAAATT
Source organism: Natator depressus (assembly GCF_965152275.1). Lineage (NCBI taxonomy): Eukaryota > Metazoa > Chordata > Testudines > Cheloniidae > Natator > Natator depressus. The sequence goes on from NC_134234.1 coordinate 262,870,579, forward strand.
TATGAATGGGATGGGGTGCACTACAAGTTTTGTATTGTATGGTGTGTTTCATGTCTTATTGCTTAATAAGTATCACTTTATGCACTTAACATTAGATCTGTAATTTAAATCTTGGCATTTCACTTTCCAGTGAATATAGCTTTGCTGAAAAAGTGGTAGAAGGAATTTCTGTTTCTGTGAACTCCATTATAATCCGGATTGGAGCGAAAGCTTTTAATGCTTCATTTGAACTTTCCCAGTTGAGAATATATAGTGTAAATGCAACCTGGGAACATGGTGATCTAAGATTTACTCGAATACAAGAATCTCAGCATGGAGAGGTAAAGAATACTTTTTGCTATTTGCTTTTGTCAACTTTGTAGTAAGGAAGGTAATTAAATTGTGACTTTATGATTTTAAACAATCAAAGGAATGTGCCCTGGGTGTGGCTGGAGGACTTGTGCACTCCAACTAGTTTCAGCTGTTCCCAGTTGCCCCCAGGGCTGTGGGCAACAGTTGTAAACTAGAGCAGCCTTGAGGGTTGTTTATAGAAGAGTGGAATCTGTCAGTGAAGGTAGTGAATATGAGATGTGGGGGTGTACTAAAGAAAGATCTCTTACTTGGACATTTCCTTGCTTTTAAGGATTTGCGTGGGTGAATGTTCTCCTTAAGCAACCTTAACTCATTTCTAACCAAGTTATTTCTTTGTTGGAATTTACTAGTATACTGTACTCTTAATAGTCAAATTAAACCATTCCAATATCTCCTAATTGCTAGTGCAAGTAGCAAGGTATTTTAATTTTTAAAAATTATAAAAGTACTAGATTAATGGATACCCTTCTTTTGTTTTCTGCCCAATACCCAAAATAATAATGTGCAATTGAGCTCAAAGTTAGACTAAGAGTAGCACGTTTATATTGAAAAATGATTTTCTCTAACATATGTTTGGTTATAAGTCAGGTGGACTTCATATTTTGAACTTTGACCTTATTGTTTTATTTAGAATTGGTTACTCCCAGCCAAAAAACTTTCAGCCAGAGTTAAAGTGACTGATGTCTATCATTTACGTAAGGGCAGAAACCCAAAGTGAACATAGTAATGATCTTAAAAACCCAACAAATGTTATCTGAGAAGATCAAAATTAGTCATCCAGACAAATCTTAACTCCCCCTTTTTACTCTTTACCCAGTGTACCTCTTGTAGCTTATATGTAAATTCATGACCTGTTAATGAGAGTTTGTATCTATAACTGTGGATTTTTGAAATCCACGTTATTTGCTTAAAATGTATGTTGAGCTGAGGAATTCTTTAGTACATGGCTTTTGTTGTGTATATACACATGTACACTATTTTATAATCCTAGCTTGTAGACTACCTAATTTTTAGTCTAGGCATTAAGAGGTTCATAACCCTGAATAGGTTTTGAATGTGTCATTCCTAAGTCTCTCAGTATGACAACAAACACTTTTACATTTAAATCCCTTATGCTTATGGGGAATTTTGCTGAACAAAATTACTTGTATTTAAGCAATGAAAATGCCTGTCTATTCCATTTGCTCTATGTGGTCTTAAAGAAGGTAGGATTAGTTTTCTGCATCTTCATCTGACTCCTTGCCTGTTGTATCCCTCATCAACTCAGAGTTATTCGCTCAGTGGGATCCATAATGTTTGTAGTAATTCTCTTTAATTAAAAAAAAGTCTGCCATCAAACCTCTCCGCTTCCCCGAACTAACCAACAGCACTAGAATTGAACATTTTGAGGCTACTTGAGGAGTCCAATCCACAGAAGAAACCAGCATAAGACCTTTTAAAAAAATGCAATTGAATGTGAATGAACAGACTTTATAATTAAATTCACTATGAAAAATATAAAAAAATCCCTGATCTTAAAAGTGACTGTGTTGGTGGGTGCAAGGGAGTACCGGTGCAGAGTCAGTTGAAGGGTCAGAGCTCTAATTACCAACAGTTTTAGTCGGAATATGCAAATGGAACATGCCTTTTCTGTTGCTACTAAAACTCCATAAAACTTTCTTATTCTTACTGGCAAATAAATTGGCATATTAAATTAACAGGCTTTGTTTTGTTTTAGGTATTAACTTTTAAAGAGATCAACTGGCAAATGATCAGAATAGAAGCGGATGCAATCCAGAGTTCTCAGCATGAAATCATGAGTGCTCCAGTTCGACTAATTACTAACCAATCAAAAATCAGGGTTACACTTAAAAGAAGGGTAAATTTGAAAACTTGTGAATCTGTGATATATTTATAAATTCTTTCATTTGTTTTTGTATTTGACATTTATTTTTACAAAGCACTTTGTATAGATAAGCACACAACAGAGATTCTGCACTTGGACTACATAAAATGTGGCACTCTGTAAATTTAAGATATTTCATTTTATTTTTCTGAGGAAGCATCATCATAAATAGAATAGTTTACCAAGTTGTGATTACAGTAGTTAGACCTATGCAATGGACAAGAAATAGAGCAGGCAAAATGTGAAGACCACGGGGTTATATAGGTTTAGCTAATGGTCTAATTTGGCCTGTATTGCCTTTATTTGTGATGATGTGTAATGAGGAAAGAATTCAGCTTTACTTCTCAGGGTTTAGGTTGAGTTTGCAGAGTTAGCACTTAGAAAACAGCATCTTTTTATTTGTAAATTGAGCATATTTGATATGAAAATCCTTGAGAGACAAACATAGAACTTCATAATACTATTTTACAGTCATTTTTACTTAGTAGGCAAATCACACTTAAAAAGAAATATTAATGTAATCTTATGGAAAAAGTGTCACATTTCTTGTGTACCACGTCCTTTGCATTTTAACTTATTTCTTTTCAAATACCCATTTCTTACATCAAATGCAATATTCCCATTTAAATTTTTAAAATTCATTTTCATTTATTTAACAGTTAAAGGATTGCAATGTAGTGGCATCAAAACTGGTTCTAATACTAGATGATTTGCTATGGGTTTTAACTGATTCCCAGTTGAAAGCTATGGTACAATATGCCAAATCTCTTAGTGAAGCAATAGAGAAATCAACCGAACAAAGAAAAAGTTTGGCTTCTGAACCCACACAGGTAAGCTAATTGGTTGTCATAGTAAAGTTTTTAGTAAATACAGATACTCTAAAACAGCATAATAAACAATTAGTTGGTTTAATTTATTTTGGAGAGCTCTTAGGTTATTCATTTTTGATCAAGAGGGTCAGATTTTGCATCTTAAATCATACTAAAAGTTATTGTAAGATCGGTCAATTCTGAGTATCATGACAAGGAAGTAAATTCTATTTATTAAATCATATATATGGAATATTTAAACATCTGTATTTATTTCAACAGTTGACTAAATGTGGTGTATAGTGTTGCATTTACAATTGGAACCATTTTCTGCTTTTGAATTCCAAAATATGTTTAAAGAGAGACTTACACACTAGAGCAAATTTTGAGAGAGAGGGAGGATACTTACACAAAATTTAGAAGTACTGGTACACACTGGTATTTCCCTTTAGTGTTACTGAAAAATTATGTTTTAATACAAGCTTTTCCCCTGACAACCTAGCCTCTCTTGTTTGAACTTGGAGTGAAATCATAAGTCTATATTTGATATCATAATCTGTTACCGTGGAAGTGATTATGATGTCACAAATAGAATATCGTATTATGCTGAAAACCTCCACATCCTCTAACATACATAGCAAGACAGGCTAGCTGGGCTTTGGAATCTTTTTTCCTCCTTTTGCTGTCCATGAAGAAGCACAGATACTTCCCTAACACCACTACTGTGGTCTGAGGTTGAAGTACTCAGAGTGTCCCTCAGTGAATAATAATGGCCAGTGAATCTGCATACTGACAAATCCACTTTCACACTCTTCCATCCAACCTTACTGCACGGACACGTAGCAGGCTGGCACAGGGACGAGTTGGGGAACACTCTCTGTACACCAGCTATATAAATCATTTATCACTCTCTCTCAACATCATACAGCAGAAATCCTGCTGAGTTGGGGGACCTTCCCAAACAGAGTAAGATTTGGCCGATCAGATGTGACTGCAAAATCAAGTAGTAGTAGATGTACTGTAAGGGAGCAAGCTCTCAAGCATAAGTAGCACTGATAAGTGGTAGACGTGATAAGAAAAAAGACATGAAAAGATGTTACTATGAAGGCTGATTAAATGAAGTTGCCGGCGTTGAGTACTTGCAGGAAGTGCACTGCCTTAATCAGTAATTAGGGGTGAGATTTTCCAAGGCACATACAACAGTTGGGCATCTATCTCCCATTGACTTTCAGAGGGAGTTGGGAACCTAACTGCTACTTGTGCCTGTGAAAATCTCCCCCTAGAATTGTTTTTACATTTCAGTGTTAAAATGTTTGAAGTTCATGCTTTAAGGAAAAGTTTCTCTAAAGTTATGTGACTTAATTTTTTCAGAGTTCCACCCCTGTACCAACCCCTCAGCAAGTGAAAGCACACCAGGCTTCAGCAGCACCTGATCAAAATGATGCAATTGTAAAACTGTTCAGTGATTTTGATGTTAAGGAGACTTCTCATCACTTAGTAATTTCTCATTTGGACCTGCATATTTGTGACGATATTCACTCTAAAGAAAAAGGTAACAAAAATTTCCTTTTCCAAAATTGTTTTGATATCCTCAAACTTATTGTAAATTAGAAGAGAGATTGAGAAGTCTATTAATGTTTGTATAGTCTCTCTTAAATGACCAGAATAAAACTATATACAAATGTACATCCAAACAGCCACATGGTCATTTTTTTCTATTGTATAGCAGGCTGCTTTATATTTAATGGACATAGAAGAGATTAATAGTAATTAAAGAACCAGGATTTTTCAAAAGTATTTCCTTGATAGTAGCACCAGATTTACCAGCTACAAATTTATGGGCCTTATCTTAGGCATTGGGAGCCCATCCTGGCCATTTAGGCCAGGATACACTAATGCAAAGTTATTTTTGTGATACCTCATTTTTTGATCCAATACTTTTCGCCGTGGTGATTCACTGTAATGAAAAAGTGAAAATTTACTGATGTAGGTCAGGCATCTACATTGCTAAATATTGCTTTCTTTTACAGAATCAAACAGAAGTATTACAGGAGGAGCTATGCAGATTTCCTTTAGCCATTTAACTGTGGACTACTACCCTTTTCACAAAGCAGGTATGTGAATTAATATTTATTAGTATATTTAGTAATTGTATTTTGGTTTTAAAGATAAAAATTAGTCAAATGTACAGAAGATGTGGGCAATAATATTTCTACATACAAGTATTTGAAATATATACTTTTAAGGTCAGTTCAGTACATTCATATCCATTACATGTGGAATAAAAATACTGAGAACTGAACCAAGATTTTATACACTAGCTATTTCAAGCATAACTCTTTAATTAACAAAATACTTTGGACATAAATACAGTTGTGTTGGAACATTGTAATCTATTTATTTCATGTGAAGAAAGAGGACCTCAGGATTTGAATGTATTAATTTGAAATTTAAGGGAGAGCAAGATACAATCTACTAGACGAGCAGTTCCCAAACTTTTTTTTGTTGTTGATTCCGCACTTGATTCTACAAGTGTGGTACAGAGATTCCCCAGAATTTCTTTAGTGCACTTACTTTTGTTAGTGTGCTACTATGGAAATGCAATGAGCTTGCCATGCAGCCGTCATATTAAGTCATGGAAGAATTGATTGACTGGCACCAAAATTGAAGCTTGAATTGCTAGTAGTAAATTCCAGACTAGGATTTGTTGCCAATCATTTTTGGCTAATAGATTTTTCCAGAAATCTAAACATTAAAAGATCATTTTTTTCTTTAGTGTCCATTACTAAATTTTGGCCAAAAGATACCTTTAAATTTGGGATTAGCTACAACTTGATATAGTGGACCTTCTTACATGACCAGGGCAAGCAGTGTATTTCTATTGTTTGTCTTGGAGGAGAAGAAATTGAGAAATTCTGTCTGAGCTACAGTTACCCTAAATTTCTGTTTTAATATGAGTTGCTGGATAAGAATTGATATTGTTGTGTTGGAAGGTGTTAATGGCTGCCATCAGTCACAGACCTGGTTAAATGGGTACAGTAAGTATCATTCGTTCAGACTAGGTGAAAGAGGAATTAAATGCCCCTTTGTGTAGTGATAGCTGGAACAGTAGAAGCCAAGACATTGACCAATATGGCAAGGCCTGAGCAGAAGCTAAGCCAGAAGTTGGGGCAATTGGTTGGTTGCAGTTGTGTGTCAGTGGTAGAAAAGGACCAGAAGAAGCCAAGAGAGAGTAAACTGACAACAAGAGAAGCAGTTGTGAACATGTCGCTGAGAGGGAGCAGTGACAGTGCTCCTTGGGGCACAGGAATTGCTGGAAAGGCAGGCTGGAAATCAGTGTTCCCTCTAATTTTTTTCCATCCATGTGTGGAATGTGCACCATATCGAGGTAATGTGTAGATGTGCGCCACCACAAGAAACAAAAAACCTAGATATAATATGTATTTTAAAAAGTTACCATAGGAATAATTACTCCAACCACTTAGGCATTGTAGAACTCACTACTCAAAGAATTAAATTAAGAAAGAAATAACAATTATTTCATAAGAGAAAAATAGAGCAATAAAAATTATGAAATGCATAAACCAGTCAAAAAACTAAATCAAGATACTTTGAAAGAAGTATCAAGTAACAAGAACAGCAATAATACAAGTATGTGTTGGGAGGTGAGTGTGAAAGACTGTGTGTGAGAGAGAGAGAGAGGGACACACTTCTTTTGTGTGTGTCACTGAGAGAGACACACGCTGCCCCTTTAAGTATGCTGCCCTAAGTAGATCGGCACTCAGCAGTCTGAAGCCTGCTTGTTCAGACACAGCAACAGCTGCCAGCAAGCTCCCTACATCCTGAGCCCTGTCATGTGCCCCCTGCCGCTCTGTGGAGATGGGGTACAGGGGAGGGGGACACCCTGACTTCAGCTCCCCCCCCCGCACAGCAAGCAGGAGGCTCCTAGGAGCAGAGGACAGGAGCAGCACGGCAGTGGGGTGAGGACACCTGAAGTGTGCGGCGCTTGATAGCCTGTTGGGCGGCCGCACAGATTAGAGGGAACTTAGCTGGAAATTGTGATCAAGGAAACTGCTTTCTACTGTGATCAAGGAAACAGCACTTTGAGTACATTCTTTGTAGATGGCACTAAAAAAATTCCTTACTCGTATTATCAATCTCTTCTCTTAATGGATACAATCTAGCAAGGCCCTGAATATTGCCTAACTGCTCAAGCCAGGGAGCAATTATATTCTTGAGGTCTGTGAGGAGTTTGTCAGTGCTATTACTTGCCATTTACATTACTGAATAGTCACAAGATTTAGTGCGATTACATTTTGAAGAAAATCTGAAAAGTTAAAAATTTTTTTTTCAATTGTTAGAAATATATTTCAAATGGAAATTTTGTATTCGTTTTGGGCCACATATGTCTCTCTCTCTTGTAGGAGACAACTGCAGTCACTGGATGCATTATAGTGATGCCACCAAAACCAGAAGTGGATGGGCCCAAGAATTATTAGATGAGTTCAAAAGCAATGTTGAATTGCTTAAACAGGCTGTGAAGGATCATAATATAGATTCTCCTACTAAATCCCCACCTCATGGTTCTCCTCCAAACATACAAACAGGTACTTCGTCTCTATTCACAAGTTTTATTGCTTACATTTAATATTCACTGGAGGCAGCAGTGTATCCTAAATGAGGTAGTTCTTTTAAATGACTTTGCCATTCTTATTTCCTACAGGCAAGGACCAACAGATACCTAAAGGAACTTCTAGGGCTGCTTCTGTATCTCCCCAACAACCAAAGGATAAACTCATGTCCAGTCCTGTTGTTGTTAGACTTGCAGATTTCAATATATACCAGGTATGTTTTTTTCTCCCTAGTTGGTGAATTTGGGGTCGCTTTGTCCCTTAACTGCTTTACCTCTGATATATTAGCCATAATTTTTATGGGCCTGATCCAAAGTCCATTGATGTCAATAGGACTCTTTCCATTGACTGTATCGATTATTGGACTAGACTTTTATGGCTTGCTCTTGTTTGATATTAAAAAATTAATATCAATGGAATTTTTGTCATTGATTTAATGAGAGTAGGACTTTGGATCTGCGAGGGATCGCTGTCATATAAAGACATCACCTGCAGATGCTGTAGTTTAGAATCTTACCCTTTCATTGTGTCATGTAGAGTACTCCAGGGATTCACTGGTTTAGCATGTAGTTTTAGATTTCTCATTTTTAGGGGTTCATATTCCCTGTTTAAATATATGCTGAATTTATTTATTTCAGTGTCATGTTTAAACTGAATTAACATTTCATTATTAATATTTTACTTCCAGTGATATTTTTTTAATGGACTTTTTGACATTCATTCTTTTTGTTATTTGCTGTTGTTTTAATTACTCTCTCAGGTCCAGATTCACTCTCACAGGCATAGCAAGGGGGCAGCTGCACCAGAGGAGTACTTATCTCCAGGCGACAATGGCAATGATATTGGGGCGGTGCTCTGCTTGGAAAGGCAGCTTTAAATTTCAGCTGAAGTCCCATAGTAACCCTGCCAGCAGAGGATGCCTGAGATGTGTGCTCCGTCAATGCATCTTCCAGCCACCCTAACCTTGCCCCTTCCCAGGCCTTTGATGCTGTGCCTGCCCTAGTCTCCCTGTTAGAGTGGTGGGTGCTACCAGAATCTCACATTTGGATTTGAAATTTTTTTATACACTTCAGTAATTGCATAATTATTTTATGAAATGTTTGTTTCTTAGTTTGATAGAAGTTTTAAATTTAATTTGCTTCTTTTCAATTGCTTTACTCTCTCTTTTTGCCCTCTCTCTATTATTACTTCACAGCTTTTGTCGGACAGCTAGGAAGCTACTTATTTTAAGTTGATGTATTTGTGAAAGTTAAGTTTTGTATTTGTGAAATTATATTTTGCCATCATATTATTTATAATGATTATAGGTATTAATACAGACATATGAAATTTAAGATATTTTAAGTGGGCGAGAGAGGTTTATACAATTTTACTTGTGTATAATTTCCAACTATACTTAAGCAAAATTAATAAAAAAGAAACCAACCAGGATTGTATATTCAAAACTTCAGCTATTTTGAAGGTAGGAAGCTGACATACAAAAGCACTGGATGCAAGCGTTTTTGGTTTTGCAGACATTTCTTAAATTAATCCACACTCAAAGAAATCTTGAGCGATCAGAAGAGCCAGATAAATTATGTACCAAAAGTAACACTTTTCTATTGTTGCATAATTTACTTTGGAGGCAATTAATGTAAAGTTTGTTTAACATTTATGTTGTTGAAAGCACAAGTGGAGAGATGTTGTTCTACTAGGACTTGATTCTGCTGTGATGTGGACCTCAGGGTGTTGCTGAGCCCAAAGAACCCTGCATTAGCGTACTGAGCACCCTGCAGAGCAGCATGTGATCCAAAGCCTGCCCCTGGAGAGATGGCACACAAGCTGCAGTGCACATGACTCCAGAATAGTGCAGAGAGAGGGGAATTTTGTCTATAGTCACCTCTCCAGCTGGCTGAGCTGGGAACACCATGGGCTGACCATCTTTCAGGCAAACCCCTTCTCTGGCAGACCTGCCTGTATTTTGGTCCATGGTGTTCTTGGTGAAGCTGCTGGGTCCCTACAGGTCCTTGCCTGATTCTGGTCTGTGTGGATATCCCCTTGTCTGCTGCAGGCGCCTGCTGCTTCCCATACACACATGCACAGGGACTATAGTGCCAGGCCCTGACTCCATCCATCACCATGCCCCTTCTGTCCTCTGTGTGTTCCCTTGGAGATGAGTGCATGCAGACTGCCTCTACTACATGATAGTCATGTATGCATTGCTGTCTGCGATGGGTGCAATTGGGGAGCTACATCAGTGGGGTTACCATGCCAGTGCTCAGTGTGTTGCAGATCCCATCTGTGAGGTAGCACTATCCCTTGTACCACTGGCGGAATCAAGCATTTTTAATGACTAACAAAAATAGTTACATATTGAAAAAACTGAACATTTGTCTTTTGCAGGTCTCTACAGCAGACCAATGTCGTTCTTCCCCTAAAACTCTGATTTCTTGCAATAAAAAGTCACTTTATCTTCCACCAGAAATGTCAGCTATTCATATTGAATTCACTGAATACTACTATCCAGATGGAAAAGACTATCCTAGTAAGGTTTTTGTTCTGTAAAATAAATCTCTTGCATTATTTTCCCTTTTGCGAAGCCTAATGGTAGCTTGAGATCTAATGGAAATATTGATTCAAGTTTGACATTCAAAAATGGTGAAAAGCTTTTTGCACTGAATTAATTGTGAAATTACTTTTGTTAACATAATACTTCACTATTTTACTGATGTTTGCTCCTAGCAACACATTTAAAGCATTGATTTTTGTAAATACTATGTTTTTAAGTACAAAAACGTGACATTTTTACCAGGAAATAAAATACTGATTCTACTATATATACATTTTTTGAACATTTGCACTCCTCTGCTGTACAAAAGAAATCAAGCTATTGCAGACCTACCAAAGATGTAACAAAAGGTCTGCTAGAGTTATTTTAGTAACATGTGACAGGGTTCAGCATTCTCTCATGTAAGGAAATCCCAGCAGGCTTCCTGGGGATGATGCTCGGGACAGAGGATCTTCTCTGGTCCTGCCATTTTCCTTCAACTGTGGTGCCCACCTCCTTTTTATTCTAGTTTAATTTAAGTTTTTACATGCAGTGATTGGGACATCAGAGAGAGAGTTGGGAGTGATACGCTTAGGCTCCTTCAATCTCCCTTTCCCGTGGTCAAAGGAGTGGGTTTTCCATTTCTTCCATGGCAGCAAGTAGAGGAGATGATATGGCTCTGCATTATTAAGCTAAAATAAATATTGTTGTTTGCTGTAATTTTGTTTTGTCTCTTCCTTAGTTCCATGTCCGAATCTTTATGTGCAACTGAATGCTCTGCAGTTCACTCTGGATGAGAGAAGTATTCTTTGGCTAAATCAGTTTGCGTTGGATGTAAAACAAAGTCTCAATCAGTTCATGGCCATGTATAAATTAAATGACAATTCAAAATCTGATGAGCATGTTGATGTTAGAGTGGATGGACTTATGTTAAAGGTACTGTATGGAAGGAGTATTTGGGGATTTTTTGGAGAAAAATACATTCTCTTTATCTCTGAAAAGAGTTATTAGCCAAGTAATGAAAAAAGGAAAATATGCTTACAGAGTATGAAGGTCTAAGGAAAGATGCGTGAGGCAGAACAGAGGACATGATGTAGCAGATCATCGTCTCTTCTGGACATAGCCCCTCAATGCAGAGTAGTCAGTAGGTTTGGCTAAAAGTCTCATTGGCAACAGGCCATCCTGGCTTTGCTGAGAGTGGAAAGTATGCCTGGATCACATATTTACAGTTCAGATCTCTGTGTGCGCAGTTGTACCTCTAATATGCAGAGAACAGTAGTTACTTGCCATAATTTTTTAGTTGTGAGATCTACAGCTTTTTGAGGGGTGTCATATGTTATAAGAGTGCGGTCTTGACACCTATCTGATCATTCCTTTTTCCTGCTCTTTGTAGAACTGCAGCTACTTGGCGGTGATCCTTTAGCATTGTGGATCTCGAGGGGAGAGTGCGGGTTAAGCAGTTTTATTATGCACAGTGAGAATTCTTCCTTTTTTGTAGTAATATACTACAGACTGCACTCCCCTCCACATCATGAAGCTGTAGAGGCCTTATGAAATTCTTGTACTAGAGAGAGAAACTCCTGAGAGATAAAGATCTGATCAGTTATCAGTTTGACTGTGTGCTTTTGAAATTCATTTTAGTTGGCTTTCAGCTGAAAAACAAACAAGATTTCAAAATGCAATTAAATTGTCATAAATGGCACTGTATAATAAGCTTATCCCTGTGAATGGAAAGGAAAACCCAAAGAAAAGGGAAAACAGAATCCATAACTGCCATTTTTACAGATATTGCAATATTTAAGGCTTATCTGAATCGGGAGGTAATGCGCTTTACCACGGTGTGATTTCTAAAGCATGCTAATGTGTTGCACTTCAGTTGGTCTGTGTAGACCCTGCTAATGCGCTTTAACATACTGCTGTTTCAAACAGTATTACATTAAAGTGCACAAGGGAACCTTTAGGGCACACTAGCAGGGTCTACCTGGGCCAATTAATGTGCCACACCTTAGTGCACTTTAGAAATCACACTCCTGTAAAGCACATAACCCCACCATGTAGACAAGCTCTTAGTATGAAAGTGTGATGCTTTAAATGAAACTTCCTAAATATGCATTTATATGTATATGTAATAATAGATATTGTAAGTTACACAAATACTGATTATGAAAATGTACTTGTGGTGTAATGAATACTTACTTACAAATTTGGGATCTAACCCAGCATCCAGTTAATTACATGAGTAACTTTACTCACATAAGTAATTCCATTTAAGATAATAGGACAAAGTTACTTATGTGCTCAAATGTATGATTCCATAAGCCCTAACATTGCAAATGGATTCAGCCATGAAGATCCGTATACAGTAAAAGCTGTATTATCTGGCATTTACCAGCCGGAAAGCTCTATAAACAAGCATTTCTGATCTTCATTGAAAGTTTGATTTATAATCTGGGTGGCGCCGGGCTGGCAGGTTCCCTATCTGCCTCCACGTGGCTCCCTGGAAGCGGCGACATGTCCCTACTGCTCCTAGGCAGAGGAACAGCCATGAGGGGTTCGGAGTGCGGGAGGGGGTGCAGGGCACTGGCTCTGGGAGGGAGTTTGGTTGTGGGAGGGGGCTTGGGGCAGGGGGTTGGGGTGCGGGGTGCCGGATCTGTGCAGCGCTCACCTCGAGCGGCTCCCCACAAGTGGCAACATGTCCCTGCTGCTCCTAGGCAGAAGCGTGGCTGAGTGACTTTCCACGCTGCCTCCGCCTGTAGGCACCGCCCCCGCAGCTCTCATTGGCTGCGGTTCCCGGCCAATGGGATCTGAGGAGCCAGTGCTCAGGTCGGAGGCAGCGCACAGAGCTGCCTAGCCACACCTCCGCCAAGGGCAGTGGCTCTCAACCAGGGGTCCGGGGCCCCCTGGGGGGCCGCAAGCAGGTTTCAGGGGGACCACCAAGCAGAGCCAGCATTAAACTTCCTGGGGCCCAGGGCTGAAAGCTGAAGCCCCACTGCATGGGGCTGAAGTCCAGGGCCCTGAGTCCCACCACCAAGGCTGAAGCCAAAGCCTGAGCAGTGTAGCTTTGTGGGGGGTCCCTGTGGCATGGGGCCCCAGGCAATTGCCCTGCTTGCTACCCCTAATGCCGGCCCTGCTTTTATATGAAGAAAACCAGTTATTGTGGCACAGGTGGACCGTGGAGTTTTTATAGCATATTGGGGGGCCTCAGAAAGAAAAAGGTTGAGGCCCAAGGTGAGCGCCGCCCGGATCTGGCACCCCGAGCCCCCTCCCGCACCCAAACTCCCTCCCCCTTAGTTAACCAGAATTTTTCACTTACCGGCACCCCCCCCCCTTACCCCAACAGGCTGGATAACAAAGCTTTTACTGTACCTGGGTAGTGTCCCATTGATCCCACTGGGATTATGTGTGGTGTCAGGGATCTGTGTTAGCAGATCCTGATGTAAGATCAGGGTCTAAAATATTATTTCCTTTTTAACACTTGGAGGGTAAAGATGTTCAATTCGAGATTATTCTAGCACACTGGAATACTTCAAGGTTTTAAGAGTTCTAATAAATTTACTTTTATAATAGCAAAAAAAAATTGTTAATGCAACATTAAGGCTGAGATTTTAATCATTTCACGATACTGAGCAACCATGTTATGAAAGTTCCTTTTGTATCCATGTGGAAGGAGAGTTAAGATTTCATGTTCAGTTAACTTTAAAACAATTGAACAGATTTTTCATTAAACTGTCTACAAAATCACTTCTGAGCTGAGCTAAAGCATGAGAAACTTCAGCCCAATGTAACCATCCTGCATATTTCAAAAACAAAAAGCCAGAGGCTCTGTCATGGACATTGCATGGACATTGAGATTCATGGCAATTTTCTTATGAACAGGTTTGCGTGTAGTGGCCTTGGTCAAAATTCGGGGAACCCAGATGAAAAGCTGCAGAACCAGGAGCCTGGCCTCTTCTGTTCTGTATTAGTGTACATGATATCCTACAAAACTTTAATGTCATTCATTTATTTTACCTCACATAACTATTGTTTTCTTTAAAACAGTGTGTACCTTTATAATCTACTTTTGTAACTAGATGAATATATTTTTCTATTGCAGTTTATCATTCCCTCGGAAAAGAAACCTGAAATCCATAAAGATCAGCCACGTGCAATTTCTATTCAGAGTTCTGAAATGATTGCTACAAACACAAGGCACTCGCCAAACTGTAGACACTCTGACCTGGAAGCCTTGTTCCAGAACTTCAAAGACTGTGAATTTTTCAGTAGAACTTTCACCAACTTTCCCAAATCTCATGACAATTTTAATCTTCTGCACCCAATCTTCCAGAGACATGCTCATGAACAAGATACTAAGATGCATGATGTTTATAAAGGTTATATCACCCCAAAGCTAAATAAATATGCACTTAAAACATCTGCTGCCACTGATGTCTGGGCTTTGCATTTTTCCCAATTTTGGATAGATTATGAAGGAATGAAAAGTGGGAAAGGCCGACCAGTAAGCTTTGTGGATTCATTCCCACTCTCCCTTTGGGTTTGCCAGCCAATGAGATTTGCACAGTCACAAAAGGAACTCTTTTCTTATGATCAAACACCTTTTAACATTCCAAGAAGTGACTCTAGTGACCTAGCTAATAGACTTCAGCGCAAAAAACTTTTGAGGGAATATTATAGCACTGAGACAGAGCCCTTGACCAATGGCATTCAAAAGCTTCATCCTTCAGACAGCACTTCAGGAGTTCTGTCTGCAAGTTCTTCCTCTGATGCAGATGTACATGTCCTTATTCATATTCAAAAACATGTGAGCATGCAAATCAATCATTACCAGTTCCATTTCTTATTGTTGCTCCATGACTCCCTTGTATTGCTCCTGGAAAACCTAAGGAAAGATGTCGAAGCAGTGACAGGCAAACCTGCACAGCAAACAGATGTCTGCATTGGGATCTTACTTGAAAGTGCAGAAATAGCTCTGTTGCTCCATCCAGTGGCTCAAGCTAAACCCTGCAAGTCTCCAGTTTTGGAAGAAGAAAGTCTCATGGCAGAAGATCTTTCACCTTTGGAAAATGAGGAAACTCTTGTATCAGAGAGTAAACTAATAACTAATGATATAACACAGACTGATAGTGTGGATATTAATTATGTAACTGAGTCTGCGAGCACTGAGGTTAACACAGTCATTTTGATGGACCCCCTTCTTTTTAAATCAGATAGTGATATGGATTTTCAGAAGGGAATATCATTTTCAGATGATACATCGGATACGTGTTTGGGGAAAACACATGAAGATGACTGTAGTGGACTTTTTAGTAGGAGTGATTCAGAAGAAGTTTGTGTGGCGCTAAGTGACAAAAGTAGCTTGTATTCTAGGGATTTGGTGAATGTTTTAAATAACAGAGAAGATTCTATCGAGTTATTCATTGATAAAGAGAATGACAAAAATATTTTTTCAAATAAGTTAACTGATCAGAAAAATGGAACTGAAGGCTCTCCTGTTAAAGTGACAGACTTAGAACCAGAAACAGCCTTACAATCTGAAGAGCTTGAAATCAACAAAGAAAAAGTGTCTACAGTTAGAATGCTTGCAACCCAGTCTACATTAAGGTATAAAAGATTTTATATTTTAATTAGTGAGGTCACTCTTTATGTCCCAGGAAAAGTTAGTTGATAGTACAAGTCAAATAAAATTAATAATTGCCATAGATCAGGGATTGGCCGTGTAAAGAAGCTAGCCAGGGCTCAGCCTTCTCCGGGGCGGCGGGGAGCCACACCAGCTCACTACACACAGTTGATGTTTGGGGAAATTAGTCCGGCTGCGGGAGTCTCCCTTGGTGGCCCTTGCGGCAACTGAAATAAGCACCGTAAGCCCGGGCCCTAGGTCAGGGCGGGGCAACAGTGAGTCAGGTGCTCAGGCCCTCAGACAGGGGCTGAGCGGTAGCAAACTATAGCAATAAGCCCAGGCCCCCAAAGGACCTGGAAGAGGGGGAGACTGCCACCCACAAGTTGGGCGGCAGGGGGGACGCAGGCCCTCCCACTCCACTGCATCCCAGCCCAGGGCCCTAGCTGTGGCAGAAGACCTGCTGCTGTGTCAGTGGGGATCCTGGCCGCAACACACTGTCATGGGCTCTGGCAGTGCTACAGCCAGACTAGGGTTGGCTGCCCCCGGGCTACTTCCTGACTCCCCCTATTGTGGTACCTGGGTCCAGGTGGTGTCCTCTGGGGCGTCCAGCACCATGGGTCTTCCGGGTAGCGGGCGCAGGGCAGGCCCGGCAACTCCCCCGGGTAGTGGGCGCAGGGCAGGTTGGGCCAGTCCTGGCGTGCACCTTGGGCCGCTGCGGCTTCCCAGTCACAGGCTAGGCTGGAGGCATCTGGCCTCCCTGGCGTCTGGCCCTCCAGTGACCTCTG